>NW_022436968.1:7031878-7240004 GCF_009761245.1 Sapajus apella | reverse complement strand
CAACATGGAAAAACCCCATCTGTACAAAAAATATATATATATATGTGTGTGTATATATATATGTATATATGCGTGTGTATATATATATATATATATACAAAAATTAGCCAGGTGTGGTGGTGCACAGCTGGTCAGGAAGCTGACATGGGAGGATCTCTTGAGCCCCAGGAGGTCTAGGCTGCAATGAGCCATGATCATGCCACTGCATTCCATCCTGGTTGACAGAGTGAGACCTACTTCAACAACAAAAAATTATTAGTGAGTTTTTGTTTGTTTGTTTTTTGGTTTGTTGGTTTGAAGTATTTACCCTCCTTGGGTTTTCTGCGTTTCCTAGATCTGGTTTGGTATCTACCATTAATTGTGAAAATTTCTCACTTACTATTATTTCAAATACAATAGTCCTCCTTTCCTTATTCAGAATTCACTTGTGCCATTTTAGGAAGAGTGTTGAAAGGAAGGAGAGTCAACTAACATACCAGTATCTGTCTATAAAAATGGGTAGTTATGTGGCTGGCTCAGGGTGACCCTTCTGCCTGCTGAAAGTACAGCTGTTCTGATTAATCTTCCCACTGGCCATTTTAAAGTGCTGCCTCCATCAGTCAGTATATTCAAAATTCTTTAGGCAGGCTGCTGAGCATCCTTCACATAACTTTAGATGTTAGAAACTCTGATGTTCAAGGTCTCCTGGACTCCCTTACCAGGCTATTATACCGCTCCCAGAGTCTTCTCAAAATTACGGGAAATATGCCAGTGGTCCACCACTTTCTACTTATCTGGCTGTGGCCAGGTGTCTTGTCCCCTTTTTTGTCTCAGTTATGGCAATAGGCATAATTTAGAGCTAAAGAATGTTTTATTATTGTTTTTAACTGCAATCTATTTCTAGAATAATCTAACACTTTCTGCTAACCCTTAACAGAGGGCACATCAGAATAGAGGTGTATTATGAGACCTTCACACACCACTATTAAGAACAGAGAACATTAAAAATAGCTTTGCAGAGTTAGCTCAGCATAACATAGGGATTTTTAGTACTTCTGAGAAAGAAGCATGTCAACCTGATCTGCACTAGCATAAGATTGAGGAGACCAATCTAGTCTGTACTACAGAATTTAGAGGTGAAGAGCATGGGTTCTAACCTGGATCACCTGGAATTAAATCCTGTTCCACTACCTACCGTTTGTCCCTATCAAACAAGTTAAATTATCCATGATTCTTTTTCCTCATGTAAAAATTACTAAAGGTGGCTTAATCATAAAGTTTTGGAGGTTATTGTAAAAGTAATTCATATAAAATAGAAGAATACTCGACACACAGAAAATATTAAATAATAGCTTTTTCAACATTGAAAATAACTAAGGATATTAAATATCTTCACTAATTACACAGAACATCCCAACAACGACCTGGTGGGCAAATTAAATACATAATTTATGAGAATTATGGAACAACTTAAGAGTAGGCAGCGACATCTGTATGGCATTGAGTTTCATACTGAAAAAAGGAATTATCTATTTAGAATAAATTACCACTTTTTCTGATTAAGCATTGAAAAGGACAACTAATATTGTGAGTTACAGTACATTATGAGTTAAAAATAGCTAAACAAATTACTAATTGTAAAGTTGATTATTATGTATTAGTAACATAAAATTTATTCTAAGTAGTTATTGCTCGGATTAGTTATCAAATATATGTGAAAATCAAGATTGAAATCTACATTTGAACTTGAGAAGCACTTAACTTACATATTGTAAGATAAATAGTTTAGTTTCTAAGTAAAGCAAACTTGGTTTGGTAAGAGTAGTATGTAAAACACTGCCCTGGCCAGGCATAGTGGCTCATGTGTGTAATCTCAGCATTTTAGGAGGCCAAGGTAGGTGAATTGCTTGAAGTAAGGAGTTCAAGACCAGCCTGGCCAACATGGTGAAACACTGTCTCTACTAAAAATACAAGTTAGCCAGGTGTGGTGGTGGGTGCCACCCACCCAGCTACTTGGGAGGCTGAGGCAGGAGAATCCCTTGAACCCGGGAGGTGTAAGTTGCAGTGAGCTGAAATGGCACCACTGCACTTCAGCCTGGGCAATGGATCAAGACTCTGTCACAAAACAAAAACAAAAACAAACAAACAAAAACACTGCTTCACATTAACTATGAGAATTTTACTTACAGAGAAACTTAATTTTCTACCAATATTTAAATGAAAGAAAGGAGGGGAAGAAAGGAGAAAAAAAGGAAAAAATACTGAGGAGTAGAACATTTTTACTTAAACTCTCTCTGATAATCTCTAAGCCAGCAGTAGAATTTACTGGCTTCAATATATTTTTACATACAATTAAATTATTTTTACCTATTAAGGATTTATTACTCATGTCTGTGGAATTAACATTTGCTTACCAATCCATTAGATTTGGCCCATGCTGCTCTTCTTAATCCTTCACTGTGCAGATTTAAAGAGACAGCAGGCACAATAATCTCATCAGAGTTTATCCACAAGACAGAATCTATCAAATGTGGGCCAACTCAATACAGTTTTTTTTTCTAAATCCTGAAAGAGATTAATTATGTCTAAATTTCTTTCTGATCTCCTGATCCCGAGAAATGAGAGAAAGAGTGGTGGTTTTGTTTTGTTTAATTTTTTGGCATGAAAATATTTGAAGACGTGAAACTTCCAATTTTCATTTTATAAGATTCAAAGTTTGGCTTGTAAAAGCATAGCTTATCCAATATCTTTACATTAAACACATATTTGATCAACCACTTAAGAGTATGAAAAGTACCAAACTGTTTTAATATTATCTCAAATCTGAAATTGTTGACATCCTAAAAATGTTTTCTGAACAATTAATTAAATTACATTTAACAATGGAGATTTTAAAAAGCAAGGTTCCATTTTGATTATACGTGTTAGCACAATATAAACTAAAACACAAATTTAATTAAATCTAAAGAAAACTTCACTTTTACTCTCCCTACAGCAATGAATTCAAGATATTTTTCTTTATAGACCATATATTATTTTCAATATATTTTACAAGTTCAAATACTTTCTAAAACAAAGACATCATACACGCCGTCACAGAATTAACCTTGCAATCCTGGCAAGGAACAACTAGCTCAATTACAGAAGTGAAGCAAGTAACCTAAATGAAAGAAGAAGCCCTTTGTTTAAGGGAAGAAAAGTGATTTCTCCCCTTGAGTAAAGCAACAGCTTTCTCAGCTCCAAATAATTGTTGTGTGGGGCTGTAAGGATGTCAGAATATGAAATGTAGATAAATCTTCACCTATTCATTAGAAACTGGAATCCGAGAAATTTCCTCCTTTTCAATATTGGCAATAATTCTAAATAATTTTAATTATCATTCAGACAAAAAAGAATTCTCTGTAGGCCAAATTAAACCACCCGGCGACCAGTTAGTGAGTCCACACCAACATTCAATGTATTTTCCTGCCTCTGAAGGTGCTCATAACCTCCTCTCAGCTGAGAATACACTTTCCACTCAGATTACCGCATATGAATTTGCCCAGATAAACATCTACTGTCTGCAAGAGCTCTTTCTCATGTGTTAAAAATGGAAACAATGCCTGTTTCCTCAGGGTTTGTCCTCACGTCCCCTGTGCTTGCTACCACTCATATCACATATCTTGAAAATAATTGTGTCTTATACCTATGCTGATTTGAAAGCCAGAGAGACAGGAATGATTCTCATCAAACTTAATATCTACACTCTTTTAGTACAGTATCTTGTACATATTAAAGGTTAAGGCATAAAGAATGAATTAATTCTAGCATTTGTCTTTTTGAAATTAGCTAATGCAGAATGTTGACTGTCAAATAGAAACATAATAATTTCTAATATTTTAAAAGAATAATTGCATAATATAAAGAACATATTTTTAACATCACCTAAATTGGGGGGATAAGAAATTGAGGCAATGGGGCATAGGCAAGCAGATACAAACAGAAATCTAGGCTTACTCTATTTTTAACAACTGTCAGTAACAGTTCTAAGAATAATCCTTTAAATTAATACTTTATACATTAAAATGCTTAAAATGATTTTAAAAAACATTTTTTTCAAACTAAAGTTTGAAATAATAGAAATACATTGTAATACAAATTATATGCTTTATGTAACTAGATTGCTTTTATTCAAATAGCAGTCTAAAATGGCTCATTACCTTTCTGTGAATTATTTGGTATTGAACTTCAATAGAAATGACACTGATTCATTTCTTAAGCTCTGAATTATGGAAAAATCTTTACTGAAGATGAGTTCTACCTCTAACCTTTCCCGTTATGATATATTTTAAACCTAACAGAAATAACAAAAGTAACAAGGTGCAAGAATAAGTACCAAAATCCCCTGTGAAAAGGAAATATATAGTGTGGTTTTTATTAATAATTATAAATTTATTAAATAAGACTAACAGTAGCACAATAAATTTAGTAACTACATGTGGAGTTTATTTATGGACGTGAATGTCTCCAACAACTCAAAGGCAATAAAACCTTGACAAGCTCTATTATTAATGCAGCAAGCTCTTAAAAAATACATTTCAAGCTAATCTTTAGACCAGACAATGGCAAAATTCTAATGTTTAGTTAGAGCAGTAATGTTTCTTAATTTTACATAGAATTAAAGTTTACAAAGTATTTCTCACATATTACTTCACTTGATAAATGCTACTCTCCTAAGGAGAAAAGGCAAAAAAGCTGATATCCATTTTATAATGGAATACTAATTATTAGAAAAAATAGATGATTAGCTGAATATTAGCTATTAGCAAATACTGGAGACAGGGCTAGACCCCAGGTCTCTGGATAATATCTTTGGGGTTTCCATTAAACCCTTTAGCTTGTCACAGGTTTACAGTTCAATCATAGAGTACATTAATATACCTTTACCACAAGAGTGAGCATTTATCTAGTTCTCTTTTCTTTAATTACATACAATTTTACTAAAATTACTGAACAAAAGTTAAAATTCATTTCTCCATAATAGGACATGGATGGAGCATTTGTTAGTATTTTGTTGGCATTCACTCAATGGTTCCAGGTTTCTATCAGAGAAGGGAAACTGAATCTTCTCAGCTCCATTTTTGGAGTAAGTTACTTGGGTTAATCCAATCAGAACTTCTTTTTCTGTTTCCTTCTATCCTGAGCATTACTAGACAAAACTGTAGCCCTGGAAGTATTGGTCTCCACCTAAAATGAAGGCAACATCTTTTAAGGTAAATCACAGAGATAGAAATGGGCCTTTATTGACATCATTGAGCCACTAGATCAGACCTTGGCATGACCTGCTTCTGCTACAAGATCCAGTAAATTAGGCCAGTTCAAGCTGGCGTTTTGGTTCTTGCCAACTGCAAACATTCTAATTGTGGATGAATTTATCAGTTCTAAGCTGCAAGTACTTCCAGTCTTCTTCAGTAATTTATTCTTGTATTTAAAAGAAATCACTGTCAGAGATATGACCCAAATCCTCCATGGGGCTGTCAGTGAACTCACTTTGCTCACTATCCTTTTTTGTGTACAGATTCCTGTTCAAGACCTTGTTGAATCCTCAGTGAAGTAAACAACAGGCTTTCATCTCTGTTGAAGAAATCTTTGTTTACTTTTAAATTCATACGATAGTATCAGTTCCTCCAACTAAATAATATCAATCTCTTGGCTTTTTTCATAAGACTTATTTTCAAGACTTGTAACTTACCTTTATGGATGACTCTAATTTCTCCTTAATATACCCACATCATTATTAAGTGAGCCCTAGAAACTGACAAAATACAAATCTTAGAATCTATGAAATGTGTTGCACAAGATAAATTGGAAAAATCTGTACATTTTTAAGAATATAACTTTCTTGTTATGAAACTTGTTTTTCTAAATATTACAATATTTGAAAAAAAGTAAGCATTTATTTCATAGAACCCTTCTCACTAGTAGTTTTTGTATAAAATAATGGTTAGTTCTTAAATTGCAAGAAATAATTTCTTTGAGCATTGTGATTTATTTTTTTAAATCTTCCTCCCACATTTTTATAATGTATTGCTTAATTGATAATAAATATTTTTTAAATGAATCACCAAATGTTCTTAATGGTGATCACTTTCATCATTACAGAGTAAGCAAAACATATTTTTGATAAGTAACACATGATTGGTAAACATTTTTAATATTAATTCATGATGTGTCAGTGAGTACCTATCCTTTTCCTGAAATGTGGATTTATTAATATCAATAACAAATATTAATGATAGCCACCATTAATTGAAAACTTATGATGATCCAAGCACATTTTAAATAATTTACCTGATTCATTATTCATAAAACACCTATAATTATTCTATGAGGGACACATTATTATTTTATCCATTTCACAGAGAAGGAAACAAAATACCTTAAGTTTCTATATAAAACCATTTAAGACTCTTGAATAGCTCTTGAATAGGGGTTATACAACTAGTAATTTGCCATGCCAAGATTCAAATCCTGGCAGTCTAGTAAAATGGGATATCCCATAGAATCTGGGAGCATACACAATTGGCATCTTACAGGAAATACAGAAGATTGCAGAAAAAAAAAGAATGTAAAATACAGGCAAATAAGTACCTGAAAAATATATTCTATACTATACTGTTGTGCTTTCTTTTCATATTGCCAACAATTTCCTGACTCTAACAACATGTACTTTTCTGCTATCATTCTCTGAAAAGTCGATATCATCTGTGGTTTTACATGTTACTGGCTTATAAACTTTTTCTATCTCCTCAAGTGTGGGTTTTTTTTTTTTCTTCTTTACGGCTCAACTTATCTAGTAATCTGGCAGACCTGAACATCCTGGTAGCCTGACATTTCCATCTCCCTGATTCATGACTCTGGCTACTTGAGGGGGAGTTTTATAAAAGTAATACCATCAGTCATCTTAGTGGTCTCCACAGTCCAAACTATAGGACTTTGGGTTAGCTCCAGTTTTCAGGACTCTTGACATATGGCATTTGAAATTTACCATGTAGGTATTAACTGTCCAGAAAAGTCACCGAGGATAGTAATTTAAGATGGCTCTTCCTTCTCTTTCCAGAGCTAAATTGAAGTAAAGAAATAAATCCTTGGAATAAGGAAAAGTAGAAATGGATATGGAACCAATAGTTATTAAGTGATTATTATTAGAAACAAGGTATTTTTCTCATTGAAGGCAGAATATTCTGACCATCTTGGGGTAACCTGTTTATCAGCAGTAAGTATGGATCAGTGTTCATCGTTTTGCCCAGTTTTTCACGGGACTTTCAAGAGTTACTCCAGTACTTTTAAATGAGGCTTGGAGAGGAGGGAATTTACAACCAGGGCATAACTCAAGTCCAGGCTTAACTGGCAAACAGTCCTAACAATAAACCAGAACTTTGAGTTGCCTCTCCTATTTGTTATCACATCAATTTAAAAGAGAATAGAAAACTTTAAGTTTATATTCTCCCTATTCTAAAATTCAGTATCTTTTTGCTTTTTTACAACTTACCACAAATAGATTTTTATCTAATTATCTTAAGAATGTTATTACTGACTATAATTGTGTGGCTCTGTTGCAATGTTATTCTGCTACTTGGCTCCAAATTCTGGAATGAATGAACAGGAAAACAAATGACCTAACCAAAAGCAAAACTTAGTTTATTTGGCTGTTGATAAGGGGCTTATATTTTTATAGCTGTTGGAATTTTGCTGTTCATACATTTATCCAATAGCTATGTTTTAATATCTAGATGGTATATGATCATAAGTCTGTCTTCAAAAGAACAGTCTCTATTAAGAGTACCACTAATGCAAATATCAACTTTTTAAATGATTGATGTTTAGCTGACATCTTAATGCTTTATCTCAGAACTTCTAAGAATATAAAATGACTAGATCCTCCGTACAAGGCTATAATCACACTGCTATTGCCATGTGGAATAAGAGTCAGAGTCAATCAAACAGTGATCCGTGATTGTGCTAACAATTACATGGATGCTAAGATACACCTATGCAGCCAACTGGCAAGCTGGAAAGAAAAAGAAAAAAAAATCAAACAAAACCTTTGGGGTTAAAAACATCAGAGAAATAATTCTGTTTGCTCAAATATTTCCCTTGCACTTATAATTGCTATTATTAACACAATTTTTTCTTTACAGTCAAGAAATTTTTTTCTTCCTACATAATTTAACCCACACCTCTTTGATTATATGCTCCAAGGTAATAACCATAGTTGCCAGTAGAGGCTTAGGGATTTTATAAACATCAGTCAGTGTTACTGCTGGAAGTAGATACATCGAAAGATACAGCAATAAGTCCTTAAGTGTCTTCATTATGACACTAGTCAGTTATTTCATTAAGAAACATTTTAGATTAAAAGTAAAATGTACCTTATCAGAGCAGTACATTTTTATCAGAGCAGAAAGGTTTATATTAACCATCTGGGGTAAAATCAGAGGAAAAAGAGAAAAGATGATATTCCTCCAATATCTCATGTAAAAAAGGATTTTAATCATAACCCTAATTCCTACTTTTTCTCCTTCCAACGAAAAGAGCACATCTCTTGGGCTCTGGAAATTCTGGTGAATTGAGAGAGACAACACAGAAGGAGTTAGGAGTCTTATGCCTGTTGACTGGAAGCAGGTGCACCTCAGTGTGCTCTCTAATAAGCTACTCTTAGGCCCCAGCGTCATTCCATGTGTTCTAACCCAAGGGGTGAGGTGAGGGGTAGAGAGTTCTGGGTTCTTCCCTTCTGAGAGAAGAATTATTAGTTCAGAAGCCACAGGACATGGAAGAGCAGCTGTATCAGTTCATTCTCACACTGCTATGAATACATATCTGAAACTAGATAACTTATAAAGAAAAGACATTTAATTGAATCAAAGGCCCGAATGGCTGGGGAGGCCTCAGGAAATTTATAATTATGTCAGAAGGTGAAGAAGAAGTGAGCACATCTTCACATGTGAGAGCAGGAGAGAGAGCGAGCAAGTGAATAGGGAAGTGCCACCCTTTTAAACCACCAGATCTCGTGAGAACTCACTTACCATCCCAAGAACATCACAGGATGCAATCACCTCCCAGCAGGCCCCTCCCCTGACACGTGGGAATTGCAATTTGACATGAGATTTGGATGGGGACACAGAGCCAAACTCTTTAGAACCTCTTTTTCAGCTTCCCCCAATTTATATGGCTACTAATAATATATTATTAACCTGTTCATCAGCAGTAAATATGGATCAGTGTTCATCACTTTGCCCAGTTTTTCACAGGACATATTAGTAGCCCCATAAATTGTATATGTAGGCATATAAATTTATAACATATTAGTAGCCATATAAATTGGGGAAAGCTGAAAAAGAGGCTCTAAAGAGGATATCCCATGAGAACAATAGTGCTCTTTAGTTATTATTTGTCTCCCCTAATCCAAGTTCAAAACCCCAGAACCTGGCTCAGTTGTATTCTTGACTCATATCAAAAATTGAATAAGTGAAAGGATTCTGGAGCTCTCCAAAGTAGTTTGATGTATTGTTAAAGTGTCCTACATCTGTCTACCTCTGAGGCCCTGAGCCCAGACAGCATGTGTCTGTGGTTGAAAATCACACACTGCATTTCTAGCAACAAAGTAATACGCTCCATGGAGTTTCTAGATTCCTTAAGTGTATCTCCATCAGTTCCTCTGCCTCTTGGAATCTATAAAGCTCAGGGTTACTCTTATCATTGCCTCAAGAAGGTAAGATTCATGAAGAAAACCGAGCTGATCTCTTAGAATGCCTTCTTAAAAAGTTTTAGTTTTAAAATTTCAATATCGATTCAAGAAAGCAAGCCAGTGTCATACTACAGGCACACCTTGTTTTATTGTGCTTCACAGATGTTGGAGGTTTGTGGGGAGTGTTTGCTGAGCACATCTACTCCTACTACTTTTCCAACAGCATGTGCTGATTTTATGTCTCTAAGTGTTCAACTTGAGTGGATGAAGAGTTGCTTCTTACGAATGAGAAAAGAAAGTGGTTTCTTTGGATGAACTCTACTCCCAGTGAAGACTCTGTGAACATTGTTAAAATAACAACAAGAAATTTAGAATGTTCCTTAAACTTATTTGATAAAGCAGCAGCAGGGTTTGAGAGGACTGACTCTAATTTTAAAAGAAGTTCTGGCAGAGTGCGGTGACTCACACCTGTAATCCCAGCACTTTGTGAGGCCAAGGGGGGTGGACATGAGATCAGGAGTTTGAGACTAGACATGGTGAAACCCTCTCTGTACTAAAACTACAAAAATTAGCTGGGAGAGATGGTACACACCTATAATCCCAGCTACTTAGGAGGTTGAGGCAGCAGAATCGCTTGAATCTGGGAGGTGGAGGTTGCAGAGAGCCCAGATCACACAATTGCACACTAGCCTGGACGACAGAGCGAGTCTGAAGTTCTACTGTGGGTAAAATTTTGTAAAACAGCATCATGTACTAGAAAGAAATCTTTGATAAAAATAAGAACCTAATTGATATGGCAAATTTCATTGTGTTACTTTAAATTTCCACAGCCACATCAACCTTCCACAACCACTACCCTGATCAGTCAGCAATCATCAACACAAAAGCAATACCATCTACCAGCAAAAACAGTATGATACTGAAAGCTCAGATGATGATTGATAGCATTTTATAACAATAACATAATTTTTAATTAAGATATGTACATTTGAGATCTAGATAGAATGCTATTGCATGCTTAAAAAACTATTATATAGGATAAGCATAACATTTATATGCACTGGAAAACCAAAAAATTTGTGTGACTTTCTTTATTGCAATATTCACTTGATTAGAGTGATTTAGAACTGATCCTGCAATATTTCTGAGGTTTGTTTGTATACCTAGCGTGCCCAGATTACTGTCTATGAACTCTTAGCTCAGTGTGTGCTTTCAGATTTCACAGGACATTATGTGAAATATTTTTAATATAATCTTTGCCTAAAACAGAAGTTACTATGGAGACCCCACAATTTTCTTAGTTGAAATATGTTGAAATATGTTAACACCTTTATAAAACTAACGAATTCTCACAAATCCTCTCTCCCCAAAAGGTGAAACAAAAATTTGTGAATTCTCCAAGAGCAACTAACCAGAGGCAGATCTGGAAAATACAGCATATTTCTGTTGCCTGGACACTGATTTCTCTTTAACTCTAGAGGAGTACACATCCTTTGGCAAATGAACTGAAGATCCCAAATTTACCTAAGTTAGTGCTGAATTAGATAATTCTATATGTCATACTTAATTCCCAAATGTATCCATGTTTTCATGAGCTCCTTAAACTATCATAAAAGTTAAATATCAAGAAGAAAAATTATGAAACTGAATAAAATGATTTTAAAGTGATTGTTAAATCTTCATAAACAATTCAAAATAATTAAAACAAATTTTATCATTATAGGTTTCAAATGAAACTTTGGATTCTGTCTCCAGAGCAAATGTTCGATGGAAATTCTAACAATAAAAATTAGTGTATTGATGAAGTATTCTCCCCCTTCAAATTTATTTTTGGAAGGTCTCCCTGAATTTCTTATATTTTTAGATTTCAACAAATCATCTACTGTAAGATGCATAATCTCCTTAATTTGAAATGGCCAAATCAAGGAACTTTTAACATTATAATTTTTCTGTTTCCTCTGAAAGATGAATTCCAGTCATCTTTAAAGTATTCTAGTAGCTTTAAGATAGTCTCAAAATATAGTCTAATTTATTTTCATGAAAATAAATCCTCAGCTCCGTAGATTATACTTTCATAGGTTATCTCACCTTAACATTTATATCTAAGCTTATTCTCAACAGCTTATTAGAATAAATCACTCAATTTAAAATCTTTCATGAGAAGCAAGTAGATTTTAGACACAATTATGCCACCACTGTGTCTAACCTCTCTCTCATCTTATCAAGAAAATGACTAATAATAGAATAAGCTCTTTGCTGAGCTCATTGATCTTGCCTTGATTCCACAAATAGATTCTGACTGTGTTCCAGCATGTGCAATCTTGATACAGATCATATGCTATTATTGTATCAACAAAGCCTGTCCCATAATATTCCTCTAAGACACAGACAAAGGAGAAGTTTCTGGCATGTAGAACGTTTTTATTATATGATATAGTGAATGAATTAGCCCTACGACTGGTTTTAACATATCTAAATATTTTAAAATCTATTCTAGATTAATATCCTATAACAAATAGACAAAGCAATTATAATATGTTTGTGGTTTTATTTATTATCAAAAATTAAGAATCGATATAAAAAACAAATAAAGCTATTGGCTATTTATTGACAGAAAGGACAACTTATTATGAATAGCTGAAAATTAAATTACTTTTGACATAATTTATCAAAGTTTAAATTAATACTAAATTCTACATTTCAACAGATTAATTAATGCTATCATTTTTAGATATTTTGCTGTAATTCATCCTAAAATATCTACCAGGTAGACCTTCCCCAAAAAGGGTTTTGGGGTAGATATTTATAAATATTAATGAACAACAAGGTGATTAAATAGCAATGACATATCTTTAAAAGAATACATCAAAATCAGCTTTTCCATACAATATCATTGCAGTACATTGAAAACTTGTCCAAGGTACTTAGCAATGAAAAATCTCCTTTCTGAAAATAAAAATGGTTCTGCCCATGTGTTCTGCTGTAACTCAGTTCTCTTTGGAAATAAATGGCCCTTTATCACTTTGTTATTATTGTTCACAATCCCTTTTACCTACTCAGTATTACCAATATAGTAATTATTTTCAAGAATGTTAATCTTGCTTATTTCAAATATTAGCAATTTTAAATTACAGCCTTCATGGTTGAGGATTATCACTTTTTGAGTTGTGTTTATTTTATTTTTATGTTTATATATATATATATATATGCATTTATTTATTTATTTTGTCTCATGGTATTTACTAAAATACTATAACTCACCCAGGACTATGTTGTAGAGAGAAAAGAGTGTGTTTAAAAAACCTTCTGCAACCTGTTGATGAGCTGTGACACCCAGGACTTCTCTACCCTGAGCTCCCTTTCAATGCCACACAAAGCCAGAACACCTTCCACATCCCTGCAGGTTTCCCGGAGTTTTGCGTTCCTGAGGTGCATATGTTTCTCTCTAATTCTGGGATAGGTCTAGGTTTGATCTGAGGAGAAAGGCCACAGGCTTGCAAGTTTGTAATCTTGTCCACTCTTTGTCATTTATATAATTTAATATGATGAGTCACTTTAAGTCCATTTTGAAACTTGATCTGATTGTGTTTTCTTACACAAAACAAAAACCATATGGAATGGCTTTTGTCAGTCACTTAATATTACACAGCTCTTGGGCTCCTGTGGATAATGTCAGCCACTGTCTCCTTTCTTGTGGCATCCATCAGTGCCTAAATGAGAGCTGCATCTCTGACTCTGTTACATAAGTTGACTATTGTCTAAAAGCAACTATGTTCCCTTTATCTGTCTGCTTTGCTCAAAGTAAAATTTCTAGCTCAGATTCAGATCATCTATAAGTCAGAGGACCATAATGAAAAAACAAATTATGGTTTCAATAAAATAGATTTGTCTCCAGGCTAGTATGAGAGGGGTATAAAAAAGATTTTATTATATACAAATTACAACAATAGTTAGAATTTATGTTATTTAGATGTTTTCCCAGGTGCTTTCATAATGTGAACATGCCCTAATTTTAGTAATATTTTGAAATTCAACATTTACTCATATTTCATAATTAATATGATTTAAATGATCATTTCTATTGAATTATATTCTTCTAAGTTGTCTATTGGATTTCTACTTAAATACAGCAGCTGTTCAGAGTACATTAATTCCTAATGAGCTCATTTAATAGGTGGAATTAAATTGTTTCTTATTTGTTTATAGCTTATCAGAAATGATCTACAGTTTATTGATATAACCCTTAGGAAAAAGTATGTGCTCAGATTACTCATCAACATTTTTTCAAAAAATAAGTATATTTATATTAATTATCTTCAATGTAAAATAACTAGTTATGCTTCTTTCAAAATACATGAAAATCTGTTTCCAAAGACATTAAGAGTATACTATTTCTTTAAAAAAGCACCAAAAAAGTAAAATCATTTACTGTACAGTGTCTTAATGACACATTCTGGAATTTCTGTATTTGTGTTTCTATTTATCTACTGAAGTCTTCTTCTGGTTATTTGTATACACAGTGCATAGAGGAATTTTAATATTCAGTCAGTCATCCCTTTACTCATAAACATTCATTGAACTCCAGCTATATGCTAGGTATTTTGTTAATCACCAAGAATACTGAGCCAATTAAAAAGGAGAAAACATTGGAAACACATGTAAAGTATCATGAAAATATTAATTCTATTACAAACTATTTACTATATTGAGTATATTAAACATATATTTATATATATTATATTAATTATGTATTATAAAATTACATAATGTTAATATATAATTATATATTATTTAATAAGTGATCAATATATTTTAACACAATTTAAAATTTTCATATATTTGCTTTATATTTTCTAAAAATAAAGCATTACATATATAATTAAGCTTTCTGGATGATCCTCTTTATTCTCTCCAATTTTCTTTCTCCAGACATAACAACTCTTCTGAATTAGTTTTGTTTTCATAATTTATAATTGTATCCTTTTAATACATGAGTCCTAAAATAATACATAACATTGATTTGCATTCTTTCATACCTTTGTAAACAGCATTCTACTTTATGTATCTTTATTTCTTTACTCATCAATATCATGCAATTGAGATTTATATATACTTTGAATTAATTCCAACAATTTCTTAATAAAAGCATTCATTTTGTGAGAAATCTTTTATATATTTTCCTGTTATCATGAACAAGCATTACATCTAGTATTCTTAGAAATGAAATTGCTTGGTAAAATGCAGGGCAAGAGTACCTTCTCCAGAGTAGCTGTACCAATCTACTCTTTTACCAACATTGTATATTTTATGTTTTTTTGTATCCTTTTCAACTGTTGCATTTTATGTTATTTTTCCAAACTGAGAATGAAGCAGAAACTTGTTTTGACTAGTAGATAAATGACCCCCTTTGCATATATTTATTAGCCTCTCTATGTGTGTATATTTCCTATTCATATTCATAGACTAGTTTTCTATTGGGCTGTCAGCTTTGTTTTTTTAAAGGCATTCTCTTCATCACTGCAGGTCTGAAAGCATGGCTTCCCATTGGCATCAAATGAAGCGCCCTTATAGGAATTAAGAAGAAATTACTAAGGCAGATAATGAGAGTATGGAAGTCTTTGTTAAGGCTTGTCTTTTAATGAAAAGCAGCCCCAAATTATTTTCCTTTCTAACAAAGAGTAGACTGTAAAATCGAGCTGCAGACATAGATGCCAGCAGTTGTGCCAATCATGTTCAAGATGGTGGCTCCGTCTTCCATTCACTTTGTCAGCCACGTGTTACAGAAGAAAGCAGACAAGATGGTGCTGGCCAAGGGGAAAGTTTATTTGCATCAGATTAGGGTGGTGCTGCCAGCCTTCCTGGCCCTATGTAAATGATATACTTAATCAACCAATCTGTGAGACCTGTGTAAATCAGACACTGCCTCCATAAGCCTGACTATAAAATCTGGCACATCAGCCACTAACCAGCCTTTTCGTCTCAGAAGTCCCCTTTCTCTCACTACAGAGTGAGCTGTTTTCCTTGCTTTTTTTTCTCTCCTTTTTTTTTTTTTTCCCTCTTTCTCTTGCCTATTTAACCTCCACTCCTAAACTCCTTGTGTGTGTCCATGTTCTAAATTTTCTTGGCACGAGACAACAAACCCCAGGTATTTACCCCAGACAACTAGCTGCGTCAGCACCACAGTAGAGCAATTTATAATATGGCTTTTAAAATCTTTGTGGTTGTCCTGAGAACTAAATTGGCTAAAGCATATAAAGCATTTATTAAGCCTGGTACTTAATAAGCACACAATTACCATAGCTACCATCATCATAATCATCATCTTATCCTCATCTTTATTAATATATATATAAATTACTATACGTGTTTACATTGGCTTCCAGACTCTATATTTAATCACCAAGTATTTGTTTGTTGCTATTCGATAACTAGCATATGGTTTTCATTTCTTTAATTTTACATTCTCTTAATGATTGTGTTTTACATGTGTGTCTTATAAGCAGCATAAGTTTTTATTTTTTAAATTCATTTATTGTCCCTGATTTAATAGGCAAGTGACATACATTCATACTCATGTGTTTACTAATACATATAAGCTTAAATATTTCACTTATTTTATGATTTGTTTATTAGTTATCATCCTCTTCCTTTGATTATTTTTTACACTTTCTTGTCTCCTAGCAAACTGATGAAAGTATTCCATAATTTTGTTTCCCTCTTGCGATATTTGGAAACCATTCTTTCGGTGGTCACTTTTAGGTATTTGACATAAATTCTTAACTGTAAATGTTTCTGTCAATGTCTGAAGTTAATTATTATTTTTATTCCCCTCCTGAATGAACACTACAAAGAATTCAGCATACTTTAATCTTGACATTTTGTCTGTAGTTTTATTTATATTTTGATTAACATGAAAATTTATTCTATTTTTCAGTCAAAAGTTAATTGAATTTACTAAGAGATATTTAAATTCCTATGCCTGCCATTTTTTATTATTCTACACATTTATGTCTCCATTTATCTTTTTTCTTTTTTAGTGCATTTTTAAATAGGTTTCTTAATTAAGGTTTTTGTGTGGTAGACATTCTCATAACCTTATTCCTGAAAATGTTTTCATTTTGTTCTTATACTTGAGTGACAGTTTCATTAATTATACCATTCTAGATTAACAGGTGTATTTGTTCAACAACTTCAAGACAAGCTTCTACTTTCTCCTGGAGCCTATTATTGTGTAGGAGGTCAGCTCTCAGTTTATTGTTATGCCTTCGTAGGTAATCTGTATTTTCTCTGTTATTGCTTTAAATTTGTTTTTAAATTGAAGTTCTATAGGTTTATTATGTACTTAGGTGTGGAATTTTATCTACAGTTTTTAGGTACTCAAACCACATTTTTTATCTAAATATTGTCTCCTTTAAATTTGAAAAAAATTACAGCTGTTATTCCTTCAAATATTTCTTCTCTATCATTATAATTATTTTATTTCTAAGAACTCCTATTAGATATACCTTGGAAGTATTTAATCCAACTTCTGCATCATTCAAACACTCTTTGTTTTCAAAAAAGCATTTTGGATGAATCTATCAGTACTGCGTTCCACTTCACTAATTAGTCCTTTCTATATGTGCAACACAGTTTGTAATGTCTACTGAATTTTTAAAAATCTCAGTGATTTATTTCTGTTTTGAACATTTCTACTTTTCTTTCTTCTCCATAGCCAAAATTTTTGTTTTATTTCTGCCTCTTTTTGTGTATCACATTTTGTTCTTTGGAGATATTTGAGTCAAATGCTCTGGACACGCTCATATGAAATTTCATGTCATATTATTTTATAAGACTAATTACCTTTGGAATTATCTCGTGCCTTGCTGATTTTGTTGGCTGTCTTCATTATTGATTTTCTTCTTGTGTTTCAAAATTTAGACTCTTCATATCATTTATCATTTTTAGTGGGAGATTTGGGATTTGTATTTTGTTTTATTTTCCATCCTCACTCTACATTACTTTTTGTAAAGTGGACAGTTTCTCAGTTGTCTGTAATTATCTCTGGAACCCCTGAGTTCACAAGCAAAGCTAATGATTATGTTTCATGGTTACTGCCCCCTGGTGATATTGGGAATATTGCAGATTCAGTATTCAGGGTGGCACTTGGTACAATTTATGAACTCAAAGGTAAATCCATTTCCCACTGGCCATTCTAACCCATCTTCTCAAGGAGCAGCTTCTCAATCAGAAGTAACTCATATGTTTTGCACTCTTATTTTACAAGAGAAATATCAGAAGTTACCCAGTACCTAAGTTGTAAGCAATGAGTCTCTCTGATTATCAATCCTCATGTCTTGTAATAATATTAGTATTCATTACCCCAAAAGGGTCAAACTATAGATGCTTCTACCAGCATCTGGACCATATGTAGCTAGTTGCTCAATAATACCAGTGTATTATAAGACATAGCTATGAGGCTAATAACAGAAAACATTGAAAAAACTATCCAGGACATTGATCACATCAAGGATTTCTTGAGTAATACTCACAAGCACAAAAAAACCAAAGCAAAAAAATGGACAAATGAGATCACATTGAGCCAAAAAGCTTCTGCACAGCAAATGAAGTAATTAACAAATTGAAGAGACAACCCAAGAGAATGGCAGAAAATATTTGCTAACTACCCATCTGACAAGGAACTAATAGAAAAAACAAGGATCTCAAAAATCTCAATAGGAAAAAAATCAAATAATCAAATTAAAAATGGGCAAAAGATTTGAATAGACATTTCTCCAAAGAAGACATACAAATGACCAACAATCATATGAAAAAAAATGTTGGATATCATTAATCACCAGAGAGATGCAAATCAAAACTATAATGAGGTATCTTCTTACCCCAGGTAAAATGGCTTTTATCCAAAAGACAGGCAATAACAAATGCTGGTGAAGATGTGGAGAAAAAGGAACCCTTGTGCACTGTTTGACAGGAATGTAAATTAAATGTAAATGTAAACAGCCACTATGGAAAACAGTATAGAGATTCCTCAAAAAAACTAAAAATAGAACTGTCATATGATATAGTGATTCCACTGCTAGGTATATAGGCAAAATAAAGGAAATCAGTATATCCGAGAAGTATCTGCACTCTCATGTTTATTTCAGCACTATTCACCATAGCCAAGATTTGGAATCAATTTAAGTGCCCATCAACAAATGAAAGCATAAAGAAACCGTATACATATGAAATATTATGCAATGGAATATTATTCAGTTATAAACAACAAAATGTCATTTTCGACAACATGGTCGGAACTGAAGGACACTATGTTAAGTGAAATAAATCAGGCACAGAAAGATTCTGCATGTTCTCACTTACACATGGGAACTAAAAATTAAATCAGTTGATCTCACGGAGATAGAAAGTAGAGTAATGACTAACAGAGGCTGGAAAGGGTAGCAAGTAAGGAGGGATAAAGTGAACATGGTAAATAAGACCATGTTCACTTATTACTTTTTAGTATTTTTCATAAAACTTCTATGGTTTATTTTTATTAACATTATCTGTTTTTCCCACAGTTCCCTGATATACTTGGAAGCAATTATCTTGATTAGTTAAGTATATATAGTCCCTGCTGCTGATTCAGAAGTTATTAAATTAAGGCTTTATGTGCTTCACACTTTCTTTGAAACATTTAAACATCCATTACCTCACTAAATTCTCAAAGCAACATTATGACAGAGACAAAGTCTGAGCATGCCCCTTCCCACAGCATATAAATCAAGTGCAGTGCTCTTACTTATCTGTCTACCACCCGAAGCAATGATGGACAGCAGCCACCAGATAATTTAGTTAAAACATGATTTCTTTCTAAAGTTACAAAATATTGAAGTGGAAACAGAGGCACTTAAAATTTATGGTGACTACATGGGTATGTGTATTTATGAGATATATCTTTTTTTTTCCAGTGACACTTAAACAAATATGGGAAGTTAAACCAAGTAGTCCTGCCCAAGTTAGACAATTGTATAAGAATGGGAAGCAGTAGACATTGAAAAGTTATGAAAGAAAAATATTTTCAGTGTATCTTTCATAATAGTATTTCCTTTATGCCACTTCATAAAATATAGATTTTAAAAATTAGCATTCAACATATTTTGAGGCAACATAAAATGAGTTAAGTGTCTTAAATATATGTGAATAATTTTATTTTTACAACCTTTATTTCCTTTATGAACTCATACTTAATCTAGAAGGTCATGTTTGTTTTTCATTCTTTATTGTTTTATATTTGCATTATTATGAAAATTAAATGATAAAAACCTCAGATAATAAAATATATTCAGTACAGTATACCTGAAGATGTAATATTGAACACAACCTCTGCTGTTACTAACAAAATGAATATTGGAATTGCAAGGCTACTTTAAGAGATACATAGACAAAATTTTCTAATAGGCTTACTAAGAAATGATGGTTAATTATACTGACCTCATAGGGTTTCTGTGTGTGATGACTAATAAACTATTGAAAATTCAATTCAGGGTGAAAGTTATTTAATTCTATATTATAATCAGGAAAATTATCAAAACCTTTCAAAAATGAATGTTTTCTTGATGAAATTAAATCTAGCAGTGAGAAAAACACATCATCTAACTACACATTATTTGGCTTTTCAAATAATGACCCTGCTCACTTGATAATGAAGGCTCAGGCCACATTCTATCTAAAAGGCTCTGGCATAAATAGATTGAATGTCAGAGTCTGAATCAACAAAAGCAACTGCAGCAATTATTGTTATTTTACCATCACCATTACAGTTGAAACAATGTGAAGAATTAAACATTAAGAACACCAGACATTAAAAATACCAGAAAGTTCTATGACTAAAAATATTGGACTTCAAAAAATGAAATTAGCATGTCTCATTCCAAACTCATGAGTCTTCTCAAACATTCTCTACTTTTCATTAGACTGTAGGAGTAAGAAAGAAAAAATCATTAACCAAACTGGTGTCATGAATATGTATGTATAAACAAATGTATGTGCAAGGAAATTCCAAGTGGATATGCAGTAAAATTTAGATGATAAATGTGGGGAAAATTCTAAAATATTGTTGAAAAATTTAGACCTGAAAAATGCAATGAATGACCTTTAAAAGAAACTACTCATATGACTTTTAGAGGATATAAATCAAACATTAAATTTTAGAAACATTAGTACCCATGAAACAAATTATAGGGATTAGACAATTGATCAAAGATATAGGTGAAAACTCATGTAGTCTATTAAAAAAATTATATTGCCTTAAATTTATGACATTTTCATTTTCTTTAAATTTTTTATTTCAGTTAATCATGATCCTGAAGTTAAAACATTTTTGTGTCAATTTAAAAAATATCTGGATCTTGTGAAAACTATTTTTTTAAGACTTTTTCCCCATTTCTCACAGGCTAGAACAACCATCATGTCCCTTTGCCCACTATATCCAGGCACATGATTCATAAAGTAGAAGCAGCTGGT
Source organism: Sapajus apella (assembly GCF_009761245.1). Taxonomy (NCBI): domain Eukaryota; kingdom Metazoa; phylum Chordata; class Mammalia; order Primates; family Cebidae; genus Sapajus; species Sapajus apella. Next base: position 7,218,793 of record NW_022436968.1, on the reverse strand, counting down.
CATTCGCCAGAGCTAGAACTTAGCCTATCCTACTCTCTTGTTTAAATACACCACTTTTGACATGCTGTTTTATTTTTTGTTTGTTTGCTTTTTATACTACCCATTTGAATCTGGCTTTGGTTTGGGAAGCCTACTTTTTTGGGAAAGCTAAACTAACATCACAGCTAGAGTAAAATATCTTCTAACACTTTTATCATCATTTCCCATATGAAGTCCACAATGGGTATTCTTCATTACCAACCACTTTCAAAGAATAGATTTTCCATTTAGTACTCAAAATGATAACTATCATCTACAGTAACACGTGTAAAACTATCTTAGTCCGTTTTGAAGTTAGAGAATATGTTTAAACAGATGTACGCATAAATAATGGTGAGTACATGTATGTGTGTGTGCTGGGAAGGGGAGGGGTGTTAACAGAATTCTGCATATGAGAATGTTTCAGTGCTAAGGCCACTACCAACATCCAACAACTCAGCACTTCTGCATGCATAAATCATGACATGCAGTTGAAAAGTCTTTAATGCTTGGTTTGTTCTCAAATTTGGGAATATTCAGTGGGAAAATATGTCCTCTCTGCCAAAGTCAAAAAGCATTGTTGACAGAGCAGTCTTTGATGCTTGGTTTGTTCTCAAATTTGGGAATATTCACTGGGAAAATATGTCCTCTCTGCCAAAGTCAAAATTTCCCTGCTCTGGAAGCATAGGAGTGCTGTGGCAGGTACTCTAGCAAAATGGACATGAGACAATAGCAGCTGTGGTAGCAGAAGTGACAGAGCAGAAGCAGCAAGCAAACTCAGGGGAGCCTCAAAGGAGGCCCAGAGTCTGAGGTGAGAAAACACAGCACGGATCACAGTCTTTAAGAGGAACCATGGTGATCGCCGTTGGTCGAACCGCTGTCTCTCTGCTAGCAGGAAACGAAGAAACGTAACATAATTTATCTTTAGAAAATGACATTCTTGTCATTTTGTGGATAAGAATTTGTGATAGAAACAGAGAACAATATAAATGCTATTGCTGCAGTCCAGGAAAGAGAAGATTATAACTGGAATTGGGGTGATGTTTGCAAGATGAAAATTAGTTGATGGATTTCAGAAAATGTTTGAATAGAAAACATCAGTATTTTCTGAAAAACTGAACTGTGGAGATTAGAAAAAGAAACAATCAGGGATAACTTCTAGGTATAAAAGAATTCACGTACATGTAAATGTAGTGAATCACACAAACGATATTTTTTCCTGTTGAAATTATGAGTGAAGCAGTCAGGCTCCAATGTCACAGCTTTACTGGTCATCTTGGCCCTGACAACAGTAGGAGATTCTTTCAAATTCTGACAGCTGAATTTATTTTTAGATATACAGATCAGCCAATTATGGAGTATAATTTGGGAGATACCATGTGATTATCAACTCCCACGGACTACCATAGCATTATAGAAAATGTTCATCACAGAGAAAATATTTATTCACCCAAAATTTATTGAGCATCAAATATACACAGTCATGCACCACAAAACCAACTTTTCAGTCAACAAGGGACCACACGTACAATGGTAGTCCCATACGGTGATAGTGGAGCTGAAATTTTCTATTTCCTAGTGATGTTATGGCCTGGCTAACATTTGCAGCACAATACATTACCTTTTCTATGTTTAGATATATTTAGATACACAAATACTTACTACTGTGTTAAAATTGCCCAACAGTTTTCTGTGGAGTAAAATGCTGTACAGGTTTGTAATCTAGGAGCAATAGGCTTTATCAGATACCCTAGGTTTATAGCAGGCTATACCATCCAGGTTTATGTAACTCCACTCTATAATGTTTGCACAATGACAAAATCACCTAAAGACACACTTTCCATAAAATTTTCCCATTACTAAGTGACACATGACTGTATCTGGGAAAAAATGTGATTTTTGGAAGTGCACACATAAATAATACAATGTCATTTTAGGATAGGGAAATTGATAAAACCTTATATGATTTCTTCCTTTACTGCAGTATCTCCCAAAGGGTTTCCTGTAATATTTGATAATGTTATTTACATGTAAGATATTAACATAAGTTTATAAAAATAAGTGAATATGTTTTTTTAGTATGGCACTTTCTAATGTTTTTCTGTTAATATGCATGGGGATCTTGAAGATGTGTGTAACATTTTCCAAATTTACTTAGAAATTATTGCTTTTAAGATGCATATTATTATTTGATGCCAGAAAGAACAAGCATTTTAAAGAGGTAAGAATGGTGAAGTGGAGATGGGCAATGTTGCTTTCTCCTGAGGCATATTCCAGTCTCTGTCAGTTTCTTTGATTTCTATTTGAGGACAGTCTTGCCTCCATGACCTAAAAATAGAATCTCTTCTCTCTCTTTGGTTCCTATTTTTGTTTCCTTTCAGTTGTCTCTCCCACAGAAATGATGAGCTGAGACAGCCTGGGAGATATGCTAAAACTGAGAAGGTCTGGCATGAGAAGCTCTTGGTTTTAGAGCAAATGATCTAGCTTCTGGCTTCTTGTGCTAGTCTGTATGCTAATTTGCATTTTTTTTTTTTTTTTTTTTTTTTGTAAACTAAATTGGCTTTTCCCATCAGAGGACAGGATCAGTAGATTTGAGGCCAAAACACTTTCTTGAATTGAGGCCTGCCTTTAGCAAGACAAGGGAGTCTTGCTAAAGAGTTTCATTTGATCACATCTAGGCAATGTAAGTTTGGAGGAGGTGTTTTGTTTCTTGGCCTAATAACAGTGTTTACTTACTAGGCTTGCAAACTCATACATACATTTTCTTCAGGTGTCTCATAGAGCAATAGGAAAGACATTAAATATGCAATGTAGTATCTTCTGGAAATTGCAAAGAGAGTAGATTCTAAGTATTCTTACCACAAATAAAAGTGAGGTAATATACATGTTAATTAGCTTTATTGAGTCATTCCACAATGAATAAATATTTCAAAACATTATGCTGTTCATAATACTTTTTTTTTTTTTAAGAGACTGGGTCTTGCTGTGTTGACCAAGCTGGTCTCAAACTTCTGGTTTCAAGCAATGCTCCTGCCTCAACCTCCCAAAGTGCTGGAATTATAGGCATAACCCACCATGCCCAGCCTGTACAATTTTTGTTTGACAATTATTTTTTCTTAAAAAAAGAATCGTTTATTGGTGTTGCAAGTCATCTACCTCCCCCATCTCAACAAATTTTCACAGGATTCCTAGAAAGAAGCTATTGATAAACTGTTCTCCTGCTGTCTTTCTCATATGCACTATCCTTGAAGTCAACAAATTTCAAAATGTTAGACAACTGCCTCCCCATCCTCCAGCTTCTAATTCAGTATCATCTCCTTTTAAAAGTTTTCCAGATTTTGTTAGTTTGGGAATGCCCCCTTCTATGAATAATCTGTTCCTGTTTGGTAATGGTCTATACATCTTCACTAGACAATGTATGTACTCATTGAGGGTAAGAACTAGCATAGTAGTAAATGTATGTTGACAAAAATTTTTGAAATTTGTTGACTTTAAGGATAGTGCTTATAATGAGAAAGACAACAGTTTATCAATAGCTTCTTTCTAGGAATCTACAAGCAAATGAGTGAATGAATAAGTTGGCATGAGAAAGAAGCCAGATAAGTCTTCATAATCATTTTCTTACCCATTTGTAATGAAATTACTCTTTTATCTCAACTATAGCCACAACCTTTAATAATGAACATCTTGGTCTTAGTCTTTCCCATTCCAATTTACATTCCTCTGTTCTGTCTTATTATACTTTATCATCTGTCAGATCACATTATCCTTCTATTTGAAAACTCCCAGTTGCTCCCGGTGATATAACTAGTGATAAGAGTTAGACAGAAACAGATATACTCTCAGCTTCTCTCTTGTATTAATTATAAAGACACATGCTGCCTGGAATGGGATGAGTTGCCCTGTCTACTTCTCTCTCATGATGTCTCTGGCTCCCATTGCTCTACTTTTTTCTCTAAATTCTTTCTATGCCAGTGAGATTCCTGAGCCTATTTTTATTTTCTGCCCATGGCCACTAGGGCCTCTTCAGATTCTTCTCCATACCGTGACAGTTGAGCTGCAACCTCCACTGCTCACTTGCTGATTCTCTGTGCATTCTTTAATTCAAACTCATGAGAGGGAATCTTATTGGCTCAGCCTGAAGATTTCCACAAAGCCCTAAATTGCTATTCTTTGTTCCCTTCTTTCTCTTTTTCTCAAAGCATGAAATAGAGGCAGAGTTTAATAATTAAGAAACATTACCTGTAAGGTCCACCCCTGTGGCAGAGTTGTAGGCAGAGCAATTGATCTGAGAATGGGCTGTAGAATAAAAGGCACTGGTGCTAAAGTACATGTCTACATGGTTAGCTCTCGGAGCTGTGTATTCTTGGGCAAGTTTCTTAATGTCTTGTTACCTTAATTTATTCATTTGTACGCTGAGAATACTAATAGGACCAAACTCATAGAGTTGTTGTGAGCATTAAGTGACTGTATGAAAATATACACACATATATACTTCCCCATATATATACATATATGTACACATGCATGTATGTATATCTATCTATCATCTGTTTATCTATACCATAGACTAATATCTAGTCCATAAGAAGCACTGTAAAGTATTAATTATTATTACTTATTTCCATCAGGGTCCAGGTCAAATGAAATCTCCAATCCAAATTCACCTACTAACCACTGTTTCTTGAGCAATTAGAGCATAGCTATTATGTCTTTCCCTCTGGGATGGTCTTCCCTTTAATGTACCACGGAATCCAGGGTTTTCTCACATTCATGTTCTTATTTGCTCCTTCCACCTGGGGATAATGTGTATCAAATATGTGCTTAACTTAACTCTATTTAATGAACATTTGCAGCTTTGAATTGTACACTTTTTGTAAATACAGTCTTTTCTTTCAATGTTCTCAGGAGACATATTTAATACAAAAGAATATGGTCAGATTGTGCAACCTTTTTTTTTCCTACCTTAGAAACTGCTGATCTGAAAATGGAAATTCAACATTTCATCCAGTCATCGAGATCTCTCTGTTAAGAGAATAAGTCCACTCCCTTGTTTATTAGACAAAAATAGAGTTAATGTCTGCAACTAATAATGGCAAATTCTGATATTTCAGCTCATCAGGTTCCTAATATGAATACTTATTTTATTAAAGACTTGCAACTGTTTAAAATGACAAATATTTTGAATAAAATGCATAATTTACTAGTTAAAAGGATTGATTATTTGAACTTAAACATAGTCAAACAGGAGTATTAGCTTGAATAACAGTGGGCATGAAATAGTTATATGATAAGGATGTTATAAATTTTTGAAAAGGTGAGCTGCACTAAAGAATAGAAAGAACTTTTAATGCAGAACTAACTCCTTTTATGCCTAGTCATCAATCAAAATGTCGATTCTAACTACTTTCTTTTATAGACAACAAGATATGTTTTTAGTACAACTTGGAAAATAATATTGCCCGTTCCTTTGTATAACCATATATGGCAAAGTTGTTTTATTGTCTAGAGACTCACTATGCTTTTATCTCTCACAGATATAGAATCTCAATTAATCACCATATTCAGTTCAAGACCTCACTGGTTAATTTAAAATTAATTTTTATATGACAGAAATGAAAATGAATAGGAATCTTGAAAGGCAGAATAGTAGTGGCCAAGACAAAACTCTCATCTGACATGGGTTGTTAGTTGTCCTACATGTAAAAATGCCATATCAGTGAATCAAATCAATGTAGTTAAATATTAAATTTAAAAAGTAAACGAACTCTGACTCTAGTTAGCCTCCACATGAAAGTCGGAACGTCATAAGGAAACTGGGAGAACCAGCAGGAAGGCTCGAATACAAACCAGTGACCAGAGACAAACAGAGGTTGCATAGAACTTGGCCATTGTCCAGATGAACGCTTATGGCTGCCACCACTGGTACTGCGAATGTTTGACTTTGCCAACACAGCTGGACACTCATTGCCTGCCACCAGACTCTCCACTCTGCCACTGCCATAAGATAAAATCCCCACTGGCCCTACTCCAAATTGCCCTCAGTTAAAACATGTTCGCCGTAGATGTCTACATTTCAAAGCTTGTGTTTCACCTGTTGAAAGTTAAATACAATTCTGATACACCAAATGGATTATAAATCATTCCTATGGACTACAGTATTGTGAATTTTCAAGTAAATATTACAGTTACAAATACTGTTCAACGTGATTGTGTGTGTTTGCTTTTTTGGTTCTTTAAGGAATTTCCCAACTCGAGCCTGAAGATGAATGATCTGGGAGAAAAGTGATAATATTTACCTGGAGTGTATGTTTCATTAGAGAACACAATCAAGATAGTTCAGTAAAGAAAGCAGTAAATAATTATGTAAGTAAAAACTTACAAATCTTAATAATAGTGGGTGGAACTGGGGAAAAGATGGCTCTTTAAATATGTGAATTGTCTTTAAATGTGTACATATATATAATTACATGTAAATATAACAATAGATCATGTATAAAGAGCAGTTGGTACACATAAAGACTTAAAAGGGAAAAAGTTTTATTTTAGAGCAATTATTTTGGAGTAATGTTATTCATATCAATAAAACATGTATTCTGTGTTTTTTTTTCAGTAATGATGAACAATTTGTTTGTGCTAATATTTTTCTATGTTTGTCAGTAATGTGGAATGACTACTTTGCTTAATTGGGCAATAGTTTTGAATAGTGGAAAAATATTCCCTCTATTTTAAATGTTCTATTTACATTGTAAAATCTACAGAACTGACACATTTTTTTAAGTTTAGACTGCATTATTAACATTTTAACCCATCATATATATACTAGAAATATCATGATGAATTTACAAACAATATATATGTAAACAATGTATATGTGAACTATATATGTACTGTTTATACATGCATTAAGATGTAATTACATTTTTACCTCATCTTCTACCAGATAAATTTAAAGAAAATAAATAAATATGGTGATAGTATACAGAGATTATTTTATACATTTGTATACAAATGCAAAATATTGTTTTTTTCATAACTAGCTACCTTACAACTTTATTAAAATTATTTTAAGTAGAAAAAAGGAAAACAAATGACTAAAGTATTGTGATTTTTTTCTGATTAAAGCCTCTTTGAGAATCTAATGAATATATAGATATATACACATTCTTAATTAAATATCTGGGGAGTTCAAGAATTTTTAAAATGCACATACATGCACATATGCAGTCAATTTCTATATGATGCAAACATACATATATTTTGCTCAAAAGAAAAGACATGCTAAGTTCCTTTTTCATATACCAAATAGATTTGTGCTTCACATAAATGAAAAACACAATGTAAATAACTAATTCAATTTAAAACTTTCTATCTTTTCCCAGAAAATTAAACCAAAGTATTTAATCAGTCCAATGTGTTTAAATGTTAAGAAACCTGATTTAATTACTTGCTTTCTTTCTTTTCTTTTTGAAAGTGTGACTTGGTGCAAGATGTGGCTCATTAAAAGTTGTGATATACCTGCCAATAAAATCTAGCAGATTGCACATTAGAAACAGGTAGTTCAGTTAATATACAAGATACATAAATTTGCAAGCTCTATTTTGAGCTTCTAATCAATAAGACACAAAAGATAAGACAAGGATTTGAAACCAAATGATATTTCAATAATATACACATCTTATTTTTAAATGTTTAAGAAGCTTCAATAGCTGTATTCATATCACCATTAAATAACTCACAAAGGAAAATTTCCTCTCATAGTGTAAATAGATGCATTCACCATAAAGCAATGATTACCTTAATAGCATTGTCCAAAAATACATAATCATGCTTAAACTTGGCATGTTAGCATACAAGAGTAATAAAAAATATGCTTCCTGTTTCCTAGGCTACAGTTTAAAACAGTGACAAAAAGGTAGAAAGCTACTGTAATGTACAAATGTGTGGATTTTTAAACACCAATATTTAAACATTCTTCCAATTTAGGAGGACTCCTCCATCAATCTAGAAGGATTTTGTAATCGATATAAAAAGATTTTCTGAAATAGGTGAAATGATGTTAGATACTATTTAAGGAAGGAGAAAGAGACTGAGAGAGAGAGAGAGAGAGAGAGAGAAAGATAAATATTCGGGGACTTTGGTAGCATTTAAAGGAAAATAGCCCAGGCATATGACATTGTTTTGGTATGGGAAAAATTCAAAATGGGAGTAGAGGAAAAGTGACAGTAGGCTCCCTGGAAATAGATTCAGAAAATTGTTTGGAAATAGAAAGCCAAGGGGAAGAAATACATATCATTCAGTAGCAGGACTTTGATCTTAAAATCAGAAACTGGAATGAAAATATAGTGAAATGGGAAGCTAGAGGTAAACTTCCAGGTGTTAGGGGTGGGTGTCATATGTTAAAAATAACTCATGCTAGAATACTTCTGACAGTAGAAATGAGGGTATGTTGAAGGGGCATAGATAAAAAGAACGGTATTGAAAAACTCTCTTGTGAAGTGATAGTTACAGAAATAGTTCCAGATAAATGACATCTAAGACAGTGCTGAGGGTGACATGGGAAGAGAATCTAGGGGGAACTATATAAAAAAGCAACAAGATTTTACCACCAAATGTCTATGCCAATCAAAAGTGAGATGCCTTGAAAATCATTTCTGTCCTTGCTTGAATTGTCAGCAAAATAACGCTTTTTCATCTAGTTAGTGGGATGTTCTACAAGTAGGAAAAATTTCAGAAAAAAACGTGAGAGGAATCTATCTTCATCATATGCAGCTGAAGTTAACATCAGATCACCCCATCACATTTGAAGTAGAGATGCTATGCAAAACTGGACACAAAATGTGACTATGAGATGGAAGGGGTGAGATAAACTTTATCACTACATCAGCAGTCTTGAATTTTATGGATATGATTTTTCACTCAGATTCAGGATATATTCCTTCTCTTGCTGCTGCATTTGATGTAGTCTTTCTTCTCATAAAAATAAGGGAAAAATATCAAAGTGAAAATCAGAATAATAAGATTCATAAGTATTACTAAAACCTACTGGCTTGATATGAAGGTTGAAGAAAGGAAGATTACTTCCTTTTATTTGTAGTGATGTAATTCTATCAAGTGCCAATGTTTTATTTTTAAAGCATTAAACTTAGCATATAAAATTTCTGAAAAAAGTTCACTGGACCTCTTGACTAAATATTTTATCCTGACTTTTTTGTATACAAAAGTAGCCTTGGATATTATTCCCAGAAGCATCTACTAGTCTTAGTGATCAAAATTTCAGAAAGATTTAACAGATAGAGAAATAAATGGATTTTGTAACACTGTTAAGCCCTCACTTTCAGTTAAAATAGATAAGCAGAAAATAAGGTTGAGCAACATCTTCAAAGTTTAAAGTGAGTATTAAAAAGAAAATGTATAGCTTTTCATTTGCATTTTTGTCTATAATTGTACATAAAATTTTCATTTAGGAGTGTATAGAAGAACAGATCTAGAAAAATGTCGGGAATATATGAAAGGACCTAAAAAAGAAGTATTTTATAGTGGTGTGTCAGGGAAATCCTTTTCCAAAATACTGAAATAAGCTGTGACCTGAAGAATGAATAGGATCTTGCTAAGTAAACAATGAGGGAAAAGAAACCACTCTGGATAAACAGAAGTATATGTTTCACAACTTAAATAAAAGATAAGAACCTGGAGGTTACCTGAGAAGTTAAAATCTTAATGTATGCAAATTTTAGAAAATATTTAGGAGGTCAAAATATTGTAGGATGTGACAAAACAATCTGACTGTATTACAAACATATGAAAGAACTTCTCTGAAAGGGGTGGAGGAAAAAGTACTGAACTAAAAAGCTTTGCATATAACTGGAATTTTTATGGCTAAGGCAAAATAAATTGTTTATAAGGATTATACTTTAGTTGATAAACTTGATCTTCATGGGGGTATGGGTTAAACAATGACAGAACTACGTATATGCACTAAAATTGAACAATTAGTAAATAAATGGTAGATGATAGAAGCCAGGTTTTTCACTTTTAGAGTGGAAGATTACAAGTAAGCAAAGACAGGAGGGTAGAATAACTTATATGGTAATGGACTGGAGTTGAAGACATTACTACAAACTTATTAATATGTTTAGCTTAATACACAGGTGGTTTACAGATAGATTAGATAGATGATAGATAGATGATAGATAGATGATAGATAGATAGATAGATAGATAGATAGATAGATAGATAGATAGATGTATATGCACATGTATTCCTTTGTTCTGTCAGCTAAGAAGGCGTGGAAGCAACAACGCTCTAGTAGCAATGAGCACACCTAGTGCCTTGAGCTTGGTTTCTAGCACCATTCTTCAACAAAAGCAAAAGCAACCAGGCTGTTTGGAGAAATAGGGCTGATTCTACAACAGGGGCAGAAAACTTAAAAATGAGCTTATAGTATCTTTTAGTATCAGAAAGTAAAGAAATGCTCAAAAATTTACAAAGAAAAAATTTAAACACAATGATGGGATTATGCTCAAGGAACATAAGAGCCAATTGAAAGAGCTTCCAATGGCTAAAGCAATTTGAGCAAGAAAATAAATGAAGTAGTATTGGATTATGACCCATAGTAGTAAATAAACATCTGAGTCCCTACTGATACAAATAAATAATTTAATATTTTTTTATTTGGGATGAATAGAAATCTCTCATGCAGAAGAATTCCAAATAATTTATTTAGATACTCTGCCCTCAAGGGAATAAAGGGTGATTTTCACTTAAGTATGGGCTGTGTAGAGTGACTTCTTCCCAAAATGAACAGAATGGAAAGAGAGAAACAAAGAAGAGCTTTACAATGGACAGAATTGACAAACACTACCTCAACCAGGTAATCAAGGTAAGTCACATGGATAGTATGTACCTTTGCTACGCTATGGCAAAAATGGCATTTTACCTCTGTGGTCTTCATCCCCAAAATCCACAACCCCCAATCTAATCATAAGGAAAACATCAGATAAATCCAAATTGAAAGACATTCTACAAAATACCTGACTCGTACTCTTCAAAACTATCAAAGCCATCGAAAGCAAGGAAAGTATAAGGAATTGTCACAGTCATGCAGCACCTAAGACAACATGACAACTAAATGTATTGTGGTATCCTGGATATGATTTTGTAAAAGAAAAAGGACATTAGGTTTGCAACCAAGGGAGCATGATTAAAGAGTATGGACTTTAGTTCATAACAATGCATCAATGTCATTTCATCAATTGCAACAAATTTAACACGCTAATACAAGATTTTAACAAGTAGAGAAATAGTGTGGGTACATAAGAACCCTACACAGTAGACTAGAATCACAACTTTTCTATATATCAAAAATTGTTCTAAAATATAAAGTTTATTTGAAAAATATACATAAAAGGAAAAATTATACTCAAAGTATAAAATTGTATTCTCAAAAATTGGGAAAAAATGTGTACTTTTGAAAGGATATTGCAGTTGTATACATGGCATTAAGACTGGTATGTGAGATTTAAATACAGCCTAAAGCTAACTCCTTTTGCTGCAAATTCTTTCATCCTCCAAATATATTAGATGTGATCCTCTTGAAGAGATGTGTCAGCAATTTCTGCTTCTTAAATAGGTTAATCTCAAGCACAATGAATTTCTTTACAGGTTTCCTCTGCTACTAGTTCCCTTTACCTTTTTAATGAAGATTTTGTTATTGCTTTCACCTATGAAATTATTTTTCAAAACAATATGCTTCTGTATTACAGATTCCAAATAATCAGAGAAGTATTCCCATTTCACTAGGAAAATACCATACACAATGTATTTGCTTTCATTACTAGCATAAAGTATTTTCACTTAAAACCAAAATAATTTATTTCTTGCTCTTAAAAAGTAATGCTACAGGCCTCACCTGTCTTAACAGATACATATGAATGATAGATTCTCTTATTCATGAACAGATAAAAAGAACAAATTTGTTTTGAGCTCTTGATTTTAAAACCATGCCCATCATGAATACCAAAAGGTGGGGCAAAGAATAAAAACAGTCTTTATGACTAAATCTTGCTATGTATGTTTACATACATTAATTAAAAACAAAATATAATTTTGACAATGAGTACTTTGGCAAAGGTAAGAATTCCTGAGTAACTGCTGAGTATTTGAATTGCATTGATCTTATTTTTCTCTCTTTTTCACCATATGAAGCTCTATACCAAAGAAAATAAAATGATGAGTAAGTGAAACTTGGTGAAAACCAAGCCTCTAACATTTTGCTAAGAAAATGCAGATCAAAATACTTGGCAAACTTTGAAGTGTTATGCAAAAAGTAATGTATGGCTGCCTTGTCATCCATCTGAAAATATGAGTTATAAAGGTAGAAACCAACAGAATGGTAAAACTGCCAGGGACAGCAGCTTTCATAACACCAGAAATGAAATAAAATGAAAGTCCTCAAAAAAAGGATCAGAACACTTTTCCATCTTGTAGTTTCTACTTTGGGACTTTAAAGAAAAGTCCATCTTTTTCTTTTACAGTGACCTAGAAAGAATAAGCAGAGCCTTTGTAAATAACTCCTGTCTTAAACTTTTCATTCTATTACCTGAATCCTACAGCACCTACCTCTATTTTTGACCCCCACCTCCATTGATAAGAAATAATCAGATTAGATTAGCTTACTATCCATTTTTCATTGTTGGATGCTTTCTTGGAAGCTGTGGTTGGGAAAGGTTTCAGAGTGAAGTATTATTTGTCCAATAAATCATCATGGGCAGCTCCAGTGTTCTTTAAAAATAGACATAACTGTATAAAATAAAGAAGTAGAAGAGAAATAGACAAAGTAAAAAGACTCTCAACATTATTTAAGGATGACTGAACATTTCATTTTAAATAAATCCTATTAAGAATGTTTATTTTCAATTTTCTCGTTGTCTCTCTAGCTTTCTTCAAAGACTAGTACTGACATTAACAGTAAGAACAAAAATAACATTAATACCTGACATTTATGTTATTTTGTAATAACTGCTTAAAATCAGAGAATGCTATTATAATTATATGATTCTAATAATATAAAAAGTCCAAATTTATTATTCCATATACCTCATTATATTTAGGATTCTGTTGTATTTTGAACTTGACCTTTCTCAAATTACTTACAATTCTAGCAATATGGAAGGTTTTTTTTTTTTTGCTTCTAATCCTTTCTGTGTGGTCTTTCTCTAGTTCCTCTTTTTGTTAACTTTTATTTATCCTGCAAATCTTGGCTTAAAACTCAAGTTGATCCTCAAGTTTGGATTTGATGATCTTCTTTTGCGCTGGCTCTCACGAAACCGATTATCAGTGTACATACAGTGTTGTGAACTTGCCTCTGGTACTTAGGCGTATTTATTATTATATAGAAAAATTTTGAGTGTAAGATACACACACACACACACACACACACATATATATAGTATCCAATGTATTACTATTGCCTCATGCCATGCGTGGCTTGCCTTACATATGGGAAGGAATAAACATATACATATGAATCAATGGATGGATTGATAGAGGGATAAAATAAGCATGGTGTGCTATTTTTTTCAGAGGAATCAATTGACCTGCTTAGGCTTCACTGTTCAATTATATGTTCTTGAATATCTATCATGTGGCAGGAATAGTACTGAGCACTAGCCGTATATCCACGAACATAGTGCTTCTTCCCTAAGTTTACACCAATATTTCTCAATGTTGTCACCACTGATATTTTGGGCTGGACAATTATTTATCATGGGGAGGCTCTGTCCTGTGCATTAAAAAGCATTTAGCAGCATCCCTGGTTTCTACTCATTAGATGCCAATAGAACCTCAGTTATGACTACCAAATACATCTCAGGCTTTACTGAATGTCCCCCAGGGTTTGAAAACATCCTTGGTTGAGAAGCATTGGGTTACAATGTGTTGTATGATAGAGATGGTAAAGTCGTATTTATAATAAGTGTTGTGATGGAAGATGATGTCAGTATATAGAGGAAGGTATACATGAATCATTCCAGGGACATAAGAAAAGCAACTATCTAAGTGACAGGAAACAAATAAGACATTTCTCCTGCCCACAAAATGCACACAGTCTAGTAGTAGATACAGGAAGTGGATAAATAGGCCATTATAATATAGTGTAGCAAAAAAATACCCTTAGAAGTATGCAAAGAATGATGCAAACATAGAAGTATCCCTAAGGAAGATTTTAATGACTTCAAAAAAAGTTACATGAATAAAGACGACGAGTTACAAAGGGGCAAGGATTATATTTATTAGCACTAAATATTTATGGAGTTTTGAAATTCAAATATGATGTGGAGGGCATGACTTAAAAATATACAACTAGATTTCTGCTGTCAAAAAATCTGAAACAAAGTATGAAGGGCCCAATATTTATAAATAATATATGAGAAAATAATAAAGCTCTAATTCTTGTGATACAGTATACAAAATAGTACCTCCAAAAGGAAGCAGTCAGTGTGGGCTGTGATAATAGCAGCTTCATGAGGAAGATAGAAATTGAGAGGGATTTAAGAAAGAGAAAGGCAAATGAGGATGATAGGCCCATCCAGGCGAGAGGAATGGAAGCACAAAAGGAAATCCTCCATGATAAGAATGAGCAGGAAGGTTGGAGCTGGGACTCTGAGCCTGGGGCTTTGGTGGCAGTATAAAAATTATATAAAGACAGGTTTTGAAAGCAGAGAAGCCGTTGCAGTAGAGAAATTTAAATCAATGCTGGTATTTTTTATCAGTACACTGGCAGTTAAAAGTCTACTTGAGCCGGGCACGGTGGCTCACGCCTGTAATCTTAGCACTTTGGGAGGCCGAGGTGGGTGGATCACCTGAGGTCAGGAGTTCAAGACCAGCCTGGCCATCATTGAGAAATCCCATCTTAGGAAAAACAAAAAAACAAGCCGACCTGAATATAACTGCATAGTTAATATATAATATTAGTGACACAAATAAAGAAACTGGAAGAAAGTTTCAGTAATCCAGGATGAGAAGGCAAGTCTAGTGACAACAGGTTGAACACCAAAAACAGGTGAGATCCAAATGCATACAGTAAATATGTGCATTTTTTTGTATATTGGTTTTACTTTAATAAAGCTTTTGAAAAAGAGCGGTAAATAATAACACTCAGTATCCAATAAATTGTTCTCTTTCCTTTGTTTCTTTGTCCAAAAATTCTGTAAGGTTCAACTTTTTTTTTAATTGCATTTTATGTTTTGGGGTACATGTGAAGAACATGCAAGTTTGTTGCATAGGTGCACACGTGGCAGTGTGATTTGCTGCCTTCCTCCCCATCACCTACATCTGGCATTTCTCCCCATGCTATCTCTCCCCAACTCCCCACCCCACACTGTCCCTCCCCTATTTCCCTCCAACAGAACCCAGTGTGTTGTGCTCCCCTCCCTGTGTCCATGTGTTCTCATTGTTCAACATCCGCCTATAAGTGAGAACATGTGGTGTTTGATTTTCTGCTCTTGTGTCAGTTTGCTGAGAATGATGGTTTCCAGGTTCATCCATGTCCCTACAAAGGACACGAACTCATCATTTTTGATGGCTGCGTAATATTCCATGGTGTATACGTGCCACATTTTTCCTGTCAAGTCTATCATTGATGGGTATTTGGGTTGGTTCCAGGTCTTTGCTATTGTAAACTGTGCTGCAATGAACATTTGTGTGCATGTGTCGTTATAGTAGAACGATTTATAATCCTTTGGATATATACCCAGTAATGGGATTGCTGGGTTGAATGGAATTTCTATTTCTAGGTCCTTGAGGAATCACCACACTGTCTTCCAGTCGACTTTGAATATAACCTGTGACTGTCATCACCTGGAGTCCCTTACACTCAAGCTTTTGTGAGGTACACAGCTTGTAGTAGATATTCATAAATGATGAACACTAGACCTACAACCTTTCCTCTTTTGAATTATGCACTAATTAATGATTTTCAAACATCCTTTTTTTCTTACATAAAATTAATATAACCATAAACTTCACAGTAAATTAATTCATTAGACTGGCAAAATCTATTAAGTGTGTCTTGCTACTGGTGATAATTTTTATAATTTTACATGATACGACATGTTTTGGAATAAAATTACAGTTTCTTCTAAGGAACCATGTCTGTCCTTTTCTTTCAGAATAAGAAGAACAAGAGTATGAGGAGAAAGAGAAAGAGGAAAAAGCTATACTTTCTTCATCTCACCCTGTTGATACATTTTCAGTGTTAAACAAGGGTTTATTGAAAGAAAGAAATGTTAATGATTGCATCAGGATGTATTCATGTCTATCCTTGCCCCTCTGCCTCTTCAAACAGTGCAACATATTTTCCTGATGAGCAAAGCTTTCAGTGATGGTATCATATGACTGGAAAACAATATGAGAACAAGATCCTAACCAAGGTTCTGAAATTCATTATGGGAAATGTGCAAAAAACATCCTACTCAGAAACGCAGTACCGAACATAGATAGCGTTGTGCTTAAATTAGAAATTCTCTCATGATACTTGGAATATACTTATAATTATGCAAATTTCCAAGGACATGTTTATTCACATTTTTCTGGAATGTTAAAAATTGAAATTCATTTTGGAGCAAGCAATGGCACGAGTGCTTAATACTCAATAACCAATACTCTCCTTTGCCTTAAAGTGACTGGGTTGTGTTTGAATCAAATGTCTTTGATCAAATTCTCTTTTTATGTACTTGGCAGAAAAACGCATTTTCAAAGACAAAGAAATGGTGGTTTTATAAAAATGCAAATATGAGGAGGTCATTGCCCTGCATAAAACCATTCTGTGGCTTTGTATTGCTCTTGCTCTAAATTGCAATTATCTTAAACTAGCTTATAAGGCTCCTCTGACCTCTCTCATTTCATCTTATGCCGCTTTCCCCTTTGCTTTCCAGATTTTAGCTATGCTGCACTTCTTTCACTTTCTCAGATGTCAAAATCCGCTCCAGCGTCAGAACTTGAGCCTGACAGTCTCTCTCCTGGATTTCCCCAGACCCTCAGATACCTTACACTATTTAGGGAAGACTTCATTGACCAGACAGATTAGGATAGGTGCCTATATTGTCTACTGTCTGAGATCGTTCCTTCATGGTACATAACAATGTGCAGTTGTATATTTTGTGTCATCATTTCATTTGAGACTCTCACCCACATTTGTGCTTAAGTGCCCTGATAACAGGGACCTCATGTGCTAATTATTATATACCTAATATTTAGCCCAGGGTCTGATACATGGCAAGCACAGAAATAATGACTTAAGGATTGGACAGGGTTATAGCAGCTGGTGGGGGAGGTATTTTCTCTTAGACTCCACATTCATAGCAAAACCAACATTGATCAAATTTAGTGTTTGTCACAGTTTGGGTATTACAAGCCTGAGGCTTCTGCACATCAAGAGGGCCATGAAGGTAGTGGGGACTCTCAGGCACCATTATTTGGAAAAGCCCAAGTAAAAGTATGCTTATCTTAAAACACGCTGCACAGGATGATTACAATATCAAATCTTTTGGATTGTACCAATGATACCATATCAGCACCCTTGAAGTCATGCTCATCAGGGGCCTTGCTTGGCTCTGGTTTATGTCTGTTTAATACTAAATGGAAAAAAATGTAACATAAGAAAAGTAGTTTAAAAGACAAAAATCCCTTATGACAAGATCAACTAAGGAGAAAACAATAGAAGGGGTTTGTGGAGTTGATCAGGAGGTTCTGGCTATCAGATAGAGTGGTAAGGACAGAAGCTCTTAAATCTCAGCTTTACCACACCCAGCAATATACATTTGGACACATTTCTAAAACTAAACAAGCTACAGTTTCTGATCTGTAAAATGGGGGCTAAGAATATTCACTTTATATATGTAAAGTGCCTAACGCAGTGTCATGTCAAAGAGAAAGCACTGTAATGAATGGCTGGTGTGGGTAGCAACAGTACAATTAGTAGCACTTTTGGATATACACAGCCAAGAGTCTCCTTTTACTAAGATATCTTCAGTGATAGCTGTAAACAGTGTTTTGTGTATGCATATGTATCTTTTCTCATGTGTTTTAACTAACCAGATAGCAAATATGGCTCAGTGAGGGAATTGTGACTCTTTTTATTGACTGAATCTCATGTCTTTAGTAAAAATTAAATAATAACTGTGGAGAAATTAATTTTTTACTTTCAAATTACTGTTATCCTGTGAATTTTTATCTGTAATAAAGCAAATCTAAGCAAATTTACATATTTCATAGATTTTTATTGAGCTTTTCAAATTTGATAAGGTTGTAAGTGCCATTGGTCTATCTGTTGTCTGATATGTAGCAAAAATTTTAATTACTGCTGAAAGTTACAAAATGTTTTTCAATTTTATTTCATAGGCAATAGTGACGTTTTCAACTTAATATATTTTCTATAACATTTTATGCATTTCAGTTTAGTAAGTGAAAACAAGTACAGAGATAAAGGTTAATTTATGAAAGAAAGCTTTATTAAACTACCATCAGGAAAATAAAAACTAATACAGTGGTTTTAGCATTCATATAGGCAAAAATGATTCTCTTATTTCCTTGGTCAATGCACACTTATATTTCTTCATGTTTGTGAAAAGAATAATTTCCATGTCTTACAAATCTATTAATATTCATTTAACCCTGTGTTCAATTATCAGCTGTAAGAGGATTTTGTTTTCAAGTTCTCAAAAGTGATGTCACACATTTACAATGTTCACTAAGGTAGGAATTATATGTTTCTAATCGATACACCAGTATGGACCTTAAGAATGGGCTTCAGTGTGTCTATAAGTTATCTGAAAACTATATTCCAATGGTTGTGCATGTTTGTATTTTTATAAAGAGAATATTAGGATTTTAAAGGGTCTCTTTCTCTGATATTTTAAAGTAAATCTCATTTGAGACACCTGTAGCTGAGAAGGCAAATTATTATGCACTTATGAATCTAACATCCCAGAGGAGACTGACAAAAACTGTAAATGAGTGTATAAGAATGGCTTGTTAATAATGAAAAAGCAGCTATCTCTACTTTACACTCATTTATTTGTTATAACATCTATGAAGAATACAACATATTAGACTCATGTCTACATGCTAGAGATAAAGTTGTAAAGGAAAAAGGGAATAAAAACGCTACTCTCATGAAGCTACCTTCTACGAGTGGATACAGGAAACAAAATTAATAAAGCAAATGTGTCATATATTCGAAATAGATTAGTGCTGCAGAGACAAATAAAACAGAATATCAGCCTATAAACTATTTGGGATGGCAGTGGAAGGGGTTACCACTTTTGACACAATGGTCAGAGAAGATCTCACTGAGACAATGCTACCGGAAAAATGAATTAAAGAAAGAGCTTTAAAGCAAATTGTTATATATCCAAAGTACAAATGGGAGAGAGGTAAAGAAGTTGAAGGTGTATACATGAATATATTATATTTCTATTGCTGCTCATTCGTAGAGGCAGTCCACATTCCTTGGCTCATGGTCTCCTTCCTCTATCTTCAAATTCAGCAACGAGTTTGTGTATCTTCATGCCTTTCTTCTACTATCACATTTCTTTGACCAGAACCAAGAAAGGTTCTCCACTTTTAGAGACTCATGATTATGTTGCATAATCTAGGATAATCTCTTCATTTTAAGGTACTTACCTTAATCACATCTACAAAGGCCTTTTTGCCATAGCTTTTTATGAAGCAGGAGCAGAGTTCTGATTCTGAACAGTTTTGCCGGTATTTTTGTTGCTTTTTGAAATTGATGTGTGGGGGCCTTCACTCTTTCACCCAAGGAGTCTCACCCTTGCTGCTGGCTGGAGTATGGAGTAGAAGGAGTCACTGATGGAGGGAGCCTCCAATCAGGTGGCAAATGCAGTGTATTGATGGAGAAAAGTGATGCCTTGGATCAGGTAGTTGCTAAGTTGTAAAAGTGAAAATTGGAGGGACTTGTTCTACCCTTCTCATTGACTTACGCTTTACATATTGTAACATTTCTTTTCTTTCTTATTTAAAGATAGAATGCCATAAAACATTTATGCTTTCACTTTACCAATATGACTAATTCGAGGGATAACACAGTCTAAATCTTATGAATTTATCCAAATGTTAATAGCTACTTTTAACTCTCAGTTGATAAACAATAGAAACTTGCTTACATTAACAGCATGTCTTCATGTAATCCAAATGAGGTTGTCATTTGGATTTCTCTTTACCTGGATATGGGCGTTCAGTTATTGCATAATACCTAGGCACTTACTATAGCCACACTGTCTCTCCTCAGTGCAGGTACACACATCCATGAGATCTAGCTGCTCAGCTGAGGGTTGGTTGTAGACAATTATCAGCTTCTCTGTACTCCTTAGGCTTTCTGGACTAGGGAAGCCCTGCTTTACATAATCAGCTATATTTATTTTGTTCTTCATGTCCTTTAAAAATGAAACAAATTTTGACTCAGCTTGAATCAAAGCACTACTGACAAAAACATTGTCAAATATATTTCTAAATATAGAGTGACCAACTGAGGGATTTTCCACTCTAGAAACACATTTTGGCATACATTCTCTTAGAAATATATTCTGAAACACTAATATATTATCTTTTTAAACCAATGCCTATTCAAGTGTCATGTCACCTGTTCCATTTCTCTATGTTGCAAACATCAAACACTGATGACATTACTCAATATTAGAGACTGACACAATCTAGAGAGCAGAAATAATTTTACAATTATTATATATTTCACTGCTTTTCATCTAATTAGGGATAAAGTTGGCCATACAAGTTTTAGTGGAATTGTACATTTTTGGAATATATGGAGAAGTCTGTTCTAAGTCAAATCTATAAATGTTCTGTATACAAATTGCTGTAATAAGACCTATGAGATAATTTGAACAAAAGTTAACAATTTTTTTGGTCATACAAGTTTTCTCTTGCATGACTTTACATTTATCTCTGATCATGACTAGACTTCTTTGTATTAAACAAAATGATTTTGACCTTACAATTAAAGATTTTTCTTCAGACAATAGATGTGTTACCTTAGTTATTTGTTGTAGTACAATTTTAAAAACATGATGGTTATAAATTTAATAACCTAATACCAGTGTTTAGTAGTATACTCATTCCATTTTGTAATTTGGATAAAGTATTTATCCAAATATAACAGTGCTTTGCTATTCTGGAATGTTCACTGAGTAAGCAGTAGAAAGGAAAAAGCAGAGAGAACAGCTGACACATAGAACCCAAAGTTCAACCAGAGCTGTGGTGGCAGAAGCCCCTACCCAAGAAACTACCCAAAAGAACCAAAATACCTAGAAGTTTTTCTCCATTTTTATACCTTGTGCGTCTCTATGCTTGGCCTGACCTTTGCATCTTCCCCATTAGTCATATCTTTGGTGAAGTTTGGAATGCCATAGCTGTTGTCTCTTCAGGAAATCTATGAATGCTTCTACCCAATACTTCTAGAACTCAACAGGATCCAAGTGTAAAAAAAAAAAAAACACTTCCCAATTCTCTCTACTATAAATTATGTCTACTAAATCTATCACTTTTCACGCTTTTATGGTATCAAGTCACTTAAAATAAAGGGCAATTTATTTGTAAAGCAGTGGCATATAGAGGGCATGTCCAATCACCTCTTTTCTCCTCAGAACAAAGGAAGAGTATTTCATAAATTTTTACCATAGTTTCGTGGATTATCCAATAGAGAAATTATTAGTAGTATGTTGGCAGGTAACCTTTTGGGGATTAACTTGTGTGACTAAACATTACCAGGCCCTTAATTATCTTCTCAGAGAAGGTATAAAGAGCAGTAGTATGTTCTAAGCTGCTATCTCACACATGATAGAAGATCATTACTTATGGACAGCTTGCCTCTCTCTCTCTCTCTCTGTGTGTGTGTGTGTGTGTGTGCATGTGCGTGTGTGTGTGTGTGTGTGTGTGTGTGTGTGTGTTTTCTGCAAATTTCCTTGTCATTACTGTTTATCTCAGTGGAGCTTTGGTACTTAGTTACTCTAACACTCATAAGCTGTTTGACAAGGGAATTTTTAATAGGCTTTGTTCTTCCTTATGAATTTCCCTACCTCTTTGAATTTTTATAATCTTTATAAAGAATAAATATTTCAGATATTTCTCCCACCACAGGACATTTTAATACATTATTACTGCTCTAAAGGACCTCTGAGATACGAGAAGGTAGCTATCCAGAGGTAGCTTGGAGACAAGTTAGGCTCTTTTACAGACAAAAATACTTAAAAGTAGACAATTGCAGGAACTTACCCAAATTTTGACAGTGTGTTAAGGGCAGAAACAGGAATTACCCTTACATGTACTTTAAAGCAATTCAGAGTTTATTAGATGTCATGTCACTCAAATAACACTTACTCCAGTGCCTACTCTTTAGTTAATGTACCAATTTAAATTGTGCCAACAAACAGCAGGAAAGCATGCAAAATGTCCTCCAACTAAAGCCAGTTCCCCTATGGTATGCATATGCACAATGCATAGAGTAAGTGTAAATGAAATGAAAGCAATGTCAATATAACACTCATGATTGTCATAAAACCTGTTTTACAGAGTAAGGCCTTCCTGAAACTTCAGCAAATTGAAAAGTGAAATCAAGGATAATAGCAACAAAATGTAATAAGCCACTTATGGAAACGATTCATCCTAAAAGAACGGAGAGAAAATAGGTGAAGAAAACTTCCATCAGACTGACTAAAGCAGTCTCAGTTATCACCAGCTTTAGCCTAATCATAACAAAAGAACAATGCTGTAGCTTAATCAATTCTAGAAATGGATAGAGTTTATAATCAGTAGCAGTTATATTGCAGCCTGTCTGAAGAAAAAAAAAATGTTATGATAAGAGGGTTCCTCAGAACAGTACTATTATTTGTTTGTACTAAACTTTCTCATTAAAATTCATTATTTTGACCTCATTCTTTTCCATATAGATTTCTTTATGAACACATCTGCTATGTTCTTTAACAGAAAAAAATACTGTGAATAAGGATCCAGTATTAATTAGAAAAAAGAAGCCAGAGATTGTATGATCAATTATTTTTTAACCTGTGTCCATAAGAAACGTAAATCAGTATATCATGAACTTTCTGGCATTAAAGAAGCATCTTCTATTCTGAGGCATGAACAATATATAAAGCTTATTTGTTGCCTGGATAAAATGTACCTTATGGCGGGTCACCTCTCCCTGATATTTCCATATTCACCGTATCTGTTCACCTCATTGCCAAGTTGGCCGTTTCAGATGCTGTATTATTGGGAGCACAGTGATTTGAGGTGTTGGAGGAAGCATCAGATATTCTGGTGGCTACAAAAAAAGTCCCTAAGTTAATAGGCATTTTGCTTAATATAATTTGAGTTCTACTAGCATTAATAACTTTGCAACTCTCAGGTACAGCCCACAAAATCTATTTATTCCACTCTGTATCCCCACATATAAAGTCCTACACTGTACCCATTCAGTTCCTCATAAATGCTTCCATAAAACTGCTGCAGAGTTTTCTCAAGCCAAAAAGTCACAAAATGGATGTGAGATTTTTTTTAAGTATGGGGGGAAAAAAAACAGCAGAAAAAAGGAAGCTGACTCTATTTATTTGAATCTCTTAAACTCTCTCAAAACTTTTAAACTCTTTCCTTTGGCTTGCTTCTCCCTCATACAGACTTTGTTAACATTCTTGCCACCTTATTTGAGATGATAAGCTCCTAGGAGATAAGAATTCAGCATTAATCTTTGTTTTTCTATAATCTGGGACAATGTCTGACATATAATAGCTAGCTACAAAATAAATACTTAATGGTGAGAAAATAAATGAATTAATTTAAGTTCCTGAGAGAATAAAACAAGCCACTCTTACTTACAGGGTTCATTATATTTATAGGATCTCTGAGTAATTGTTACCAATAGCAAAGAACATTGATTGCCTATTAAATATAATCCTGTTTATGTAATGAGCATTATACTCTCTCTCTGAACTAAAACACTCTTTTTAATTAGCAAGTATGGAAGATTAAAATAATATTTGTGGTAATTTATTAATGAAGACACTAAAGGAGGAAGATAATTATAATTACACATACATTTAAAAGATATGGGGAGAAGGGAGAAAATTCAGATCTTTTTCTTCCTGCATTGGATTCCTGCAGAGTTCTGATTCAAAATGCAAGAGTAATAAGTTGGAAGTTTGCCTTGTGTGGTTGATCAGAAATGCCCTGAAATTTTAAACAGTTTGATTCGTAATACATCATTAAGGAGTATCAACTGTCTTTACTTCCATTACTCTTGGACATTAGACACAGTATAGTCCAATGTTGATCATTTATTGCAACATCTGCATAACTTCGTAAGAGGAAACAGTCATTGTTGGACATAATAGTACTACATTATGGTACATTAAAATTGTAGCCTATTGAAATTTAGCAGGTGTTTTCCCAGTAGATGTTTGTGATAAGAAAAAGACAATTTCTCTCACATTCAAGTAGGTCAATGCAATAATTAAGAAGGTAGTAGTTTAAACATTTATAAAGCTCCCATTTAGTCAAATTGCATCATTGACTATGACACTATAATCACGTCTTAATGGGTTCTGTTGAAAGACTGGGCATCAGCTATCTGTAGTTTTCATGGTTTATATTGTCTGACCATTAAGGATTTCTCAGTATTTTCATACAGCCCATCAGCCTGCTTCTTGTCTTTTTTGTTGTAAAGTGACCAGACTATTCCACATAGCATATGTCCAGCCTCCCTTTACATTCTACAAAAGGTATAAATATTCTTTAAAAGTAAACATTCAGCAAAAGTTCTGGAGGTACCGATTGCTGGATCATTTTACTTACATTGAAAAAGTTTGACTACTTCTAACAAAATAGCAGTTTGGAGCTATCACTAGCTGCCTTTATGATGTGCTTTTAAATAATTTCAGCTCCAGATTTTAGATTCCTGAGGGAAAATAAGACAAGCTACAATTATCATTTTCTACTCCTTCTAGTTCAGGATTAACACTTTTTCCAAAACATTCTTGTCCTCACCTCCCAGGTATTTTTGGAGATGTAATACAATTTTTTAGTGACTTCTGTCTTTAGTTATAATAATGGTAATAATAATAACATATAATGCCTCCAAAGCAGACATCCAAGAAAACTTATGTTGATATGACCGAAGCTGGTTTAACTTTTAAAGCAAGTTCCCATCTGGTCTAAATCTCTACAATATCAAATAGTTGGCAATCATTTCCCCTACCTGTTTGGCTCAGCTTAAAAATCCAACATCAAAGCCTCAGCTGGAACAGCAGGCAGGAAAGTACAGTCTGGCATCTGTAGATTTAGCCAACTGCAAATGCCAATGTGAGCCCAAGGCCATAGTGCTGTTTTCAGAGACATGTTGTCGCCTACAAAACTTTAAAATTCACAACGCATTTTAAATTTAGTAAACTACTATACTGAGAAAGAAAATGTTAGTCCTTATTCTGGGGCAAACTGAAATAACTCATTTTAAATATTTCTGGTGGTTATGTTCAATTTGTCAAACTCTCACTCTACATATACTTTGTGTAAAATAACACGGTAGTTATAAGAGGGCTGGAGGTGGCAGGAACACAAAGCAGGAAAACAAAGCAAAGCACAAACCCTAACTTCAAGGTGCTTACAATACAGTGGTTTCCTTGGTAGATACAGTAACAAAATACTTTGTATAATTTGTGTACTTTTCTTATTATCTGAATTTGTTGTTTGTTAGTTGAAGGCAAAATATACTAAACTATAATGAAGATCCACAAAAGCAATAGGTAATCATAAATGATAGTTGGCTGATGGAAAGCTTTACGATTAGGTGGCATTTTAAGAAACAGCGGAAATCCAGAAATCGAGAGAAGGTAAAAATAAACGAGTAAGAAATATAAAGCAGGAACCATGCAAAATATGTGAAGGGAACATCAAGGTGTCCAGGCACCTTGAAAAAGGCAGCAGTGTGGCATCCATGAAAAAGAATAAAGAGAAATAAATCTGGAGAAGCAGGTGGAGGAATCCAGATCACTGAATGCCTTAAATTCAGCCTGACAAGTTTGAACCGTAGGCAATGAAGAGTTATTAGCTGTTTCTGTTTTGTTTGTTTTTAGCAGGTGGGTGAAATTATCAGGGTTCTATTTTAGAAAGAGTAACCTCACAGTCTTACACAGGGTGAAATAAATGAGAACGGAAGGAAAACAGGAGGCCATTACTTTATCCTGTGCAGAAACAAGCCCTGAATTGAAATGATGGGAGTAAAAACAGGAAGGGAACTAATGTGAATAAAATTATTTCCTTTTTTCAGACATTGAAAGAAAATCTTTTCACATTTACATGTGCAACTATTACCTTGTCATATTTTAACAATGAAACTGAGTCACTGATATTTCCTGCAGTAATTTATCTTGCTATGTACTGAAATAGTTTGCTTGCAATGTGAAATTTTATTTCCTATGTAGTCTTTTGATATGTAAAAATGTTCTGAATTTTAAAAAATATTGGAACTTAAAAATGTATTTGGTAGCCAAACATATTCATACTCAAGGTTTTATTATTTTTATCTTTCAAATGTATTTTTTAAATATTTTTTCTACTTTAGGTTCTGGGGTACATGTGCAGCTCATGCAGGGTTACTACACAGGTGCATACATAGCCAGGTGGTTTGCTGCCTCCATTCCCCCTTCATCTATATCCAGCATTTCTCCCCATGTTGTCCTTCCCCACCCTTCCCAACCCCCCATCCCTTCCCTAGCCCCCCGCAACTGACCCCAGAGTGTGATGCTCTTCTCCCTGAGTCCATGTGTTCTAATTGTTCAACACCCGCCTATGAGTGAGAACATGTGGTGTTTGGTTTTCTGTTCTTGTGTCAGTTTGCTGAGAATTATGGTTTCTAGATTCATCCAAGTCCCTACAAAGGACACAAACTCATCGTTTTTTATGGCTGCATAGTATTCCATGGTGTATATATGCCATATTTTCTTTGTCCAGTGTATCATAGCTGGGCATTTGGGTTGGTTCCAGGTCTTTGTTATTATAAACAGTGCCACAGTGAACATACGTGTGCATGTGTCTTTATAATAGAATGATTTATAATCCTTTGGATATATACCCAGTAGTGGGATTTCTGGGTCAAATGCATTTTTAGGGATCAGCTTTTTATTCAAAACTAGTAGCTGAAAAGGTACAATAACAGAAGCCATCTACAAGTGGGGTAGATAACCACAAATAAGGAAGAAACTAAATACTAGTAACAAAGCTAACTTAAATGATGCACTGGCGTACTGGTGTAAACTTGTTAGGATATTGAGGCCTAAAGATAAAGGCTAGCCCATAGAAATTTTAGAACTCAATGGGGTAGAGAGGAGTGCCTTCATTCATTCATTGATTCATTTATTTGCTATCATCTCATGACTCTGCCATGGCCTGCGCAAGATATTTGTCAAAAAGAAAAGTGACTTTAATATATTTGTAATCAAATTTGTTAATTCTCTAACATAAAGATTTTGAAATGTTTGAATATTAGAGTATTTGGGGGGTTTTGTTTGGTTGGTTTTTGTTTTTGAAGATAGTCTCGCTCTGTTGCCCAGCTGGAATGCAGTGGCATGATCTTGGTTCACTGCAGCCTCTGTCTCCCAGGTTCAAGTGATTCTCCTACCTCAGCTTTCCATGTACCTGGGATCACAAGCATGCACCACCACACCCAGCTAATTTTTGTATTTTTAATAGAGACGGGGTTTCACCATGTTGACCAGGCTGGTCTCAAACTCCTGACCTCAAATGACCCACTCTCCTCGGCCTCCCAAAGTGCTGGGGTTACAGGCATGAGCCACCATGTGAAGTCTAATATTGGAGTATTTTTGAAGCATAAAAAATTGCGTCAATTCCAAACAATCTTCCAAATAATTATTTTCACTTATAAACCTATACAATGAATATATAAGCAATGGTCAACCTTAAAATATTCTTTAAAGCAGCAACACACTTGGGCACCTTGCATATTTCTAATTATTTTAGTTATATATATGCTATTTTCATATTAATTGCACCTTTAAAAATCATTTCATGCTAGCCTATTTATCAGTATCATAAAATATTTAATAATATACTCTTGTTTATATTTAATAATGTACTATTGTTTATAATATACATATAAACAATAGTATATTATTAATTATTTAAGGCAGGCTTAAATTTGAAAGTATAACATCTATACACTTTGTCTCTACTATATGTATATATTTATATTTTAAAAATCTCATACAAAGATATATGTATGTGTATATATAAAGTGTATGTATAAAACACATATATACATGTGTATATATACAAACACATATGTATAAAACACATACACTATGTGTGTACTATAAGACATATTATGATAATCTTTAGAATCTTAACAGCAGTTTTTTTCTGAATGAGTGGCTTTAGAGTGATTTTTGTTTATATTTATTTTCACAAAAATTAGCTGGACATGGAGGCTCATGCCTGTAATCCCAGCCACTTGGGAGGCTGAGGTAAGAGAATTGCTTGAACTGGGACCTGGGAGGCGGAGGTTGCAGTGAACTGAGATCGCACCACTGCACTCCAGCCCGGGCTACAGAGCAAGACTCAATCTCAAAAAAAACAGTAAAAAGAAAGTACACAATACCTATTCTTACTCTGGCTTGTTTTACAGTGGGAGAAATCTGTATCACAGTATCACAGGCATAGAATAAATTCAAATAAAATGAGAAAATAACAGTAACACATATATGACTGTCATAAAATCCATTGCTATCAAAGTACCGGGGGGAAAGTGAGGCACCCAAAACTTTAACAAGATAAAGGCTGAAACTTATTATAACAACAGTCAAATATAATAAACCACTTGTGGAGATCACCCACTTGAAGGAGCAATGGATAAAATACTTAAGTTCAGTCAGATTTATCAGAGAGACTATAGCATACTCATGAAAACATAGTTAAGTGATCTCCAGATATAATCTAATCCTAAAAATAAATGAGGATATCTTACAGTTCATTCTAAAAACAGATGGAGTTTAACATTGCTATAACAGAATTTGCCCTACTGAAAATACTTTTCTAATATGATCTGCTCTTAGAGGACTTTTTAACTAAAATATTAAAGGCAAAAAATAGCATCCACACTGGACCTCATATTTTACAAAATGCATTTCATTAACCATGTTTTATTACTTTTTAAAACCTTTTTCTTTTCAGAGAATTGTACATTTATATGTAGTTATAAGAAATAATACAGAGCATGAGCATACTCTATAGCCTTCATGTAGCGTTCCTCAGTGGCAGCATCTTGCATAAATGTAGTACTGTATCACAAGCAGGAAATTAACATTACTAAAACCCACTGGCTTTATTCAGATTTCACCTGTTTCATATCCAATCATTTCTGGGCACACATATATTTAGTTCTATGTAATTTTTTCCATGTATATATCACATCACAGTCAAGACACAAGACAACTCCATCAGAGGGCTCCTTCAGGTTATACTGTAATAGTCACAGCCACCTTCTTCCTCTCCTGATCCTGACCTCTGTCAAGCACTGGTCTATTTTCCATTTCTATAATATTGCCAGTTCAGGAATACTATGTAAATGTAATTTTACAGCATGCTACTTTTGAGATTGGCGCTTTTCACTCAGCATAATTCCCTTGAGATCCATCGAAGGTGTCATGGTGATCAACAGTTTGTTCTTTTGCTGAGTAATATTCAATAGTAGCAGATAGAATGATTCCTCCCACTTTATTATTCTTTTTCAAAACCGTTTTTAACTATTCTAGTTTCTTTGCTTTTCGACATAAATTTTATTATGATTTTGTCTATGTTTGTGTCTAAATAAAACTCACTGGGATTTTAATAAGGAATGGATTAAGCCTACAGACCAATTTTGGGCAAAGTGACATCTTTAATATGTTCCAATCCATGAATACAGGACGTCTCTTTTTATGTCACTTATTTAGATTTTTAAAAATTTCTATTGATAGAATTTTTAAATTTTACCATGAGGATTCTTTACATGTTTTATTAGATTTGTATCTAAGTTTTCATTTTCAGTGAAGCAATTGTAAATGTTTCACACATACTCATAACCAGTATATAGGAGTGGATTGACTTTGTATGTTGATCTGGTAACATGCACTCTTATTTAACTCACTTATTAGTTCAAGGAGATTGGGTATTTGTTTGTGTTTTCTTTTTGTAGATTTATTAGGATTATTTGTACAGACTATTATTCATCTATACATAAAGATGACTTTATTTCTCTCTTTCCGATGCGTATGCCTTTTTTGTGCTCAATATTATTATTTTTTAAAGTTTGATATTTTGGATAGGTGAGTAATGATACTAGTATTTCTAACAATAATATCTGCACAATTTAATTTCTTTTTAGAAAAGACAATTATCAATTTGAATAAAATGAATTATGGAAAGAAAATAATAGTGTAAACATTCTCTAAACTGTTTTATTTTATAATCACCTAAAATCAGCAACCAAAATAACATTAATAACATAGGCAATGCAGTTCCATTAGCAGGTCCTGCTCGACTGTACCAAGTATATATGTTTATATAGTTAAAAAAAAAAAAAAACTTTCTTCTCTCAATGACAATTACTTCCTTAGAAAGAAATCTGAATAAACATAACTAGTACTTGAATCCATTAAGGTTTATAATCTTAATAAAGAAGTTTTTACTTTAGTCACTTCAAATAGAAATGAATCTTATTGCTAAAAATTAATTATAATCAATAATTTGGATCTAATACAAAATTAAAACTATAAATTCTTATTTTGTAAATGACTGAGAAAAAATAGATATTACAAGAACTTTCATTATGTCTTAAAACAGTATCTTCAAAAACAAAAATTAGAGAGTGTTGAACTTAAAGGAAAATTATTCCAAAGCTAAAATTTTGTTTTAAAATAGAATGGCAGCATAGCTCCTTCCTTGATATTAGGGTTTTAGGAATTTCTGAACTTACCGGATGTTAAGGTTTTGACTTAGCCACTAAATATAGAATAAGATCATGAGGATCCAAAATTTAAAAATTTCACAGATAAATTATTTTTGTTGTTGATTTACACTTGAATCCACAATTTTTAGCCTGTTTTCATCAAAACATCAAGGTCACCAGACAACTTCTGCTCCTTTAGATATATTTACTTTGTTGGCCAAAACTAGGAAGAAAAGTACAAGAGACTTTATCCTTGTGGAACTGTCTTTTTGTTTGGGAATAAAAACCTTTTTTAGCGTTTGTATCTATACAGCATTGGCCAAAAGTATGTCATATGGCCATCCGTAGCTATGATAAACACTGAGAGGTCAAATAATTTGCCTTCTCAGTCAGAAGTATAAAAGAAGATAAGAGAGAAGAGTTAGAAAAGGCTTTGGGAAACCTAGCCACAATATCTGCCTCAGCAATATTAAGCTCCTCAGGAAGTGGAAGATTCCAGTACAAAGGTTGATGTCAGCAGACAAATGGAGCAGAATAGGAGGAATATGGTCTAGTTATCTCCAATATTTCTCATGTAAAAAATATCTGGTTTGAGATAAAATTATTTGTTGCTTTTCAACTACATTTCAAATCTTGTAAGCTGAAGATGCATGTATCCAGGTGTCTTAAAAATTACAATAACAAAAAAAAAATAAAAAAATGTATTTTGTAATGTATATGAAAAGATAAAGCCTCTTGTGAATCTTAAACTTATTGTTAAATGTTTGTTTTGTCTTGCTTGAAAAACACATTTATTTATTAAAATGCATAAATGTCAAAGAGTCCCATTAGAGCAATGAAACAATAAGCTATAATTCAAATGTGGATTAATCAAACTAAATGTGGATGGTTTGTATATATCACTTAGTCTGATGTTGCATAAAGTGGAACTCTACATCTACACACTTCTTACAATAAATACGCCATTGACTAAAATATAGAACTATTTTTAAAAATTGTTTTATAGCACAAATTAACTCAGATATCAAAAGCAATGGCATGTTTCCTATCTTAAACATTAGTAAACTGTATAATTTATTGATAATTTTGTGAAATAGAATATACCAACAGCCTAAAGCAAGCTCCAAATCCTTTGTAAAGGATTTTTGTAAAAAATTTTTGTTCTCCAAATTTCTTTGTAGCCATGCTACCACCAAAGATTCTAGCTTTCTTCACTTTTACTCATGTAGCATGTGGCCTTTTTTTCTCCAGTCTCCATTTTTCATTGGATTTTTTTCTGGAGGAAACTTGAATTTCTCTCCACTTATTACAAAGAGTTATTCCCCAGCTCCTACCTAATACTTACACCTCCACACCCATCATGCTGCTCTGGAAACTCTCTTCAATTAACAGTATCTACTCTTCTTAGAAAGCAGGAAGAAGTTATAAATAGGATTTCATTTGTTAAACTAGAAAATCAATCTTATTATTTCCCTTTAATAATTTTCTCTTCCACTAACTCACTGCCTCATCTCCGTGTATATTGATCATTTTTCTCTGAAGGAGGAACCAATGACATAAAAAATAGGAAATAAATAGACAAAACCGAAGGTCGACTCTTTGAAAAGGCTAACAAAATTAACAAATCTCCTGGCAAAATAACAAACACAAAAGAGAAATAATACAAATTATGAATATCAGAAATGAAAGAAGGGTATCATAACTAATCCCATGGACATTAAAATGATAATAAATGAATATTATAAACAACAATATGCCCACTTAGATAAGATGGATCAATTCTTTGAAGACAAAAATCTAAAAACCTACACAAAAACAGACTATCTGAATAGGCCTATATCTATTAAAGAAATTGAATCAATCATTAACAAACTTCCAAAACAGAAAGCATCAGTCTCAGATGACTTCATTGTTAAATTCTATCAAACATTTAAATAAGAAATTATATTGAGCACCTTTTCATGTACCTGTTGGCTACGTATATGTTTTCTTGGGAAAAATATCTGTTCGAGTCTTTTGATCGCATTTTAATTAGGTTATTTGGTTTTTGCTATTGAGTCATATGTGTTCCTTTTATGTTTTGGATATTAACTCCTTATGAGATACTCCCTTTGTAAATATTTTCTCTCATTTAGTAGATGGCTTTTTCGATTTTTCTCTTTTCTTTCCTGTGCACAAATTTTTTAGTTGGTGTTGTTCCATTTCCTTATTATTATTATTTTTTGCCTGTGCTTTTGGTCTCATATCCAAAAATATAACTGTTGAGACAGTGAGATATCATCTCACGCCTGTGTAGGATAGTTATTGTTAGAAAGATAAGATGCAAGAAAAGACATGGAGAAAAGCAAACCTTTATACAGTGTTGGTAAGCATGTAAACTGGCACAGCCAATATAAAAAGCAGTGTAGCAGTTCCTCAAAAAAATTTAAAAATTACCATGTAATCCCACTTCTGGTTATATGGGCAAAAATAAATAAATAAATCAGTATCTCATATATCTGCACATATTTGCACTCCCATGTTCATTGGCAGCTTTTTTCACAATCGCTAAGATATAGAAACAGCCGAAGTGTCCATTGATGGAAGAAAGGCTAAATAAAATGAGGTATATATAATGTACATTATTCATCCACTAAAAGAAGGAAATTCTACCATTTGTGGCAATATGTATGATCCAGGAAAGCAATATGCTAAATGACATGAACCAGACACAGATAAATACTGTATGATTTTATTTATATGTAGAATCTAAAAATTTTGAAATCATAGGAACAGAAAGAACAGTGGTTGTCAGGGGCTGGGGAGTGGGAAAAATAGGTAGGTGTTGGCAAAAGGTACAAACTTTCAGCTATGAAATGAATAAATTCTGGGGAAGCTAACGTACAGCATGAATTGATGTATTAACTAATGTGATTGTGGCATTCATTTCACAATGTCTATGCATATCAGATCTTCACATTATACACCTGGAATATATACAATTTCTATTTTTCTATGAAATATTTCAAATTAAAAATATAAATTACGCCAATTTTCTATGATTCACTCTTTATGCATGTTTAACATAGGATACTGTTTGTTTAAAAAAATTAAAAGAAAATTGAAATTTTGTTTAGTTAGTAATTTCTTTTTAATTTTATTAATTTCCTAATGCTATTTGGAAATATGTACAGTCTTCCTATTAAATGTGAACTAAAGAAACATATAGCAATAAAAATTTGGATATATAAAGAGGGAAAATGAATTATATATGTACAGATTAGAATGACATATTTCCTCAGAATACCTCTCTTTTCAAGGTTTTGAGAAACTAATATATATAATGCCTGAAAACAGAGTAAGGAGACAAATTATTCCTAAAGCAAACATTTCTGACTTTAAAAATAAGCTTTAAAAAAGATGTTACAAAGAAAACTAAATACAACAATGATTTGGTAACTCATATAGAGGCTGAAAAATGTCTTAATGGGCATTATTTTTAAATTTTGTTACAGTAAAGTGTTATCACATTATGTTTCTGCTTTTCTCAAAGTTAATTATAGTGTGAATAAATCAATATGCAACACTTCTTAACAATGACAATTAAAGAAATTGCATACGTTACTGCATACCATGAAAGTTCTACAATATTCAAAGTTGTTAACATTTACATAAAATATGATTTAAGTAGTATAGATAATATTTTTAGAAAAATATTGTAACAAGAAGCTGAAACATTTTACATCGCTGATTATTGCTTTCTCATAGGAATTATTAAAACACTGGGGTATGGTGTTCATCTCTCCGTATTAGGTCTTAGTTTTCAAAGAAAAAATGGCAATACTTCTTACAATTACTTCAGTTTCTCAAGAAGTGCTGTAAATGAACTCAAATGTTATTTCTCTTTCCTTGTTAACTTTTAATTTTTAATGTAACATTTTGAAGGATGTTTTAAATCATTTCTATTTGTGTTTAATTGCTATCAGAACGTTTTCTTTTTATGCCTAATACGGCTAAGAACTATAATTAATCATGAGTGGTTCAGTAAAATTCTGAAAACTAAGTAGTAAGGTATAGGATTTTAATATGACATGCTTTGTTTGGGACTAGCAAAAAATATAGTCATGAAATTAATTAAATAACAAGTGAATTTCCTAATAAACCATGATCAATAGTGAAATAGATTTCAAACCACACTATACCTGACACACTGTTTCTTTGAATTACTTCATAACTGTAGCAAAGATTTAATACATGTGTACTATTTCATCTCTATTTTTAGATTTGCCATAACATGTATGATAGCATCTCTCAAGCTATTTTTTCCCTGCTGTGTGAAACACAAACTCTCAGATTCAAGGCCCTTTCATACAAATTTCCGTTTTGCTAAACATAACAAAACATTTTCTTCACTTAAAAAGAATATCTGAGTGTCACTGAAGATGACATTATTGGAGAAATAACTTGAGTCCACTTAAACATGTTTAAAATAGAAATTATTCACAATATTTATTATTTATTTTTTGAAAGAGAATCACTTTCAACACAATTCACAACTGATTGAGCAAAAACCTGTAACACCTAATACAAAGATTAACTGTAACAACACTGTCTAACATATAACATTTTTAAAGAAAAATGAGTTCAAATAAGACATACTATTTTTAAAACACATATTAATTATACATAATGTATGAAAAACTGCATTGACACCAACTCATATTCATCACTTTTAATTTTAATTTCAATGACTCAAGTTCTCGTTTTATTTCATAGCCTCTCTAGAATTATTTCTATTATTTTCCCTATAAATTTCAAATCCCTACCAACTCTGAGAAGTTGGTATTTGAGTATTACATTCCAGAAGACAAGACAATGCAAACATTCTTCAGTCACATTTAAAGGAAATGAAACAAATTATAGTTAATTTTACATAAAATTTAAGGGAGAGGCCGGTGCGGTGGCTCACGCCTATAATCCCAGCACTTTGGGAGGCCGAGGTGGGTGGATCACAAAGTCAAGAGATTGAGACCATCCTGGTCAACATGGTGAAATCCTGTCTCTACTAAAAATACAAAAATTAGCTGGGCATGGTGGTACGCGCCTGTAGTCCCAGCTACTCGGGAGGCTGAGGCAGGAGAATTGCTTGAACCCAGGAGGCGGAGGTTGTGGTGAGCCAAGATTGCGCCATTGCACTCCAGTCTGGGTAACAAGAGTGAAACTCCATTTCAAATAATAAATAAATAAATAAATAAAATTTAAAGGAGAAAGGTAGAAAAACAAATGGTAGTGACTAAAGACATCAGGGTACCAAAACATGCGCTATCATCAGTGACCAAATTGCTTTTGATTTTTGTTTTTTACAATTCAATTATCACATTAGTTCACTCGGGATGCCATAATAAAGTACTACAAACGAGTGGCTGAAAACAAATGTATTGTCTCATAGTTCTGGAGGACAAGAATCCAAAATCAAGGTACAAGCCAAGCAAGGCCATGCACCCTCCAAAGCCTCTAGAGAACAATCTTCCCTCATGTCTTTCTGCTTCTGCTGGCCCTAGGCATTTCTTAGGCTGTGGCAGCACAATTCCCATCTATGCTCCCATCTTCATATAGCTGCCCTCCCTCTCTATCTGTGTCTCTGCATCTTCTCACGGGCGTTTCTCTGTTTTCTCTTCTCTTAAGGACACCAGTCATATTAAGTTAGGGCTCACCCTAATCACGTATGATCTTATATTAATTTGAATATATCTACAAAACCTATTTTCAAATAAAGCCACATTCACAGGAACCAATGGTTAGGATTCTACTATGTCACTTTTTTTTTTTTTTGGCGGGGGGGGCGGGGGCAAAATTCAACCCATAAAATATACTATTTACTGTTTTTTTTTCTATAAAATGTGTATTACATTAAAACAAAAACTATGTCATTATAAATTATATATAATGTTATCAAAAACAATTAGTGTGACTTTGTCAGCATTATTTTTCAAAGCTTCCAAGGTCAAACAACAAAAGCATGAACATCGGAATTTTTGAGCTCTTTAAAATTAACTCAGATGGGCATGTATACAAAAAAGAATTAAGCTTTTAAAACATGGCAAGAAGTCAAGATAGTTTAGTGGCCAAAGTCATGTGTTAGCCTTTCTCTAACTCATTTACTCCTTTTCTGTCATGCCAACTGAACTCATTTATGTACTCTATGGAGACAAAGTAAAGACAACTGGACTATCTAAATTAGTGGTTCTCAAACCTTAGAAAACATGTAAAGCACATGAAGAACTGGTTAAAGCACAGATATGAGGGTTCTATCTACATGCTTTCTGATTCTATACTCTAGGGGAGAATCTAGGAATTTTTACTAGTCTAGATTTAGTGTAGGACATAGAAACCACTCTAGCCATTTTAAACAGAGAGGCATTTTAATAAAATTATATTTCCAAAAAACTTAGAATTAACTGAGGAGTGACAATCAGGGGGCTGTCACTGGACATGTGACTTCAAGAATATACATTGCAGTGACAATCCAGTGGCTCTGATGCTACCACTCCACTCCACAGCTACCATCACTGAGAGGGGTTATTAACTAGCAGAAGGTAGGGCCCAACCACTACCAAAATGTTCAACCTTCACAGCATGTGTGTCAATTGGCATCAACACAAGCCAACAGAAACATTACTTGTCCCTCTGTTATATAGGCACACTTTATTAGAAGAACCCACATCATATTCAGGACCTTAGACCTTAGCTACAAGGGAGAGTGGGAGATGAAATTAGACTTCGAGCCATAAGATGCCACAGAAAAGGAGAGGAATAGCCTAGATTCTGCACAGCATTTTAAGTGGTTCTAAAGTAACTGACCCTGAAGACCACACTTTGAAAGGATCTTAATGTTCACCCATTTAAAATAAGGTTAAATCAAAGTTTGAGTTTACTAGTAACAAACGTTTCTTTTTCATCTTAGATTTAATAAATGAAGTAACACCTATAGCCGGGTGCGGTGGCTCACACCAATAATCTCAACACTTCTGGAGGCCGAGGTGGGTGGATCACTAGGTCAGGAGATCAAGACCGTCCTGACCAACATGGTGAAACCCTGTCTCTACTAAAAATGCATATATTAGTTGGTGTGGTGGCACACCCCTGTAATCCCAGCTACTTGGGAGGCTGAGGCAGGAGAATCGTTTGAACCCAGGAGGCAGAGGTTGCAGTGAGCTGATATAGAGCCACTGAACTCTCCTCTGGGTGACAGAGTGAGACTCCATCTCAAAAAATACAGAAAAAGTAACATCTAAGCTGAGTCTAAATTTAAAAAAATAATAAATGAAAAACAGATACATTGTAACCAGAAGCACTATCATGAATAAATAGTTTGGGCCCACCATAAGAATATATGCTATTGTTATTCAATAGAAGATAATTCTAAATGATACTTGGTGCCCATGATGTAAAGAGCTCTGAAATTCTAGGCTAAAGAATTTAAATTTCATACCTGTATCTATTGGGGTTATGCTAGAATGGAATCAAAATATACAATGGCTTGAACAAAATGGAGGTTTATTTCTCATTCTCATAGCTATCTAAGATGGAAGTTGCTGGTTGACACGCAGCTGTGCTCCACATAGCGATTCAGAGATTGTTGCCTCTTATTTTGCAGTGCAGTTGTCCTCTAGAGCCCCACTCTTATCCATATACCACCAATGGAAAGAGAAAGCACTGTGGAGATTGCACCACTCTTGAAAATTATGGCTCAGAAATGTCACATATACCTCCCTCACATTCTATTGGCTAGAGCTGAGTCACATGATGTTAAATTCAAGGGATGCTGGGAAATATAGTTTAGCTGTGCACTCAGGAAAAAGTATCGTCCTTAAAAATCTGCTACAATTCTGTAGGCACACGTCCTCTCCTGGGTTCTCCAAGAAACACTAATATTACGAGTTACTTCACGGTAATAAAACAAAACAAAAACCAATTCCCAGTGAATTAAAGGCTCTGAGAAATTTTCTAGTAAAGAAACCTTGTAATTGTATTTACACAAAGATTTTATACCTGTTTAGCTATTGGAACACATTTTCAAAGAATGCTTCAGAAAATATAAGCAAAGAGCAATTACAGATAATTTCTGAGTAGGAGAGTATTGCTGTATTATCAGAGCTATTCCTGTGAGTTATTAAGCTGGATAGCATTTGCAAGTCACATAGGAAGAGAATTAGTTTGAGGAAGGCATACCATAAGGGATGACATTTAATCATAAATGATGACATGCTGAAGTTAAACATTAAATAGCCTGATTTAAGTCGATGACAGAATGAAAATGAGAGTTTATAAAAATCATTGATACTAAAATAAACAGACCTGACAACTAATTAGATGTAAGGCTACAGAAAAGAATCACATATATATCTACTTTGATGTGAGCCAAGGATGAGGGAGAAATTATAGATGTCTCCAAGGTTTTATTTTCAAGGAAATAGAAGCATGGTAATCTAAAGAATTATGGCAATTAACAGAAATAAATCAGAGAAATACAGGTAACAGCTGGTTTTGTTATGAGGCATTAAAGAGCCTTAAAATAGGGTAAATCTTGGAAATTTGAAGTTTCCAAAGATAAAGTACACAACAAGAAATAAATAGGGTTAAAGCATAGTTATTAAGGTTTACTGCATTTAGATGGGGGGAAAAAAAGACAAAAACTGAGAGAGATATGATAGCTAATACTATGTTTCAAAATCAAGGATGGAAGAATTTGCAACAAGTCAGTGGTCATCTACAACAAATAGCACAGGTATAACTAGTATTACTACATTACCAAGAATGTGATACAAATAAGGTTACATTCCATTTAACACTCAAATTAAATGCTCCAGTCAAAACTAGCAGAAGAAGCAATTTTCTTTAGAGCTCTTTTTTTACTTCAAAGGCTAAAAGAACCCTGGGTCAATATGCAAACAAAAATGACAGACAAGCTTTATTAAATACCAGGTGAAATGAAAGTTAGAAATTCATCTCAGTACCCTGGGCACTCCAGTTTTAGGTTACCTTTCCTTTTTTGCTGAAATAGAATGTTGCCATTGAAAATAAACCTTAAGCAATACTACAATGACGACTTTGCTGGTGCAGGTCTCCACGTAGGCCATAGTTTTTCTTTGAGCTAGAAAATGATTTTTTCACAATCTAATACCAAATTATGTTTTAGAAAATAAGTAGCAATATAGCAGCTAAAATTCATACAGAAACAGACTAAGGGAAAGACTAAAACCTCGCACCCTAAAACGTGAAAATTAGTAACTCAGAAAAGACAGGGAAGAATCTGGTATAGTGTTTCCGGGCTGTTAATGATGAAACTATCATTTAGGAATTAGTGTTCAGACAAGGAGTTGATGTAATCGAATGCTAAGAATTCTCAATAACATCCTTAAATTGGAGAGAGGTGGACTGAACAATGCATTAATAGTCCATAGCACATAAAGGAAAACAAAACAACACCACGGAACTTTTGAATCTAAAAGTCCTGCTTAACCAGGACAGGATCTCACCAGAAGCAGAAAGGTCAATCAGGGGTGGCTTGCTCTTTTCTAAGGTTTTATGTGATTTGGCAGAATAGGCAAACTTATGATTCCACATAATTTATTTGGCCTTGGTACAGGACTTGTAGTAGGATCTCAGAGCACAGAACAGCTCCTGGATTTTCATAAGAGCTTTCCCTCAATGCTCTTAACTAGAGAATGTATATAGACATTAACACCTAGCCTACAACCTCTATCTCTGAAGGAATATTCCTAAACGAGGCAGATAAATATCAAACAGAATTTAAGCAAGGGTATGGCCTTGAAAGTATCCAAACATGCTAAAGAAAGCACAGAAAAATATCGCCTGAATTATCATGGTGTTGAAAGTGAAAAGAAAGAAATGTAATCAGCATGAAACTAGGTTTTATGAAGATCCATATAAATATAAATTAATGTCAGTAACATGGTTAATAGATATCTCAACTTTTAGAATTTGCCAAAATACAACTATTGAAACGTTAATTATCCTACAGAACAGAGTATAGATGTTACCAGCTTGGCATATTGCCCATATTGACAAGAAGAAAAATGGAAAGAGACGTGGAAGGAGCAGAAGGTCTTTAAACCCTCAAACACAAGAAATACAAAACAAAACTAAGATGTATAGTCAAAAGTTGATGGGAAAAGGCATAGAAGCATGAACATATGATTTAAATTTTCTAATGTAACAAATTGTTAAAAAAAAAAACTAATATACCTATCAAATTTGAGAGAGAGGAGAGGAGGTAAAGATGTTGTAAGTAGATCAAACCTAACACAGTTTAGTAGGGAATTAGTGTATTAAGGGAAAGAAGCATAGGAATTCTATTTAGAGCTTTAGCAGGAACTAGGAAAATAATCTAAATAAAAATTGTTTAAAAATGATGCCTCTTCAATACAGTGCTGAAGTTGGAAAAAAAATATATTACAAGCAAAAATATATTGAACCATTTAATCCGATTTAATCATTCACACATTTTTATCATGATAATTTTGAAATCCAATATATCCACTGTGGTCCAGGTATTAAGTGTCTGCCAAGGAATTTAAAGTAGGCAAAAAATTGAAGCAAACCTTTTCCCGAGCAATAGGCACAGTAATAATAATAATAATAATAATAATAATAATAATAATAAAGCAGGAACTCCTTAAGTTCCTCTTTGAATAACAAACAATCTGATAAAAAGTGTGTTTCTGCTCCACTTTTATAGGAAGAGATGTAGGAGACTTGTAATGCTGTTTCTTTAAGTGTTATACCAGACACTCTGCTACACAGATCATATTAAAAGAGTAAGTATGGGAGAAAATTGAATTTCACAATTTCGCGGGCATAGATAACTTTACGTTTGAGTTTAAGTAGAGTGTTGGTACCAGAAGGCAGACTGAAAGAAGTTGTGGAATAAGTGAAACATTAAAAACAGTTACAATATAGAGTTTATTTACAAGAATAAGGAAGGAACAAATATATAATAGAATATGATTATTCAGCTCCTCAGGCATGTCATTGTACCCTCAATCCTACTTTGCCCTTTATTCCTCAAATCTTCCTTTCATAGAAGTCTTACTCCCAACTTCATTTGCTTTCGTTTACTCATCCTTCATGACTCATTTTAAATGTTACTTCCACTCAGAAGTCTTCTCGAGCTAACCTGGATATGACTGCATTGCTTGTGTATATGTGGTACCATACGCCTCCCTTCTTAGAGGAATAATCAGACTTTAGATTAATTATTTACTTCATTGTCTGTCTCCCCTAGCTTATTCAAAAATCTTTTAAGGAAGAGCCCATGTCTGCTCTGCTCTCCACTGCATTTCCAGTGCACAGAGAGTGTCTGGCACAGTCAATACTTACTTTCAAGTAATTTTTTAATGAATAAATGAGTAAATGAATGTATGAATACATTATTGAGAACTATGTTTGTTCATCATTGTTTTATATTTGTTTCTTTGAGGGGAGGTAAGGAAGGTATTGAGGATGCTAATTCTTTATAAAAATAAAGAATTTTTATTTTTTATTTTTTAGTGAAACAGAGTCAACCAAAGGAGAGAATAGAGATGCAACTAATAATTATTTAGTAGAGTAATGCCTTCAGAAATGCTTCTCAAACCATAAGTGCATACAAATTGCTTGAATAACCTGTTTAAAACACAGATTGGATTCGGGAGGTCTACATGGTGAATGCGACTCTACATTTTTTAAAAGCTCCCAAGTGATACTGATGCTGGGAACCAAACTCTAGGTAACACTGTGTTAGAAACCGTAGAAAAAGGTGAGTCTAAGTAAATAACAATAAGTATGTTTATTCTGTCAAGGAGAATTCCAATTTCCATAGACAGGTATACAGACAGATGAAGATAGAGAAACCTAAAGGCAAAAAGGAAGACAAACAAAAGTACTCTCATTGGAAATCCTCTCTTCTCCCAATAAATAGACGACATATTACTTAAGTATTAGAAATTGGAGAGTGGGCTGGGTGTGGTGGTTCACACCTATAATCCCAGGACTTTGGGAGGCTGAGCCAAGCGGATCACTTGAGGTTAGGAGTTCAAGACCAGCCTGGCCAACACGGTGAGACCCCCATCTCTACCAAAAGCACAAAAAAATTAGCTGGGCATTGTGGGTGCCTGTAATCCCAGCTACTCAGGAGGCTGAGCAGGAGAATGGCTTGAATCTGGGAGGCGGAGGTTGCGGTGAGTGGAAATCACACCACTGCACTCTGGCCTCAGCAGCAGAGCAAAACTCCATTTCAAAAAAACAAAACAAAACAAAAAAGTGGAAAAGTGACCTGGGCTTGCACAAATAGGAAATGTTTTCAATCAAGTGATGTTGAAACGGTCATAGGAGAGCAGTTCTTAACTTCAACTGACCACTAAAATCACCTGGAGAGTTTTTAAAAGTTCAATGCTCAGACCACACACCAGGCCAATTAACCAG
Source organism: Sapajus apella (assembly GCF_009761245.1). NCBI lineage: Eukaryota > Metazoa > Chordata > Mammalia > Primates > Cebidae > Sapajus > Sapajus apella. The sequence continues at coordinate 7,175,286 of NW_022436968.1, read as the reverse complement.
AATCCCTTGGGGTCTTTCCAAGGCATTAATATATTTTAGAGCTTCTTAGGTGAATCCACTGGACATCCAAGGATGAGAATTGTACCCATATCAATTTGACAAAAGCTAACAATTTGAAGCCAATGGGAGCTATAGCTCTCTGCTAGAACCTTGCTGCTGGGAGGTATGTTACCATGACAGTAAGACTCAGGCTGAATTATTACATGTTTATCAGGTTCAAAAACAGTTAAAGTCATGTTAATGTAAACTAGATGAAGTCTTAGCTATTTAGCCTTTTAAGCACTCCAACTATTGCTGGTAGGCCAATTCAAGTTCTTGACTTCACCACACAGAATTTGAGAGGAAGTCCAAAGCAAGAGGAGGCAAAGTTTGTTGCAAAGCTAAAAGAGAGGCCGAGTGGGCTGCTCAGAGGGAGAGACAGCAGCTAGTGCCTTAAGAGGACTTCCTTTTATGGGCATTGTGTTATGGGAGTTGTTTATACATATTCGTTCATAAAATACCAGTGAGGTCAAGTTATGCAAAGGTGGACCTGCGGTTGGTGCAGGGGCTCAACATCTACATATCCCAACACACATCTCATGCATCATTAGCGTATAAAATCTCACCTAGGGGTCTGTTTTTTACTATCCAAATGAGGAAAATTTCACTGTAAGCTAAACCTTAACCCTAGCTGCACTGCATGTGTGGACAAAGTCCTAGATTCCCCCCACCTCCAGGCAGGAACTTGTGGTTTTTTGGGCTTTTAGTGTTGATTGGCTGGAGACTGGGGAAGCTACACCAGGAATAAGCAGCTTTTGTTCTTTCAGGGGCTCTACTAGGTATCAGGAACCTATAACCATCTGGCAGTCCCATAGGATTGCTTATCTTGCAAAAAAGTTTCTGAAGCAGGCAGTGCAAGAGAAAGGAGCCTGCTGTGAAAGGGGCTTCATACAAAGTGACAAGTTAGGATCACCTAACTTTATAGTTGGATCAGGAGACAAAATCTCCTAGCAAGTGAAAGGGACAAGTCTTAATAGGCCGCTGGAACTAGAGTGCTCCTACAAAGCTGTTAGCGTGCTGAGCTATTCAGATTTTTAGATCTCATTAATGATAACTGTACTTCTTATTTTTAACCAATCATGTATCTTGTATAACACTCATTTAGATAATGAAAATTTATTTTTACCATTCCTTATGTTAATTAAATTCTCTTGCGTAGATTTAGATAACACTAATTGAATGGCTTGCTATACTTGTGGCTGAAGTGTGGGCCTTTGATTAAAGTCTTTCAAATGCTAATTAAACACCCTTGAATTGTAAACAACTCATTCTGTTTCTTAAAATTTAAACACTTCTTAAAACGTTGATTGAAGTTAATCTCAGCAAATATCATCACTGAGTGCTCAGTGACTGAGGGCCAGAGTTGCAAGACTTAGGACAGTGTCTTACAAAGCAGAATCAGACTGAATCCCACACAATTCCAAATGATCTGCCAGATAGATTATTCTAGTAAGAGATTATCTTATTTATACACATCTGAACCCAGGCTTCATCCCTGCTTTACATAAAAATATAAAGTGTTTCTGCATTATGTTGGGGAACTCTTAATTTTTCAGTATTGCAAGTGACATGTGAGTCAATGGACAATACTTTGTATTGTTCAAATATTTATCAATAATTGCTTATAATTTCAGAAAACAATGTCACCAGTAGCAGTGTTATTTGTACTAATTGAGTCATTAACACAGCATCCCTTTATCAGTCTGCATTGTGACTGTTGCCATCACAGTAATATTAAACATTGCTGAAACATTTAGCTATTTCATTATGCTTTCTGGTACAAGTTGTACAGGATCTTTTTTCAAATAAAATGCACTTAACTGTATTGTAACTTTCCTTTGATCTCTTTTTTAAGTTACAGCTATATTTCATCCTACGTTGCAGTAATTCAATTTTTAAAAAATTTTTTAGAGTAAGTAGGTCATGCATTTATGAATTCTATTTCATAATAGTGAAAAGAGAGTTAAAAATATTGTGCTATTGGTCTACCCTGAGCTATTTTAAGGTAAATAAAGATAATATAAAAGTTTTAAACAAAGTTACTGAACAAAGGCGTGCACACTGAGAACTCAATAAAAAGAACAGACAGCATGTTTTCAAAGTAGAGCTAATTACAATGTTTTGTGACGTTTTTCATCAATGCTCATTACTTGGTCCATAAGCAGTTTCTCCTGAAGAATATGACAGAAAAACAAAAGATGAGAATCATTTTGAATAAGTTTCTGAACTCATCTAGCAAGATTGAGAAGTATGTTAGAAATAATAGATATGTAGATAAGTGTGGAGAGAATGAATTTAAAAATTTGTCCTCTGTGAAAACAACACCACAGTTAAACCGGCAAGAAAGACTTCAATGAACATTATTGCAATAAAACAGAGAGACACCAGATTACAGTACAGAAGCCTTCCCCCAACCTTATCCACAGAGGATAGGTTCCAAGAACGGCAGTGGATGCTGAAACCTCAGGTAGTAAGGAGCCCTTTAGGTATATACAGTCATGTATTGCTTAATGAGGAGTATATATTCTGAGAAATGTGTCAATAGGCAATTTCGTTGTAGGAACATCACAGAGAGTACTTACACAAACCTAGATGGAATAGTCAACTACACACCCGGGCTATATGGTGTAGCCTATTGCTTACAGGCTACAAATCCGTATAACATGTTAATGCTGTAGGCAGCTGTAACACAATGGTGTTTGTGTCTCTAAACATAGGAAAGGTAATGTGTTGTGCTGCAACTTTACACTGGACAACAGGAATGTTTTAGCTCCATAATCATTTTTTTTAAGAGATACGGTCTTACTCTGTCACCCAGGCTGAAGGGCAGTTGGGTGATCTTAGCTCACTGTAACCTGGAACTCCTGGGCTCAAGCTATCCTCCTGCCTCAAGCTGTCCTACTGCCTCATCATCCCAAATAGCTGGGACCACAGGCATGCACTATCATGCCCAGGTAATTTTTATTTATTTATTTTTTTTTTGTAGAAACAGGGTCTCACTATGTTTTCCAGGCTGGTCTCAAACTGTTGGTGTCAAGCAATCTTCCCACCTTGCCTCCAAAATGTTGGGATTGCAGGCGTGAGCTACCTCACTAGGCCTCCATTATAAATCTTATGGGACCACCATTGTGCGTATGAGCCTTCGTTGACTGAAACCTTATTATGTGGTACATGACCACTGTTTTCCCCTATACATAAATACCAATGATAAAGTTTAATTTACAAATTGGACACTGTAAGAGATTAACATTAATAACTAATAATGATATACAACAATTATAACAATATCCCAGCATCACTACTCTTGTTATTTGGGGCCATTATTAAGTAAATAGGCTGACTTCAACACAAGCATTGGGGTACCTCAACAATCGATCAGATAACTGAGATGGTTTCTAGGTGACTAATGGGTGAGTAGCACATACAAGGTGCATATACTGGATAAAGAAATGACTTATGTGGTGGGTGGGATGAAGAGGGGTGACACAAGATTTTATCACACTCCCAGAACACTCTGCAATTTAAAACTTATGAATTTTTTATTTCTGGAATTTTCAGTCAATATTTTTAGACTGCAGTTGACTGTGCATGGGTAACTGAAACCAAGGAAAGTCAAACCATAGTTAAAAGGTACCTGTGGTATGAACTCAACTACATTGAAACAGAGGGCAGGACAGTTCTTGAAAAGCCAGGGAGGAAGGTCATAGGCAATTTGTGTAGCCAACTGGTCTTACCCAAAAGAAAACTTTCTCATAGTTTCATAAAATAGGTAGTTTTATAACTTTGAGCAAGGCAGCCAACCAAATTAGGCCACTACACTCCCATAGAAAGCAGGAGATGGGGTGCTATCTGTCTTAATGTTACATTTTAAAGACATGGCAAACAGATCCTTCAGACAATCCTGAGTTGTAAAACTGGCAAGAGCCTTTTAAAAAGATTTACTTCTCAAAGGGGCAGAAAAATAATTTACAATTACAGATTTTCTAAATAAAATGCTCTAAGGAAAGGGAGGTCAAGACCTAGAGTCAGAAAGAAGACTGCCTAAAGTTTAGTCAGGCAGAGGGAAACTGTAAGGTCACCTTCAGATTAATCACCCTAGAAACCATAAACTTATTCCAATAATCCCTAATACCTTATTCTCAGCCAAAAGGTATTGAGAATTCTTTTGCTGGATGAGGACAAACTGTGTTTTGCATCATTGTTCCATTTTTTGTTCTTATTCTCCTATTAAAATTTAGAATAAAATAAAATAAAATAAATTTAGAAGATAAGACAAGGAGTTTTCCATATAATTTTTGTCAAGTGTGAAGAAAATGCCATTACTAGTGAAAATGTACTCATGGATAAGTTTTAATGTGCCTGTTAAAAAAATGTTATTGTACTATATGTGTATGTTAACATACAGTATAAATGTCACATTTTATTGATATATTAGTATTATCCTAAATGCTACAACTGTATCATGATTTGCCTTGTTACCATAAACAACATTAATAATCATTTAAATGACTGGGCAATAAATTTAATTTTCCATTTTAAAATTTATGTTCAACAGGCAGCACAAACATTTTATATACTCCCTTAAGCTAATATATTTCTTTTCATTTAAAGAAATGAATGCTACACTTTCATTTAAAGTAGATTTTCATTTATACAATACTCTATTGCCAAAGCACTGAGGGCTTACTTCAGAAATATGCATTGCATTTTTTAAGTACAGGAAAGTATATTAAAAAGCTCCCATTATTATCTCTACTTGAGAATATATGTTTGTACAAGACTTGAAGTTGAACAATATGTTTTTTATAAAACCATTAAGCAAAGATTCATTTATCCCTAAGGATAGAAATAGTTGTAGCAATGTAGATTTGGCTTTATGATAGATCTAATATTTCTAAATTTGCAGGTAAGTTCTATTAGAGTTTTCCCCAAGAGTATCCCCAGACACTAATAATAAATATTTGAAAAAGATACTGCTATTTTTTCTCTCTCTTTCTTATCACTTATGTGCCTAATCTACCCTTCATATTTTCCCATAAGTGATTCATTTAAACACAATTCTTAACAATATAGCATTTAGGACACATAGTGCATTTTCTGAATAAAGGAACAAAAATATGTGTTTTCCCTTTCGAATGTTTTTGCTAACGTTTCTTATTTAGTCTTTTGAGTAAACATAATTCTATCAGTTTCAATAATCTTTAACAAATCTTTGACAAGTTTACAATTTTAAGATATAAATTTAAAACTTTTTAAATATAAATTCAAAAATTCTAATGCATATAAATAAGTTGATAATATTTATGTCATATAAGAATCTGTTAAGTTATGGAAAACAAGATCACATTGTGCATTTGATCATTCTTAAAAATTCAATTTATTCACTCTCAAACTTTCAGGAGTAATAAAACAAAAAAAAATCTTTTAAAGTGAATCAAATCACCTGTGCTTGAAGCGGAGGTCTGAGCAACCATGAGGGAATAAGAGTCACTTCAACAACTCTGAGACAACCTGTGGAGCCACAAAGCCAATAGATGTAGAGGCAGGTAGACATGGATAAGAATTTCAACCGTATCATTTTTTGGCACATATTGGAGACAAAGGATAACTTATTGTCTTCCTTGGCTATATTAAAATATTTGAATATGATTATTAAATTGCTCTTTGTATTTTTCTTAGTATTAATTATATCAGGAAGTTTCATTGTGTAACCCTATTTATTCTTTTGCAGTCATTTTATTATTCACATCTGTCAATTTTTCACGCCTTAATGTTTCCCTTCATCTCTGTGATTCACATCAGAAAAGGAGCAATGTGCAAAAAACTTTCAAATCACAAGTGAATGATCTCACAGATCACCTTTAAACATACGGTATAGTAGCAAATATATGGTTCTGATGTTTCCCTTGATCCAAATCTATTTGCTCCATTAAGTGTCCAAAGATTCTACCTATGTAATAGCAGACAGCTTTTTTTTTTTTGGCTTTACTTCTTTTTTTTTTTATTTTCCAAATTTTCTATATGTAATTATATCAAGTCAGTAGCTTCATTGTATTTAATCAGATGACACCAACCTGGGCATAATAATAGAATCATAATAACATTTTTAAACAAACAGATGATTTCTCTTGCTTTGATTCTCTCATTTCTGCAGGATTGCCAGCTCCCCCAAATTTCAACCTCATGTTTTTTATTTTTATTTTTTTTAATCTTTAAAACAGTGTCTCCTACCTACTCACTAGGTACTTATCAGAGTTATCACCTTCCGTGTCTGTGGTTTTCACATCCCTTCTCTATTTCCATGTGGTATCAACTGCCCAATCGTCAAGACCTACACCAAAAGCAGCAGCACTCATGCTGAAATTTCCAACACTCAGTGCCTGTTTTCTATTCTAAAAGTAAACTGGTCTGAATAGACACTATATGCTGCACCTATACTACAAAAATTGCTCTTCAGTTATAAAAGCCACAAGTAGTGCTTTCATTGTCTCATGTAAAATTTAAAGTAATTGCCACTAGAGTTTTTCTTTTGCTTTCTTTGCAGTTTTCTTTTTCTGGAGTTTAGACATAAGTACAGAGATGTGAGCACAGGATCATCTAAGGAGAGCCAACAGCTTTACAGAAGAAGCAATCTGTCTTTTTCCGATACAGGCGCCATGTTTTTAAATCAATTGTACTCTTTTACTCTTTTATTTTAGGTTACTTTTTCCCCAAGGAATTTATTTGTCCTTGAGTATACAGATATCCAAGAGATTAATTTTTCCTATGTGACTTCGCCTCTCACAGCCCCTTCCATGAGGGGTTAGATTAAGAGACAGATCTAAGTGTTATTCTGAGCTGCTTTAGGACATGTATAGCACCCCTCAATGAAAGGACAAAGTAATCCCTATATAGCAGTTTATTGTCAGTTGGTTTGTTTTGTTTTTCCCCAGGTAGACATAACAGCAGTCAGCAGGAAAAAAAAAATACCTACTTTTTGATTTCTGGGAATTCTCCATCTGTGATGGACTTGAGGTAAGATCAGACCGTCTCTGGTGCACTACAAACAGAAAGGATTAAGAACTCCACTCTCAAGGAAGCAAGGGACATTTCTCCTGAGGTGAAAGTAAATTTAACTTAGTAAATTAAACAAATTAACATCAAAATTGCAAAGACAAATTGAGTTTATACTGTTGTATTTCATTTCATATTTTAATTATTACTATAGCTATGGTAAATTCTATACTTATATAATTACCATTTTCATGATTTTCATATTTAAAGATGTGAACATGAAGCCTAAAATTTTGAAATAATGAAAAATCAATAGGATTAGTGGGTTACTAAAATTATTTTAATTTAACAATAGGCAAAAATCTTTGCTTCATGTAAAACACCATGGATCCAATCAAATTACTTATCTAGAATTGATATGTAACTTTATTGTCTAGTAGATGAGGGCTATAATGTGGCCATAAATGATCAAAACTGCCCTACCAAAGCTAAAGAGATAAATTAACCTAATGGATGACTTTGTGGACGGATGAATTACCTTGTATGAGTATATTCTACTTTGGCTCTCTCATTTCACCTTTTTAAAGCAATTATTCCTGAAAGGAAATGAAACATAACTTTTACTTTGTATACATAATTATATATACCTAGAGATATCCCACTAGAAACCATCTCTGTTGGTTTTGCCTTTTCCATCTTTGATCAGTATCCTGGAGAGAACCTATAGCAGCTACCTAGTCACCTGTGGGTATTGCAACTGTCCTTTGTCAGATATTTAAAAACTCTAGTCCAGTTCACTATTAGTTAACATCAAATCTGGCTTTTTCTCTTGCAGGACACTTTCTTAGGATCTTTGATCCTAAGAAAGCATCTCCTAAGAAGCATCTCCTTGTGTCATTTTGTTATTGTTGCATCATAGGACAGTCTAAAACTCGATGGTTTAAAAAAACAACCAATTATGATGTCTTAGAAGTTTGTGGTTTGACTGGTGTAGTTGACTCATCTAGATTGGTTTAGTTAGGAGTGGCTCAGCTCCACCTCTCTTTCATCCTCATCCTGTCTGTCGGATGACTGGGCTTTCTGAGAAACGTTCTTCTCTTGATAACAGCAAAGGCATAAGGGAGGATGGGTTAAAGTGAGTGTGCAAGCATATTTAAAATCTACGTTATAGCACATCTACTGTCATTTCAAAGGTGAAAGTAAATCACATTGGTAAGCCCAACATCAGTGGAGAAGATATTCCTTCCATGAAAGTGAGGACACGAGAGTGTGAATATTTCTGAATAATAATTTAATCTACCAAACTCTCTTTAATTCCTATATCCTGTCCTACCACCCCCAACCACAACTCCTCCATAACACTATTCCCTGAATTAGTGATGAAAACACTGGCTCTTAGTGGTTTTTCCTCAGTCTTTTTGTGCAGAAATTTCCCACTCTCAAGACAGTCCTTTCAGAATGATTCCAACCTGTTACCTTCTATAGCGTCTTTATGACCCACAGGAAAACTCAGCATCTTTGGCCACTGAACTTCGAGTCACGGTCATTTCTACCATAACCCTGTTTCTTTGCCCCACATTTAAAGGCACTTCTAGGGGGTGTTCTGTCATTAGGATTTCCAGATAACATGTGGTCATCAATTTCTGTATCTTCCCCAAACCCCAGGGCACATGGATCAAGATTAATTAACATAGTCTTACCACATTAGCACCAGGGATCCTGGAACCCCTTTATGTAGCTTGATCACTTAGGTAGAGAAGAAAAAGCCCAAGTATCACAACTTATCCTAAAGGTTTCAATATCCTTAGTTTCTACCATCCCGATGGTCACAAAGCAGTCAGAGCTCCACTGCCCTTATGCGCTGTATTGTGAGTTTTCAATTTAGGGTGTTGAGCTGTGGTTGAATAAATAAAAAAGGGACAGTTTCCATGTTTATGATTTTGTTACTATTTTCTTCTTTGATTCATCATCCAGTACTGGTTATGTAGGTAGAAGCCTACTTGTTATAACTTAAACAGTTCATAGAATGCCTTAGTCAGTGCCTAAGCATATTTTTCCTATCTGGATGCCATAATAAATAAAACTACATTATTAAACATGATTTCTTCAAGTCAGCATCGCATCTGTAAGAAGCTCACATTTTGGACTTATGTACTTCGGTAAGACCTAACATTAAGTTACTAATCCTTCACGTGTTTGTTACTGGACGTTGGTTAGGAGTATAGATAAAGTAGGAGTAGATACATTGGGAAAGTAAATCAGGGATCAGAAAAAGGCTTCTCTTTTACATCTAAGGCTAATCCCAATTAATAGATCTGCTCATAATTTCATTGCTGCCATATTGAGGCATAGAGATTCTTAAAATTAGATACTTTCAACCATGAACATATTTGCAGAAAACAAGATGAAAATCCTTGTGCTTAGTTTTTTGCCTAAGAACCTGTGATACTCAGAGGAAAGTTTAATACCTCACTGTTTTATTTACGCTTGTTTTACATCTATAGGGTATTGTAATCCAGAAATTATAGAGGGCATGTAAAATTGCTTTTAAACTGCAAAGCACTATGTGATGAATTGATAATATCACTGTAATTGTTTCTAATGTATATGTTTAATCAAAATGTATGTTTCCAACTTCAAAGGTTAAGGAATTATAAGGCATTTTGGAATGTAGTACTTTGAACTTATTACTAATGAAGTACTATTAAGTGGATAATATATTGTAACTTTCATTATGTTATACCTATTTTGAACATTAATTTCATATAAGTGAAATTTTAGGACATGTTTCAGGTGTTATGAGAATAATATAATAATTTCCAATTCACTGAGAATCTTGGCAACATGATGAAAAATTGTTCTATTTTCTATTGAAAAATATTATTATTGGGGATTTGGGGGGTATAATTTCTTACTAAAGATCCATAAACATTATATATATTCTCCAAACATTACATATTTATAATATCCAAAGTATTACTACATATATTTTTGTCAATATATTTACAGTTAACTCTTTTATGAGGATCACATATTAAAACAATAATTATAATGCTGAATTTGGAAAGAAGAGTAATTTTCTTTTTACTTCCTTCAGTAGCAGCTCAGAGAATATCAGAACAAAATTGTTGGCCTTTATGTTTATTTCAAATTATTCTGATATCATTTTAAAAATAATATTAATATGTACATGTATAGAAGACCTAAATATAGTATATTAATAATTTTGTAGTATACATTAATATAATACATTTTATAATGTACAATTTTAGTTTCATAGGGTTGCCACAGTGCCCAGCCTCATTTCATATTTCAATTCCTTTTGTAATTTATTATTTGACATACTGGTTGTTTAAGAGTCTGCTAATTTTCACATATACTTGAATTTCCTAAATTACCTTCTGATATTGCTTCCTAACTGTACTCAGTTGTTGTCAAAGAACGTATTTTGCATGAATACAATCCTAAATTATTGATATTTGTTTGACGAACTCACTTGGTCTAGCCTGGACAAAGTTTCCCCTGCCTTTGAGAAGACTGTAAATTCTCTCGGTTTTGGGTGGGGTGTCTTATGGATACCTGTTTAGTTTAGTTGTGTTCTGGTACTGGTCAAGCCTTCTATGCCCTTGTTGATCATTTGCCTAGTTGTTCTATTCATTTTGAAACAGGAGTTATATTTTAATTGTCTATTTCCTCTTTCAATTTTGTCAATTTTTTTATTATATGTTTTGGTTTCTTTTGGTAGATGTAATATATGTGTATGATTTTTATAACTTCTTTATAGACTGACCCTTTTATCATTTAAAAAATTTGGTGTGTCTCTCTTAACATTTTGAGTATGGATACTTCAGAGTGTGCCAAATGCATTCTGTTCCCTCCAGTGGCTGCTAGGATTCTAGACTTCATGTGGTACAGTGATTGAAAGGCTGCTGGTTTTCTAAGCTACCAGATAGCTGTGGAAATGGGGATGAAAATAGGACAAACTAGAAGCCACAAGCTCAGTGTTTTTCCTGAGATTCAGCAAACCTGATTGTGGCAAACCTCTGGTTACTTCCTCTAGTTCTGAAAAAAAAAAAAAAAAAAGTTGAGTTTTGACAACTTTTTACCCGTGTTCTAGTTATTTTTATGGATAATTAGATTTTCAAAGGAACTTGTTCTGACATTCCATAAACTAGAACTTCTAATGGAAGTTTTATTGGAATTGCATCATCTTCTGGAATAAATTTTAAAATGTATATATATAAAACTTTATAATATCAAGTATCCCATTCATCCATAGAGTATTGTTTTGCATATATTTAGGTATTATTTTTATATTTTTATATCATAATGGTTTTTCATATGGTCTTGGTCCTTTTTGTTAGGTTAATTTCCTAGAATACTTTGAGTTCAGCTGCTGTAATTGGTAATTAGGCCTATATAAATTAGTAACACATGCACCAAAACTTTTTTTTTTTTGAGACAGATTCTTGCTCTGTTGCCTAGGCTGGAGTGCAGTGGTGCGATCTCAGTTCACTGCAACTTCCGCCTCTTGGGTTCAAGCAATTCTCCTGCCTCAGCCTCCCTAGCAGCTCGAACAACAGCCAAGTGCCACCACTCCCGGTTAATTTTTGTATTTTTAGAAGAGATGGGGTTTCACCATGTTGATCAGGCTGGTCTCAAACTACTGACCTCAAGTGATCTACCTGTCTTCACCTCCCAAAGTGCTGGGATTATAGACATGAGCCACTGCACTCAGCCTGACACAAAACTTATACCTATCTATCCATCTAACTATATGTGTGTATGTATATATATATATATATATATATATGGCATATAAGCTATATATTTATCTTTCTTTCCACATATGCACAAGCACACATATATGCACATATGTATTTTTAAGACATTACAGAGGTATTATGGCTAGTCTTGGAATTAGAGAGGAATGGACATTAAGAAACAAATAATAAAATAAAACAATGGCTTTTCATTACCTTTGTCAGAAAGTGAAAAAAATGTGTTTAATTCAAAGTTACGTACTAAAGTCAAATAATGTGACTACCAGATCGTTTGTTTCTTTATGATCTTGACAACTTTTAGATGATAATAAATTTTCATTATGCTCAATCGGGTAACAAATACAAAGAAAGAATTAGTTTCCTCTGACTAATTTGACATGTTAACTCCTTTAAAGGATTAAATGATACAAATAATAGCAGCTTTAAAACTAAAAAGAAAATGTTCCCTATTGAATGAGCAGTAGGAGGAAAGTAGAAAAAAATATTTTCCTACTTTGGTTGTGCAATGCTCAGTAGCAGAGATTCTTTTAACTAACATTCAGAAACTTATGACACACTTGCATAGCAGTCTAGTAAGAAGAGTTTAGATCAGAAACCACACTTCCAGAAAGAAAGCACATTTCGTTCCCATGGGAGATTTTTTCACAACAGCCTCTTTAGCAATTCATTCGTAAGCTATTTCTTTTCTCCCAAGGTAATTTAGTTCAGGTAAAAAGGAATGAGATTCACATAAAGTAGGTGTGGGAGTTGCTCTGGGGTAAGCACCTCAGGAGAAAATACCTCTTGTAATATCTTCCAGTGCATAGCTTCCAGATTCTTTACAAGTGTTATGCCCACTTTCAGACATCACTGTTATTGGAGCAATGTCAAATGACACAGTCCCTTAGATTACCAAGGGAACAAAGACAGAGAATAAATCTGATAACTATTCAACAGGCTGAACGGTGTACAAAATAAGCAACAAAGGATGCAATGTTGCATTCAAGCTGAAGACAATATTTTTTATTCTCCGTGTTCTGCTTCTTGCCTTCTTATTAGCTTTTCTCTTACCAAGGCTTCACCTTTTGTTCCTAGGCTATATTTACCCAAACCACACCAGAGTGCTCATGCATGCTTCAACCATGCTAACTATGAAAACTGATACAGCTAAGTCTCACTACAAAAAATAAAATAATTTATTAAAGACACAAAAAGATTTACCACCAAATGTTTATTTGAATAACTCTTAATTCTTAAAAAAAAAAAAAGGTCAGAAAAAAAATTTTCAGTCTACCCATCTGACAAAGGGCTAATATCCGGAATCTACAAAGAACTAAAACAGATTTACAAGAAAAAAGCAAACAAACCCATTCAAAAGTAGGCAAAGGATATGAACAGACACTTTACAAAAGAGTATATATATGAGGCCAACAAACATATGAAAAAAAAAATGCTCATCATCACTGGTCATTAGAGAAATGCAAATCAAAACCACATTGAGATAGGATCTCACACCAGTTAGAATGGCAATCATTAAAAAATCTGGAGACAACAGATGCTGGAGAGGATGTGGAGAAATAGGAACACTTTTACACTGTTTGTGGGAGTGGAAATTAGTGTAATCATGTGGAAGACAGTGTGGCGATTCCTCAAGGATCTAGAAATAGAAATACCATTTGACCCAGCAATCCCATTACTGGGTATATATCCAAAGGATTATAAAACGTTCTATTTTAAAGACACTTGCACATGTATGTTCATTGCAGCCCTGTGTACAATAGCAAAGACCTGGAACCAACCCAAATGCCCATCAGTGATAGACTGGACAAAGAAAATGTGATACATACACACCATGGAATGCTACACAGCCATAAAAAAGGATGAGTTTGTGTCCTTTGTAGAAACTTGTATGAATCTGGAAACCATCATTCTCAGCAAACTGACACAAGAACAGAAAGCCAAATACCCTATGTTATCACTCATAGGTGGGTGTTGAACAACGAGACTACATGGACACAGAGATGGGAGCATCACACACTGTGGTCAGTTGGGGGGGCTAGGGGAGGGACAGTGGGGAGTGGGGAGGGTGCAGAGGGATAACGTGGGGAGAAATACCAGATATAGGTGATGGGGGGATGAAGGTAGCAAATCAACTTGCCATGTATGTACCTATGCAACAATCCTGCATGATCTGCACATGAACCCCAGAACCTAAAGTACAATAAAAATGAAAAGAAAAGAAAAATACTAAAAGCAAAACAAAACAAAACAAAAATTATGTCAAGTTTAATTCAGCATTGCTTTGTTCTTCCTTGAATAAGAGAATGGTTCCTGCAGAATTCTCTTATTCCCTAGCAATTGAGCTTTTTCCTCAATTTTCAGTTTATTGTCACCTACACCTTGGAAGCCATCTATATCTGCCATCATGGCTAATTTCTCTCTTCCCTGAATCTTTCATTTTTAATCAATCAACAAATATTGCCAATTTGTACCTTATATTTTCATCCACTCTAATTAGTTCTTTTTCACACTGCTAAAAAAAAACTGCCCAACATGGTGGTGGGCACTGGTAGTCCCAGCTACTCAGGAGGCTGAGGCAGGAGAATCACTTGAACCTGGGAGGTGGAGGTTGCAGTGAGCTAAGATTGAAGCACTGCACTCCAGCCTGGGCAAGAGAGTGAGACTCTTGTCTCATAAAAAAACTGCCCAAGATTGGGTAATTTATCAAGGAAATAGGTTTAATTGACTCACAGTTCACCATGGCTGGGGAGACCTCAGGAAGCTTAAAATTATGGTGGAAGGTGAAGGGGAAGCAAAGCACCTTCTTCACAAGGCAGCAGGAAGAACTGAACAAAGAGGGAACAGCCCTTATAAAACCATCAGATCTCATGAGAATTCACTCGCTATCAAGAGAACAGCATGGGGGAACGCCCTTATGATTCAATTACTCCCACCTCGTCTTTCCTTTGACATGTGGGGATTATGGGGATTACAATTCAAGATGAAATTTGGGTAGTGACACAAAGCCCAACCATATTATCTACATCTTCCCTTTATTTTCCAATTCATTTCTTATTAGCAAAAGCTAATATACATATTATTTTTTTTAGTTTCAAGAAACTGTATTATGTAAAGAAGGGTTTCCAGAGAGTGGTGTGAACCCAGAAAATCTGAGACAGGTCTCAGTTAATTTAGAAAGTTTATTTTGCCAAGGTTGAGGATGTGCCTGTGACACAGCCTTAGGAAGTCCCAACGAAATTTTCCCAAGGTCGTTGGGGCACAGATTTATTTTATACATTTTAGGGAAATATGAGACTTCAATCAATATATGTAAGCAATACATTGGTTTGGTCTGGAAAGGCAGGACAATTTGAAGCAAAGGCAGGAAGACTGGAAGCCCAGAGGGATCTTCTAGGTCACTCAGATAGGTAAGACATAAACAGTTGCATTATTTTGAGTTTCTGATTAGCCTTTCCAAAGGAGTCAATCAGATATACATCTATCTCAGTGAGCAAAGGGATAACTTGGAATAGAATGGGAGGCAGGTTTGCCTTAAGCAGTTTCCAGATTGAGTTTTCCTTAGTGATTTTGGGGGCTCAATAAATTTTCCTTTCAAGTGGTACAGAAATTCTTAAAGGGGAAGGAAAGAATAATTCTAGTGTTATCTTCTGGAAAAACCAACCTACCAACACTGACTCTTTTCAATGAGGTGCTGAAGCTATCGTCAGTATGTTCACCCTTCACCTTTCTAGATGCTTGCTCTATGCTGTTTTGCACCCTCAGGGTCAGCAAGAGGTATGCTCTGGGATTCTTTTGCCGTCAAGATGGTGAGTTTCAATAAGTAATTCATATTGTGTTTTCTGCCTTACATTGTGGCCCTTTTGAAACGGTGTCATTATAGCTTAGGTATGTGACTCATTGGTTGAATCTCAGGCACTGGAACCTATGACCACAATGACATCAATAAGGCCTTGAGAATAATTCAGTTTTCATTGGTCAAGAAGGATAATTAACTAAAATTAGAGCATTATCTTCTATCTTATGAATCATCTATGTAATATAATATATTTACCTCAGGATTTAGATTATTCGGTGATAAATTATGCATAAAATTATACTTGAAAATAAGAAAGAAAAAGGTCCTTCTTGAATTTAACATTGAAAACCCAACCCAAGTTATACATTAAATCATATGTGAACATATTTTCTAAGTTTCTGAAATGTAGTAAAGAGTGGCAGCACACTCCTGTAGTGCCAGCTGCTTGGGAGACAGAGGTGAGAGAATCATTTGAGTTCAGGAGTTCAGACTGCAGTGAGCTATGATTGTGCCTATGAAGAGCCACTGCCCTCCAGCCTGGGCAACACAGCAAGATCCTATGTAAAAAAAGAAAATATTCTGAAATGTAGATCATAAAATATTTTAATATGTTAAGATGGAGAAATTAAGTGACTATTTATTCATTTTCCATTTAGAAAGTTAAGCTTTTGCCTGCAGAAATTACATGCATATGCCCTTTACTCTAGTTAACTCTCTAGATCATTTTGCTTGAATGTTTGTTTCTGTTGGAGTTAAGAACTTGTTATTCCATTTCACCTCTGTTATATATAATATATTCAGTTGATACCCTTTAAACTGTAGAAATACAGCTCTATTTGTTTCCATTGTTTCCCTAATTTTACCAGCTTCACTGCTGTTTTTTTTTAAATCACAAGTTGACCATTTCGCTTTTCTTATAAAAATTCCACTTTGATGCTCCTTCTGCTACTAGAGTAATTAATTTTATGTTCATAAAGTCTGCTATGTCTTGTACTGGACATTTATTTTTCTATTAATCCAGCAATTTGTTGCTTTGCATTTAAAAAATCTGATCAAAAATATTATATTTATATAATATTATGTTTATGTAATATATATACTGATAATCTGCAAAAACTGAAAAATAATCATTCTAAACATTTTACTTTGTCAGGAACTCAGAGAATGAGCCCTCCTTTTCTAGATTGAAAAGTTATATATGATAAATCTATTTTTACAATGGCATGATTTTATAAAAAATACAATGCATTTCCACTTTTTTGGGTAATCATGAAAACCTTTAGTTTACTGGAGAAAGTAATAGGTTATTCTGAGGCTCGTTCTGGAAATAATGAGGCAA
Source organism: Sapajus apella (assembly GCF_009761245.1). Taxonomy (NCBI): domain Eukaryota; kingdom Metazoa; phylum Chordata; class Mammalia; order Primates; family Cebidae; genus Sapajus; species Sapajus apella. Next base: position 7,158,335 of record NW_022436968.1, on the reverse strand, counting down.
GACTGCACAACTCCTACACAGTGAGCTACTCTTTGCACTTTGGAATGGCACCTACTCATACTAAGGCTACAGATAATAATTAGTGAACAGAGGATCATCAACCTTTGTGTGCAAAGATCTCAGCTAATGCCTCCAGATTCACTGTGTTCTGTCTTCTACCTTGTTGAGCTCAGAAGTCAAGCTAGAAAAGCAGTCAAAGAGATAAGCCTTTTCTCAGAAAAGAACAATTGAATAGAGAAAACTGTTATTTTATGGGATTTGCCAAAAGTATAAAAAATAATAAGAATAAATGCAAACACAAACCTGGCTTTCTGGGCACTCTAAAAATAGTAAGTATTTGTAGCACTAGGTTGGCCTCGCCATTTAGCCTTGAGTTGAATATTTAAATCTTATGTAACATCTAGAAAACTTCTCTTCATTTCAAAGGAGAAATTAAAAGGAAACCCAGAGATTTTAAATTTATTAGTCCTGGATTACTCAGTTAGTTAGGCGCAGAACAGAAACAAGAAACAAATTTCTTGACTCCAAATTCAAGTTTTTCTGCCCATTTTACTTTCTAAACATAGAAAAATTTGGTTGAATATTCTCTAGACTGAATTTCTGTCCTTGGAAAAAATAAATTCCTGGTATACTACCCAAACTTGCATGTGGATCTTCAGTATGTTGACCAAGAGATAATGAGAATAACTTTTAACCATGGTTATTCTCCCTCCCCACTTTTTAAACAGCCCACAGACATTTCTGTTATTTCAAGGTTTGACTTTCTGCTATCTCTCTAAATCTCATTTTTAAAATTCTGTTTTCCTTGATCACTGTACCCTGGAACACCTCCTTGTTGTCTCTTGAAACTCAATGGCATTACAATTCTCGGTTGAAATGTCCTTCCTCCAGATACTCTCATAGCTCACTCCCTTGGCATTGTCAAGTTTCTGTGCAAATGTCACCTTATAAGTGAGGACTTTCTTAACCATCCTATGTAAAGTAGGTCTATCCTAACTCTAAAAATCCCCCTTTCTTTTCTGTGAGATGTAAAAATATTTTTTTAAATCTTATATATATTTGTATAGCCCTTATTTTTTGACATACTATTTTTTTGCATATTTATTTCTTAACTATCCTTTTCACTAGGAATACAACTTCCATTAGGGTAAATTTTGTTTGCTTCATATACTGCTGTATGTGTAGAACCTAGAACAGTGCTTGGCATATAGTTTGTGCTCCATAAATTTGTTTGACTAAATTAATGAACATTTAATGCCTCTCCCCCAGGTGCCCATTTCTCCAACTTCCATCACTGCTCAACATATATCACCACTGCCTTTCATATAGGACTGCTAGGCCCTCCAACCATAAAGAAATATAAAAAATGCAAACTTTAGCTAAATCACTCAGGGGAAGTTATACCAGCAAAATGACAACAAGGCAATGGGTCTTTTTTGGATGTGCACACATTGCAGGGAATGAACCACTAATGTCAAATGAAGTCATAAGCCTTCCTCTTTCTCTACCTTGTTCTCAATGGTATAAAATCAAATATTTCCACAAAACTCCCATAACAAGTTAAATAAACATTTATCTCAACATTTAATACACCTTACTTTATGTTTGTTAATAGTGGTCTCTCTAATCTGATTATGAATTTCTTAAGATCAGAGACAGTTCTTCATCTTTCTTTTCCTCAGGATGAATAAAACATAGGAAATGCTAGTGTTAAAAACAAATTTTTGTGCCACAAAAGAAATAGCACTAGAACATAAATTTTCTCAGCAAGGCAAATTTACGTCTATAGAAGGATGTGTCTTGTGGATATAGCAATGGTGAGAGCACACCAGACAAGGGAGCGGAAGGCAATCTTATCCCTGATGCAGCCAGTCCCTACTGCTGTGTCTTTCTCCTATTGGCTAGGGTTGGGCTGCACAGTCTAAGCCAATTTTGATTGGCTATTTTAAAGAGAGCAGGGGTATGATCTGGAGTGGCAGGGTGAGTAGTTTTGGTGGGAAAGATGGTTACAGAGCAGTTGACTAAGCATGACTAAGGACAGAGCAGACGATAGAGGCTAGGAGGGGATTGTTTACTGAAACTAGGGGCAAAGAGGTGTAAGGAACGAGGAATTAAATTTTTAAATGGAGAACAAAGAACAGGAAAGCTGAACATACTGACATATTGGTTCTTTGAAGAGGAATTCAGAACTCATTGTAGTTAGCAATTTTCCCCTCTTGGATTTTAAAGGAATTTAACAAGCTAAAAACTTTGAAGAGGAATTTACTGTATTCTACACTAGTAAATTTTTACTTAATTGACTTGAATTAAATATTATAGTGAAATTAAGACAAGATGATCTCCATGAAGCCAGTAACTGCCTTGTGTCTCTAGAATTTCAGTGTTTGGAGCAATGCTTACAGATAGCAGGAAGTCTGTAAAGGTGAAATTAATGAATAAAATAATGAGGCAAAGTTGGAAAAAGGCAAAAATTCATAGTAACAGGAAGACTGATTGACTTACGCCAAAAAGCAAAAGACAAATAGAAAGAGACTACCAGAAAGTCATCCAGAAAAGGACTATCTCATAAAAAAAAAAAAAAAAAAAAAAAGAGTGTGATTCGCTTTATTATTCTAATTGCTTTGTTGTAATGGTTTGGAACCAAACTCAAAATATCTCTGAGGTATGCCTCCACTTAGATACCTATGATAAAGTTTAATTCATAAATTAGGCACAATAAGAGATTAAAACAATCACTAACAAAATTGAATAATAATATATGGTAATAGAAGTCATGTATAAATATGGCCTCTCTCTCAAATTAATGTAACATTTTTGGACTGTAGAAAGATAAAGCATGGATAAGGGGAGGCTATTGTATTTCAAATCTTATTTCACTTATTTTCTTTTTCTAAACACTCTCACTAAAACCTTACTTCACAAATAGGTTCAAAGGGCCTAACTTCCTTACATGATGATTAATATTTTAACAACTCATATTCATATACTCTTGCTTCAAATAATATTCACCTAAAGGAATCTCTCCATAAGTCTTTAAATCTAAACACTTATAATTTATTAAGCATGTTATACTAATGAATTACTATCAATTTGCCTATGTTACTGAAGCTTCAAGTTCCAAATATTTTTTTTTGTTAAGAAATATAAATATTTTTATAGGGTGACCTCTAGAATCTGTCATTCTATTAGGTGCCTGTTAAACACTGTGCAAGAAGATGAATGTGTATAGAGGCACTGAAATAGCAACTTATCCTGAGAAGCCAAATACCATTAAGCCAGCTAAATTGACTCTACTCAAACTGATTTGATCAGAGAATCACTTACCAGAAATCAGAGGCATTTGCCACTACATGCGAAAATAGTATCCTAAACTGCTTTCAAGTTTGAATCAAGGACAGCAACAGAATATAAAGGAAAGTATCAACAATGAATAATTCTGGGTGATTCCTCCCACTGCTTCTGAAGAAATGTAGGCTGACTTTATTTGAGCTATTGTATGTATAATTGTTAAATAGCATTCCCCAGTAAAAAAATCAGGGTAAACCCCAAATAATTTAATGGATTCACATGAAACTTGAATGTTAGAAATTTTTAGAGTTGCATTATTATATGCATATATATCATTAAAATTATATATTAAAAATTCCCCGCCGGGCGCGGTGGCTCACGCCTGTAATCCCAGCACTTTGGGAGGCCGAGGAGGGTGGATCACGAGGTCAAGAGATCGAGACCATCCTGGTCAACACGGTGAAACCCCGTCTCTACTAAAAATACAAAAAATTAGCTGGGCATGGTGGTGCATGCCTGTAATCCCAGCTACTCAGGAGGCTGAGGCAGGAGAATTGCCTGAACCCAGGAGGCGGAGGTTGCGGTGAGCCGAGATCGCGCCATTGCACTCCAGCCTGGGTAACAAGAGCGAAACTCTGTCTCCAAAAAAAAAAAAAATTCCCCAAATTCAGATGATTATTATGTAATTTAAAAGGTTCTATTTGTTTCATTATATTGTTTTCATTATCACTAGTAACATTTATTAGTCTTTCTTGGTGAAAGTCACTATAGTAAATGCTTTACACAGATTATCACATTTAATCCTTGTAAGAATCCTTAGAGACAAATTACCAAATTATCATTATTTCCCTATAAAATAAAAGAAAGAGGCACAACACAACTAAGATAAGGTTTCTGCTCACAACACATTTACAGTTTTAAAAGAGATTAATAGGTTGGTAGGTTTAAGTTATACAAATATTAAGCAGTGACTGGGCACAGTGGCTCATGACTGTACTCCCAACACTTTGGGATGCCAAGGCAGCCAGATTCGCCTGAGCCCAGGATATCCAGACTAGCCTGGGCAACATGGCAAAGCCCCATCTCTACAAAAATACAAAAAAGTAACCAGGCATGGTGACATGCTTCTTTAGTCCCAGCTACTCAGGAGGCTGAGGTGGAAGGATCGCTTGAAGCAGGGAGGTTGAAGCTGAAACAGGCCATGATTTCATCACTTCACTCTAGCCTAGCCACAGAGCAAGACCCTGTTTATAAATAAATAAATAACATATTAAGCAAAGCAAGGCATAATTTAGTATTAACTTAATTGATGCAGAACCTGTAGGAGATATGAAGCCACTAAAAACAGAAATGTTTATAGATGATTCCATAGAAAAAATAAAATTAAGCTGTGAGAAATTGATATATATTTGATAGATCCACAGCAAAAGGGAAGATATTTGAGCCAATGACAGCAACATAATTATAATGAAAAACAGAAGTTAGAATATAATGAAACAAAAGCTTTCCAGAAATACCTTTATTATAGAAAGCTTTTTCTTTATTATGTCACTTATCTCTTTTATTTAGAAAACAATTCTGTAAAATGTAGGTGAAGTATTTAATATCCCCAAATCTTGTATCTCTAGTCAAAATATTTCTTTATGTAATTCCCTTTATAAAATATGCTTCTTTGGATTGTAGCAGTTTGTATTCTTTCTTAGTTGAATGAATAAACTGCATTCTTTTCACTCAATAAATTAATTTTGAACCATGACTTTTTTTTATATGACCTTGTAGTTTCATGATATTTGTAAAGAAAGAGAGCAAGTTTTTAAAACAGTCTTAAAGTGCACATTTTTTAACAGAGAAAAATAATATTTATTTACAATGTGTACTCTTTGTTCATATACTAAGAGCCTCTGTCTACTGGGCAAATAGGTAATATAAACAAGAAAGGAAAATAAGTTTTTGTCCAAGGATTGCTAATTGTTTGAAAAGCTTATTTTCCTTCTTTGGTTATCTTACTTGTCTTAAGAGAACATAGTCTGCCCTTAAAAACAGTATCGTATGCTCTGTTTAGAGAACAGAGTCACAAATCTTTCTGGGGTGACTGAAGGCTCTCTCTGGGATCTATAACAATAAGTTATTTTTTGGAGCATAAGCATTTTGAGTTCACCCAACTATTCTCCTACACTTCTTTTTTTTTTTTTCACTAGAAGAGGGTTCTAGAAACTGATCCCATCCACAGCATGACTGACCAAGATGAACAAGAATTTCTTAAGATTTTCCATAATAATCTCCTGATATATTTCTGTATAAAAAAAAAGACACAGAACTGTTTGCTAGTATCTTTGTGCTCCTGAGCACAACCAAACACTCAGCTTACACTGAAATGACAGTGTTATATAATATTCCTAAGTCAACTATTCTGTTCATGTCTCATATCCCTTTAATCTCTGCTGGTGTTCCCCCACTGACTATTTGTCTTCATTAAATACATGGATATTTAGGATACATAGAGACAGGAAGAGAGAGGGAGAGATTTGGATAGAGTTTTTTGCCTCTTTTTCTCTTTTTCTTGACTTATCTAAGTCCTATATTTCCTGAAAGTCTTTTTTCACTTTGCTCTCTGGAAATCACATTTCATGTTTCCTGAGCTTCCCTATGAACTCAAACTTTTCACAAAAATTCTCTGTCTCCAATTTTTCATCTCAATTGAAATAAATCTTTTTCAGGAATACTCTTTTTACTTAAACTTTTCCACAGGAAGTCATTTTTGTTTTATGTCCCATAAGCCATTTGGCAATATCAATCATTCCCTCATTGCCCAGCTCTGCCATTAACTTACATTCTTATCGGCCTCCCAAGGTCACTAGAAAATTTTGAACTAGGCAACAAAATTTCTCTATTCCTAAAATGCCAGCATTATCTTGACACATTGACCACCTTAATTCCATTAAACTGGGCTTCCATCTCCTTAAGCCATTTATATTTGCAGTCATAGCCTTTCTTTCCAGGGCCCTGAACCACTTAACTCCAGCTTTACTTTTTTACAACTTGATGGTAGCATCCTTGCTGTTCCCTAAGTATGACAAGCTTATTCTCACCACTGTGCCTTTGTACAAGCTCTCTTTTCTCTGGAATGTATGTGTCAGTCAGGATGACTTCAGCTGCAAGTAATGGAAAAATGCAAATTATCTTAAGCAATAGGACATATAATATAACGTAAATGAAATTTGAGGGAGATCAGGCTTTATGGTTTATTGACCCCAGAGCTCAATAATGTAATCAAGTTCTTAAGTTCTTTCCATTGTTTAGTTCAATCATCCTTCATGCTGGCTACATTATAAATTCAGTCTTCATGTTCTGAGAATGTCTGTCAGTAGGAATTATGGTTAGTTTTTCGTTGACATCTATAGTTGGATTTTCTCACCCTCCAGAAGAGTGATTGACTTCTTTTCCAAGAAACGTTCATAAAACTGCCTTCTCATCTTATTCTCCAAGGGTGGCAGGGGGAGACATATCACCATCCCTAAATCAGTAACCGTAGAAAGGCAGAAGGGATTACTTTACTTGGTCAGCAATAATTAGAATCTAACCTTAAATCTAGGGATAGGGGGTTGGTAAGGCATTTACATTTATGGCTAAATGAGTGCTCCCTATGTGAGCTATTCATCTAACATGATACAGGGATTGAACTTAAAGAATCTACAGAAAAGAATATTTCCTATGATCCTTATAGCAGTGATTTGCAAAACTCATTTTTGTTTGAGAAATATGTTCTCTAAATAAATGCTATGCAGGGGCAAAGTAGTTGAAAAATACTAAAGCAGAGCTCTTTTTCTTGCAGAAGATAGGAGTTAGTGATGTTTCTACTCTCACCTAGGAAGTTTTCAAATGTAAACTTGAAACTCTGAAGAAATCCTGGACTTCTCCAGGGTCATAATTTAAAAACTGCTATGTTAGATTGTTTCTTGAGTGGTGCTCAATTATCCGAGCCAGGTAAATGTATCTCATTGCTAATATAAAAATAATGGGCCAGATGTGGTGGCTCATGCCTATAATCCCAGCACACTGGGAGGTAAAGAAGGAGGATTGCTTGAGGCCAGGAGTTCAAGATCAGTCTGGACAACATAGGAAGATATTGTCTCTACAGAAATTGTTTTAAAAATCAGCCAGACATTGCGATGTGCACCTGTAGTCCTAGCTACTCTGGAGGCCGAGGAGGGAGGATCACTTGAGCCTGAGTCCAACACTATAGTGAGCTACTACTGCACCAATGCGCTCCAGTCTGGGCAGCAGAGTGAGACTTTGTCTCTACAAAAATAGAAAAGAAAAGAAAATTGTATCTAAAATTCCTTGTTTCCTTGTTATCGACTGAATAAAATTGATTATTCCAAATATCAGGAATGCTTCATCATCGTTGATATTTAATTATGAAAATGAAGAAACTAATTGTGATTCTACTTCACATACTGCACTTTTTAACTCTACAAAAAGACAAATATCAGGAATGCATATAGATAAAGTCCATATATTTTTCATGAAGTAAAAGATTTATTCATCTACATAAAAATCAAACCTAGAGTTAGCTTGCTTATGCTAAGAAATGGCTTAACACACACACACACAAATCTTCCTTAGACTACTTCATTTAGAATAACTATCTAGACCTTGTTGGAGTATGGTTAATACAACTATGTTTATTTTTTTTCCATAGCCAAATCTGTTACTGTATTGAACCTGAAAGACTCATTTACATGTTGAGTTATTTACATTTTGAATTCTTGACATTTTGATTAAAAGTTTAAAGACCAAATCTGCAAGCACCTACATTTATCTGCACCATGCATTTCCATTATTCCCTTATTGATTGAGATATGGGAAAGGGGGATAATAAATGTCATGTGCTTTTAGTAATCAGGTCACATTCCCTACAAGGACATTGCCTTTCTAGAAGAATAGTCAGAGATCAGTCACATGAAGGAGTTAACAATGGTCATAAAGCATTAAACTCAGATATCGGAACTGGCTTTTTGTGAGCTAGCAAGTCTTGGTACTGCCTGCTAATCTCTAATCAGGGTCAGTCACAGTGATTGAAGAATAAAGTAAGCAGTAGAATTATTGCACTTTTGAAAACAACTGGTTTCCATTTATTGGACTTCAAAACTGTGCAGAACTTTTGCTCTGCTCAAGTTACTTCAGAGTCCCTGGATAGAAGCAAAACCAGGATTATATTTCAAAGGACCAAACTCTCAATTTGGTTGTTAGTGGTACACATTTTTTATTGTGGTTTATCATAAAGTCAATAAGAAGGAGAATAAAATTCAAGGCCTGTGTGCACATTTCTCACCTTTTTGGTCGTAGCAGCCATCATAAATCAGAGCTGGCCCCTTTCTTTGCATCTATTTTCCTGATTAAGCATAAATCTAAAAGTGAGATGATTTTGAAAGATACAATGCCTAAGACAGGCAAAACGATAACTGTATAAACTAAATAGAATGAAAGAGAATGATGGCCATTAAAATAAATGAGCATTTGCTAACTGAAGAAAGATGCATAAAGTAAGCATGAGAGAAGAACAAAAGTTCATAAGCGTATTAAGATATTGTTTCCCTTAAGAAATTAAGGTTTAGCTTGGGTGCAGTGGCTCATGCCTATAATCCCAACACTTTAGGAGGCTGAGGTGGGAGGATTGCTTGAGGCCAGGAGTTGGAGGCCAGCCTAGGCATCATAGCAAAACTCCCATCTCACCATAAAAAAGAAGCTAAGGTTTAAATGAATGTATAATACAAAAATAAATGTGCAGAAAAATGAGGAAAAAAAGACTGGATATGAAGGGAAAATTAAAATCATCTTGAACAAATTTATCAAATGACAGAATTAGCAAAATAAACAGCTGAAAATAGATAACTGATTAAATGATAAAGTTTAAGAAGTCAAATGTAGTTCAGAGTGTGGAGAGTAGGAATGCAATTTAATGACTAATGATAGAATATCTGATATATCACAAATTCAGGTTGACAGCTACCAATGGCCCTTATGTTTAACAGTAACAGAGGTCTCTTTCTAGTCAGTTTTCCACTAGTACACTCTGGGAATGTCCATGCCTCCACTGAACCTTGTGATTAGCCTAGAATGCTAGGGAGCACTGTTCTCATGATAACTTGAATGAATGGCAACTCCTAGAGATCAGTGAGCACAACGTGCTTATCTGTGCATGGTTGCCCTGCCCTCCATGATGTTTTCAAATTCCCTCCGCTCACCTCTGCAGTCTGACTATGGGTGCCGGCTCTTAAGTCATTCCCGTAGATAACATTACCTTTTTTTTTTTTTTTTTTTGAAATGGGGTCTTGCTCTGTTGCCCAGGCTGGAGTGCAGTGGTGCGATCTTGCCTCAATGCAGCCTCCACCTCCCAGGTTCTGCCTCAGCCTCCTGAGTAGCTGGGACTACAGGCGCACGCCACCACGCCCAGCTAATTATTTTGTATTTTTGGTAGAAACAAGATTTCACCATATTGGCCAGGCTGATCTCAAACTCCTGACCTCAAGTGATTCACCCATGTTGGCCTCCCAGAGTGCTGGGATTACAGGCATGAGCCACTGCACCCAGCCTTATCTTCTTTTTATGACAAATAGAAAACAGCAAATGGAACTACATCAAAATTCTGCCACCAAGTTCACAAATATTTCTGCACCTGTCTCCATCCTTTCTTATTACTCTGCAGATGAAATTATTCTCTTAATTCTTGTCTAGAGATAGTTACTCCATCATCAAGTATCCCCTTTATCTCAATGTCTTCATATTTATCATATAAGAACTTAATCACATCAAAATCCTCTCTCTTCATTCCTATCATCCCTCCAGCTTCTGTCCCACTCTCCAGATCTTCACACCAATTTTTCTCAAAAAGACTTGCCATTTCTACTCACAGTAAACACCCTTCAATCTACTGTAACTTAGGTTGCTAGGGAATTCTACATTACTAAACAGAGGGAGCACTTTTCTTGCCTAAGCTAAGTGAGCGTAAGTGACATGTCTAGTTTCCAATATCCTCAAAAAGAAAAAAGCAACCTCTTCCTTTCTCTTTTGTTTAGGCTGAAATGCATTCATGATCGCACCAGCCAGAGTAGCCACTGTAATTAAACCTTGTCCAGAGATAAAACCTTGAGTTGAAATTAACAGACTTGCCTGGCCAGCCCTGTACCACCTTCTTCTGTATTGCCAGAGAAGATAGAAATGGTTTTCTGTCTTGTTTAAGCCATTGTCTTTGGAATGCTTTTCATTGCATCAACTTAAACTAAACCTTGACTAATATACTGTATTGTTGATGAGGACTCTCAAATCTATTTCTCCAGCTTAATCTATAAATTCTTATATTCAATAATTTAATTGATATGTCTCAGAGTCACAAAGATAAAAAAATCCAAACTGTTTAACTTTTCATCTCTATCTGCAAACATGATTTTTTTCTGGTTTCTTGGTCTCTGATACTGACACCATCAACTACTGCCCTTGGAGTCATTTGGACCCCTCCCAATTCCTCACATACTTGCTGTCATCCACATCTAGTCCCTTCCTGTTGATATGCCTTACAAATGTATCAGTCATCTATTTCTCTTTATTTTCACCACTATCAGCATAGTCAATCCTCTCACCTGACTCTTCCAAGTCCTTACCATGATCTACAAAGGCCAACGTAACGCAATGCTTTATGTTACTAAGTCTTTTCAGAAAACATTCTATGTTCTCTCTATGCCAGCTCTCCTGGGCTTTTCTCATTTACTCACTACTATTGGACTCTTTGCCCTCTCAGAGCCTTTGTCACACGTCTTCTGCCCAGAACACTCTTTTCTCCTTGTGTAAGTGCATGCTACTCCTAAGTAGGTGCTACACTTAATGACCCAACATCACTTTCTAAGGGGAAGCACTTCCTGAACTCCCAGTCTAGAGGCTACAATGGGTTTTCCTGCTCTATACTCTTGTGGTCTACTGAAAATCTAATTTTAAATATTAAACTTGTCATAATTTAACTCTTTATTTACTTGAACTAATACATATCCCATTTTCCTATGTAGAGTGACAGCACCATGTCTCTAAGCCAGCACAGAGATCAGCCACAGTTCCTGTGGACTTCTTTGGACTTCTGATTTTAAAAATAATAAAGGATAGGAAGTTCTAAAGTATTTTAAATTTTAGGGTTTATTTCAAGTATGTTTTCACGGGGGCTTAAGAGACCCTATTATTATATACTGATACAGTGGATGCACTCATTTCCCCGCTTGTTTAGTAAAAGGAAATATCCTGGTTTATACATTTAAGAATATGGAAAAGCAAATTGTTTTTAGAATTTATTTTCTAAGAGTAAAAATACCAATGCAAACTTCATCACCAAAAAAAAACCAACTAATGAGTAATGAGTAAGGATGAAAAATACCAGATGAGAAAGAATGCAGTAGGGACAAATCTAAGTACAACTAGCACTTCCTCTTTCAGTGACCTGATAGTTTCCTCCAGTCACTTAATTTGACAAGGCAAGTAACCATAGTGTGATTTTTTTTAAATCCTGTCTATTTTTCCAGTTTAGCCTTTCAAACAAGAGTACCATTGCTATTTTGTTGGTGGTTATGTAGTTGTTTATCCCATTTACTTTGCACAACTGGATATCTGGGCTCGATGCCAAATTCTGAAATATAAAATGGCTGTTGTATGACTCTTTTATATTCAGAATTCTATACCCTACAATTTTTAATGTATTTCTGTCAGCCTGGCCATTTAATAAATTAAAAAATCCCATTATACTCTTGGTGAGCCCCTGCTTTTTGATCTAATCACTGTGTGTTGAATAGTTAAGACATAGTCTTATTTAAGAACAATTCTTTTCAATTTTTTGTGTTAAAAAATACCTATCTATATATATGTGTTTGTATATATAGTTTGTATATATTTTTGTGTATATCTATATATATACACTATATATATATATATATATAATATATATATATATATTTTTTTTCTTTTTTTGAGACAGTCTCACTTTGTCACCCAGACTGGAGTTCAGTGGCATGATCTTGGCTCATCGCAACCCCACCTCCCAATCTCAAGTGATTCTTCTGCCTCAGCCTCCCAAGTAGGTGGGGTTACAGGCGCATGCCACTACCACCTGGCTAATATTTTGTATTTTTCAGTAGAGACGGGCTTTCACCACGTTGGCCAGATTTATCTTGAACCCCTGACCTCAAATGATCCACCTGCCTCAGCCTCCCAAAGTGCTGGGATTACAGGCGTAAGCCACTGTACCCGGTCTGTCTAAATGTTTTATAATAATCCTACAAACAGAGCTCTACCACCACAGCTCCCACAATTAAGCTTATGTGTATGTATATTGAATATATTTAATGCTATTTATTCACTTAAATAAGCAATGACTTCAAAAGTCACTCAAATTACACGAAAATCTAAAATGTCATAGGAGAATTTCTTTTGACTACCCTGAAAGAGTAGTCAAAGTGGTTTAAATTATTTATCTTCCAAGAAACGGACCTTTGGGTATCCCAAGATAAAAGTTATATTAACAGTTGCTCCATTTGATTGATAGCTCAACATTATGTGCAGTTTGTTCTACAACTGGAAAAAAAAAAGCTCATTGCTTAGAGGACAGCAGCACAAAACAGATAGAACAAATCTCTGACAACTAAACACTTTAGGATTCAGACAAGTGATTGAGAGAACATAAACAAGAAGCTTGTAAACTATACACATACACATATACACATACAGAGTTTCATCCGTAAAAAGATAGCATCATCCACATTTATCTAACCAAGCCATTACCCAGATTGAAAGCTAAGGTGAGGGTAGTACAACAGATAATTCTTTAAAAATGAAAACATCAATTGAGCTTAAAGAATAAACAGTCTTTTATAATACTTCTGCTCCATAGTTATAACTGTTTCAGGTTTCATTCTGAGAAATAAAGGGAAAATGAAACAGAGGAAATCCAGTCATTGACATTCAAAGCAAGGTCTTCACTTCAGGTACTTACTCCTCCATAGAGTAGCTCTTTTTAAATTTCAAACTGTTTAAATTCATTTGAGTTTTCTACATAGTAAATGGTGGATTAAACAAGTGCACAGAAACAAAGCTTTCTAGATTTTCTATCAGCAAAATGCAAGCCTTAGTTGAGTATCAAAGCAATTGTAGGCAAGATAACTGAGGTGAAAGTCAATCAAATCTGCATTGCTCATCTCTGAAGTTTAATCAGGAGCATTCTAAACTTCAGAAGATGGTACTTTTCAACCAAACCAACTCTACTAATCAAAAAAAGAAAAAAACGTATGGATATCTAATGATCCAGGGTAATGCAAGATGGTGGGGCCACTTAAATGTATGAAACTCAAGCTCATTTTAAAAAATAACTTCATTTTTCCTCTCATCCATACATCTTTTTCACTGAGATGTCAACAAATGTAAATTGACTTACATAAGTTCATATCCTACAGCCTTCTCTAAGCACTCTGGATAAACTGATGTTAAGAAAATTTTTTCGATTAATTAAACTTTTGTCTGACTTCAAAAAGAAAATTAATTTACTCTAAGCCAAAATAAGAAATTATGGGTTTCCTCTCTATGTCTACAAAACAGAAATGCTAAAAACTATCTCCTGTGCCTCAGAACATAGCCTGATAAATCAGAAGAAAAAAGGGTGCAAACATCTTCATTAGCATAAAGAACAAACTAAATTCTAAGTGTTAGTATTGCTCCTCTTTTCATAGACTTCATCCAACTTTAAACATGATAAATGAAGGATAGAAAAGTGTAGTTCTTGTTATTTATATGAAGATTTCATCAGTACAATCTGATTAATCAAAACTACTTCAAGGAAATGTATTATTTTAATCATTTAAATTAGATTTTTTAAAAAGATTTTATTTTATCAGAGCAGTTTTAGGTCCACAACAAAACTGAGAAAAATGTGCAGAGGTTTTCAAATATAGCCTGGTTCAACACATGAATAGCACACCCCACCTCCTATTACCAATATCTCTCACCAAAGTGGTGCAATTGTTATAATTAATCAAACTACATTGGCATTTCACTATCATCCAAAGTTCATAGTTTACATCAGGGTTTGCTCTTGGTGCTGTATGGATTTGGACACATTTATGACATGTATACACTGTTATAGTATCATACAGAATAATTTAACTTTCCTAAAAATCCTCTGTACTTCACTTTTTTATTCCTCTCTTCCCCTTAATCTCTAACAATGATTGATCTTTTTACAGTTTCCATAGTTTTGCCTTTTCCAGAATGTCATATAGTTGGAATCACACATTAGGTAGCTTTTTCAGACTAGCTTCTTTGGTTTGGTAATATGTATATAAGTTTCCTCCATTTATTTTCATGGCTTGATAGGTAATTTCTTTTATAGCATTGAACAATATTCCATTATAAACTGGATATATCACAGTTTATCTACACACCTACTGAAGGACATCGTGGGTTTTTTGAAGTTTTAGCAATTACAAATATAGCTTCTGTAAAGGTCTATATGCAGATTTTTGTGTGGACATATGTTTTTGGCTTTTGTGGGTAAATACCAAGGAATGTGATTGTTGAGTCCTATGGTAAGAGCATGCTTTTTAAAATAATAAATTGGCAAGCTGTCAATTCAAAATGTCTGTAGAATTTTGCATTTGCACCAGCAGTGAATGAGAGTTCCTGTTCCTCCACATCTTTGCCGGCATTTGTTATTGTTATATTTTGACCATTGTAACAGGTATGTAGTAATTATCTCAGTGTTGTTTTAATGTACATTTGCTGATGATATATCATAATGTGGAGCATCTTTTCAAATGTATATACTTCTATATATCTTCTTTGGTGAAGTGTCTGTTAAAAACTCTGGCCTATATTTTAATTGGGTTGCTTTCTTTTTATTGAATCTTAAGAATTCTTTACATATTTTGTATAATAGTCCTTTGTCAAAAATGCCTTTTGCAAATATTCCTCCCAATTCCTGACTTATCTTTTGATTCTCTTGACATTACGTTTCTCAGAGCAGAATCTTTAATTTTCATGAAACCCAGCTTATCCATTTTTTTTTCTTTAATGGATAGTGACTTGGTATTGTACCTAAAATGTTATTAGCAACCCCAAGGTTGAAGAATAGTTGACTATATTTTGGGGAGTCTACTTCTGAGTTTTCATTCTGTTCCACTAATCTATTTATCTATAATATAGCCAATTCTAGACTGCCTTTATTACTGTGAACTTAAAGTAAGGCATGAGGTATTTTGGGTAGCATCTGTCCTCCAGGTTTGCTTTTCAATATTGTGTTGGCCATTCTTGATCTTTTTCCTCTCCATACAAGTTTTAGAATCAGTTGTCAATATTCACAAAATAACTTGCTAGAATTTTGGTTGGATGGCATTAAATCTACAGATTGAGTTGGGAAGAGCTACTATCTTGACAATATTGAGTCTTTGTAGCCATAAACATGGAATATGTCTTCATTTACTTAGTTCTTTGATTTCTTTCATCAGAGTTTTATAATTTCCATGTATAGATTATATACATATTTCGTTAGATTTATACCTAAATACAGTCAGCCATCTGTATCTACAATTCTGCATCCACAGATTCATCAACCAAGGATAAAATCTAGTCCAAAAAATACATTAAAAAGTCATTATACACTAAAAATGTAAATAATAATATGACAAACATTTAAAGTAGCATTTATATCATATTATGTTTTATAAATAATCTAGAGATGTTTTAAAGTATATGGTAAAATATATGTAGATTCTATAAGGGACTTGAGGATCCATGAATTCTGGTACCCATAGAGGGTCCTGAAACCAGTCTCCCGTGGGTAGATACCAAGAGATGATTTTATTTCTTCTTGTGGGTAAGAGGTGCTAATATAATTGATATTGTATTTTAAATTTCAAATTTCACTTTCTCGTTAGTGATGTACAGGAAAGCGATGGATTTTGTATATTAACTTTGTATTCTGCAACTTTGCTATAATTACTTATTAATTCCAGAAATTTCTCAGTTGATTCTTTTGAATTTTCTACATAGAGAATCATGGTATCTATCAACAAAGAGAGTTTTATTTCTTTCTTTCCAATCTGTATGTCTTTTATTTTAGTTTTTTATCTTATTGCATAAGCTAGAGCTCCCATATGATGTTAAAAAGCAATTGTGAGAGGGGACATCCTTGATTTGCTCCTGATCTTAGTGGGAAAGTATTGAGTTTCTCACCATGAATTGTGATGATATTAAGTATGATGTTTTTCATAAATATTCCTTATTGAATTAAGAAAGTTCACCTCTATTCCTAGTTTACTGAAAGCTTTTATATGAGTGAGTTTTATTTTGTCAAATGCTTTTCCACATCTATTCATATAATTTTGTAATTCTTCTTCATTAGCCTATTAATGTAATGGATTACATTAATTGATTTTCAAATGTTGAATCAGTCTTGAATATCTGAGATAAATCCCACCTGGTTATGGATTACTACTCTTTTATGCATGGTTGGGTTTGAGTTGGTAATACTGTGTTAAGGATTATTACATTTATGTTCATGTGAGATATTTGCCTGTTGTTTTCATTTCTGGTAATGTGTGTCTGGTTTTTGCATTAGGGTATCCTGGCCTCATAGGCTGAGTTAGAAAATTTTCTGCTGCTTCAATTGTCAGACCAAGACATAGAATTGGTAAGACTTTTATTTGAATAAGATTTTAATTTAATAGCTACAGTATTTATTATATTATCATTCATAATTAATCATCAATATTTCCTTGTGACTAATTTAGTACATGTATTCTGATTCTGATAATTTCTCCTAAAAAAGCAAATTGTAGAGTTGGATTATTTAAATTGACATATTCCTTCATTCACGGCAGTCATAAATTTCTTTACATCTTTCTCTAAGTGTAATTTAAAACTTTGTATGGCTCATCTTAAAATGTATTGTTTGTAGTGGGCACTAGTCAATTTTTGGCTACACAGCATTTGAATTATTTTTGCTACATTTAGAAAGTGCCCCATCATATGAGTCTTGCTGGAGAGCAGAGCCTACCCCAAACTATTGAGCCTGCAATACTACACTATTGCTTTTCTTGCTTCTAATATCTCAGCCAACAAGAAGCATATTAAACAGAAGCTAGAGACTCAAACATAATTTGAAGAGATTTCATTCGAGTGGAATGCGACCAACATGCAATTCCTATAGGTGTTTGTGGCAACAATGGCAAATATGATGTCACTATTCTGTGCCAGCACCATCACAGGTAAAAGCTATACAAGTCTTCAAAAGTGGTATCATCAAAGTCCTTCTTGCCCAGTTCTGCCATACATGATTTTAACTGATTGTGTTTCTGTGATTCCTGTATCATTCTTCCTTTTTAATAGTCATTCATTTTGTTAGCAATACAGTATCATTGTAATAAATTTCAGGCAGTCAAAGTTGATTGGTATTGCTGATATACTGTTAATACATAAAGTAAAAAGAAATACACATTTTTTATTTCAGAAAAATAAGATGCTAACTTTGAAGTAGGATACATGAAAAGGAAAAATATAAAATTTAAAGAAAATGTACAATGGCATAAAAAGTCAGATGTAACTAGTTGGCTACAGAATAACATGGAAACAATAATCATTTTTATTTATGAAGAACTATCTTCCAGTTGTTGTGCCAAGCACTGTACTAACATCTCATCCAAATGTAAAAGCAAACTGTGAAGTAATATTACAGGAGTAATTAAGAAATTATTTGGCTGGGTGTGATGGCTCACACCTGTAATCCCAGCACTTTGGAAGGCCAAGGCAGACAAATCACCTGAGGTCAGGAGTTCGAGACCAGCCTGGCCAACATGGTGAAACCCCGTATTTATTAAAAATGCAAAAATTAACTGGGCGATGGGGATTCTGCACACCAGTAATCCCAGCTACTCAGGGGGCTGAGGCAGGAGACTGGCTTAAATCCAGGAGATGAAGGTTGCAGTGAGCTGAGATCCAATATCGTGCCACTGCACTCCAGCCTGGGAGACAGAGTAAGACCCTGTCTCAAAAAAAAAAAAAAAAAAAAAAGAAAAGAAAGCAGACCTGCAAGCGTTAATATGCAAGCCACAGGCTGCCAAGAGCTAAGTCCACGCAACATGGCGATTACTGCTCTCTTTACTTTCTTTTTTAAAATTATTTTTATTTTTTCTGAGACGGAATTTTGCCTCTGTAACCCAGGCTGGAATACAGTGACACGATCTCGGCTCACTGCAACCTCCATCTCCCGCGTTTAAGCGATTCTGCTGCCTCAGCCTCCTGAGTAGCCAGAATTATAGGTGCACACCACCACACCCAGGTAATTTTTGTATTTTTAGTAGTGACAGGGTTCACCATGTGGTCCAGGCTGTTCTCTAACTTCTGACCTCAGGTGATCCGCCCACCTAGACCTCCCAAACTGCTGGGATTACAGGCAGGAGCCACTGCGCCCAGCCTCCTGCTCCCTTTTCTTTGTCCCCACGTGTTCAGGTGTCCTGGCACAACCAGGTGGAAGCCTCATTTGCATAATAAAAGGCTAGGGTGGGAGGTCCAGTCTTTTTGCTGGCTATGTGAATGACACAACTGGTCAATCCAATCCGCTGTTTGCCCTGTTTGGGCTCTATGTAATTAGACACCACCTCCTCGAGCCTCCCAATATAACCCTCTGCTTCCCCCTGCCCGCCCCCACCCTCAAAGGGTGTTATTCCCTTTGGAGCCCTCCTCCCTTTGTACGTGGGAGCTGTTCCTCTTCCTTCATGCCTATTAAACTTTCTGCTCCATAATCCACTCCACTTGTGTGTCCGTGTCACTAATTTTCTTGGTGCGAGACAAAGGACCCTGTATGTTTCCCCAGACAACGGAGCCATTTCAATAGGTATTAATGTTGTAGATGTAGGTGAGAAAACGAAGGCTTATGAAGGGCAGATAATTGTGTTTTGTCATACGGTGACTATAAAGAACATATGTGAGCGAGAGTCTACCTGATTCTAAAATCCAGGCTCTAAACCTTTATAATACTACCACTATGGTGTACTTAAGTTAAAGTGTTGATCACCATGATTGTATATAGAAAGGTCATTGTTACACTTATCAACAATAGTTATAACAACAAATCTAATACTAGAAATAAGATATTTAATTCAAGTTTTGCTTGAGGGTCCAGAATTTAAGTTATGTCCTTACAAAATAAAAATCTTTTCAGTTCTCCAAACAGTCATTTTTGTATGTTCATTGGTAACTGTTGATAAAATAATAGATATAGCATATTAAAAAACGGTAAGAAGATAAACACTCTGTGGTTCCCGCGTGTATGTGTTAAAAAAATCTGTATGCCTTCTCTCCAAAAGAATCGAAAACAAAACAGGGCATTGTAAGTTTTCATTGAATAGATTTATGATGCAATAAAAAAGCAATTGAGTAAATTATTTCTATTCTCCAGCTTAATACATATGTTTGTTTTATGGAAATGCGTAAGTTCTCAGTCAACCAAAAGTTAGAAAAGTTAAACATCACTTATTTTTCCTCGGTCCATATGAAATAAGTGTCTTTCTTTCTTTTATTTTCCTTTTTTTTTTTTTTTTTTTTTGAGACAGGATCTCACTGCAGCCCAGGCTGAAGTGCAGTGCTGCAATCATAGATCACTGCAGCCTCAATCTCTTGAGCTCAAACAGTCCTGCCGTTTCAGCCTTCCTAGTAGCTGGGACATGCTACAATGCCCAGCTAATTTTTTTGTTTTTCTTTTTTGTAGAGACAGGGTCTGACTATGTTGCCCAGGCTAGTCTCAAACTCCTGGCCTCAAGCAATGCTCCCATCTCAGCCTTCTAAAGTACAGGAACTATAGACATGAGCTACTGTGCCTGGCCCTCTTGCATCTTGATGTATCTCCACACCGTGGCTCAGCATAGTGAAACTCACAGAGTTGTTTTGCCTGTGGTTTCTGCCATCACTCAACTTGATCCTGGAAAGTCGTCAGAAATGTCACATTTAAGATGAAGCCAAAGTTGGAACTGCAGGATTTGCCTCTGTTCTCCAGACTCCATAACTCTTTTGTCAACTCTTTCCTGTATTTAAAATTAGCCAACCAAAATAGGCAGAATCATTCTTGGTAATACTGTTAGCAATCACGACCAGAGAACAAAGCCCTGCTACCTTAGAAAATCCAGCCCTTGCTGTGTGAGGAAGAACCTCCCTTGCAAGAGAGCACAAGTGCAAATATGCAAGGAATCTATTCCAATTAATCTTTATTACTATAATGATTGTAGACTCATTATGTTGGAAAGAAGCCATGAAGAATGGAGCGGGGCACGGTCCTCACAGGGCCACAACACTAACTGAGAGTGGAGCATCAGGTTCCCTGCAGAGATCAGACTGGAGGGGTTCAAAGCCAACTGACCCTCGGTGACAAACAGACTGCAACCATTGACCTTTGTAATTTATATTTAGCATTCCTAGTACATACAAATGTGATAATCCGATACAGACACTAAAAACACATTTTCACTTTTTCTAAAAGAAAAAGATGAATGCTATCATATACAAATTATGGTAGGTTTCTAAAATTTCAATTTTTTAAACATCTTTGTCTAAAGAAAATTTATCACAATTTCCAAAACATTATTTTCTTTGTTCATATGCTTTGAATGTAATCCATATTTGGATATACAAAACATATTATCTTAACGCTACCTCCTGAGTGATAAATCTCCTTCAGAATCAGCCACATGAATATGAGAAATAAATGAGTTTGAGTTTTTTGGGTTATTGTGTTTTTGCTCTATCATCAAATCTTGTTTAATTTTGGTACTTAATCATAACCTTATTAAACAGACATGAATGTTAATGACACAGATGTTTAAAAAGTCAAATTCATCTTTAAAGGACAAAGTTTGGCCGCCACAAATATTATCCAATAAAAAGAATCCTAGATGTGAAGAGAAATCCAGAGGTGGTACCAGGAAAACAATTGTTGCATCTATAGTTTTCGTTCAGCTACATTTAAAGACTATTTCCTAAACTGAAACCATTTGGGTTGAAAACACATGTACCTACAAATTATGCTACATGTATTCATAAGGAATCCTGAAGGTGAAAATCAACAGAATGACTGTTAACATCTCTGACTCCAAAAGATAATCAGTGTCATCTATTATACGTTTATAGTGTTAATATCACCTAAGAGTTTTTCAAATAAGCCTTGGAATGAGAGGAGTCCTTTAGGAGAGAACTTTTCTCACTGTTCTTAGAAACCTGTCCTCTCCAACTGGTAAACTTCACATTCATTGTTTAGTTGTTACAAATTAATTTGCTACTTGTCATTTCAGAGTTTTATTTTCTTACAGGTGTCTAAAGCATCTAGTGTTCAATTTTCTTATCAAACAGTCACACATATAAACCTATTTATTCTGTCTCAAATCTTTGTTCTCTATGTTTAATATATGAATGTGTATGCATGTGTGTTTGGGTATGTGAGTAGGTGGTTGTGTGTGTGAAGTTACTTTTATGTGATAAGTATGAGCTTCTAAACGGAAATGTTCTGATTCATAAAATTTACCAGTATAGGGATTTCAAATTTTATTTTTTTAGTATGCCTTTCTGAATCTATACATTCAAGAAATCTATTTAATAATTTTATAAGAGAATACATTTTCTGCTACTTTTCTTTGTTGCAGAAATAACTTATTACTTCAAGCTTAGTTTTCCTGTGTTTCTGTTTGTTTAGGTTTAGGGCTTGGGTGGGGGTTCCTTGTATTGTGTGTGATTTTCTAAGAGCAGAGGATAATGTTTTTGTATAGGTCTATTAAACAAAATCAAGAACTCTATGGTATGAGTGAAATTTCAAGGTGATTCTAATTCAATTCTTTATATAGTCAAATTCCAATCCAACCATATTTGATTAATCCAACTTACTGGGTTTTTGGTTTTCATAGTGAGTTGAATTAATATTGAATTGATGTTACATAATTTTAATTTCTTTTTAGCTATGAGAAAGGACTTTCAATTTTTCTGCCATTCTTCATGTGCAATGACCAAGTCTTTTCTTCACTCTGATTAATTTCTCCATCCACATTTTAGCATAGGCCCTGCTTAGGATATAGTTTCCATAAATCAACCTCCTCCTCTGAGTGACAGAATAGAAGTCCTTAGTTGGAAGAATAAAAACAGAACAAAACACCTGCAGTAAGACCTATTTTTCATACATTAGAAGGAATGGGTATGAGGGGCTTGCTTGAAGACTACTGCTGTCTCATCAACACTTCTATCAAATTGGTCAATAATGGCAAATTAATTTTAACAAAGAAACACTTTACTCCCTCATTTTCTCATTTGTTTCCCCACTATGATGTTGCTATAGCTCAGGCCTCCAACATCTCTCACCTTGGCTGATGCAAAAACTGCCTCATTGATATCTCTTCTTCCAGCCATGCTCCAGCCACCCACACTTCTGCAGTGGCCCACTCCATTTCCATCATCAACACAGCTGTTAGAAGAATCTCCCTAACATATATCTAAAAGCGCTACTGACTACCATGTATCAAATACTTGCTATGAGCTTTATCCTCATTTCCCAAATTCTCCAAATAGCCCCTCAAAGTAGTAATTGTTATCTTATTCTACAGAAAATAAGACCAAAATTTAGAGAGATGGTTAAATTTTCTGAAATCGTACATCTAATAAATAGAGAAGCTGGTCTCTAGCTTGAACACAAGAATGCAGCATCCAAATGCCGTACTCATTACTATACGAGGATCCAAGTATCACTTTTCAGCCCCATTAGCTGCCATTTTTGCTCACCAGACAGTGACTTTTAGCAATTTGCAGTTTTTGAATGCATTATTCTCTCTCATATTTCTTTTCTTTTTGACCACAGTGCCCTTTCCTCATTTTTGTCTGAAGATAAGGAGGTGGAAAACAACAATGAAATGTTATGTTTTTTCCTAGGGCATTTGTAACAAACTGGGTGACACAAAACAACAGAAATTTCATTGTCTCTCAGTTTTGGAGGTTAAAAGTCCAAAATCAAGGTGTTGGCAGAGGTGTGCCATCTCTCTGCCTGCTTCTGGAGTTTGCCAGCAATCCTGGGCATTCTTTGATTTGCATTTGTATAACTCTAATTGTTGCCTCTGTCATCACCGTGTCATCTTCCTTCTGTGTGTCTTTTTGTTTCCATGCTTTTCTTTCTATATGTGTCTGTCTCTGTCTCTTCTTCTTTTTTTAAGTTTCAGGATACATATGCAGGATGTGGAGGTTTGTTACATATGTAAATGTGTGCGATGGTGGTTTGCTGCACTTACCAACCCATCACCTAGGTACTAAGCCACAAATGCATTAGCTCTTCCTTTCCCACCCCCACCCCCAACAGGCCCCAATGTGTGTTGTTATCCTCTGTAAGTCCGTGTGTTTGCGTTGTTCAGCTCCCTTTTTAAGTAAGAAAGTACAGTGTTTGATTTTCTGCTCC
The DNA here is from genome assembly GCF_009761245.1 of Sapajus apella. Lineage (NCBI taxonomy): Eukaryota > Metazoa > Chordata > Mammalia > Primates > Cebidae > Sapajus > Sapajus apella. Next base: position 7,134,550 of record NW_022436968.1, on the reverse strand, counting down.
TGTGTTAATTTGCTGAGGATAATGGCTTCTAGCTCCATTCATGTCCCTGCAAAGGACATGATCTTGCTCTTTTTTACGGCTGCATAGTATCCCATGGTGTTTATGTGCCACATTTTCTTTATCCAGTCTATCACTGATGGGCATTTCAGTTGATTCCATGTCTTTGCTATTTCGAATAGTACTGCAGTGAACATATCCATGCAAGTATCTCTATGACTGTCTCTTCTTTTCTTAGAAAACCATCAGTCATATTGGATTAAGGGCCTACCTATTTCAGCATAAGATTATTTTATTTTACATTTTGGGTACATCTGCAAAGACCTTATTTCCAAATAAGGTCATCCTTCATAGGTACCAGGGATGAGGACTTCAACATGTTTCTGGGGACACAACTCAACCTACAATAAATGGTAACACTAACTAATAATTTTAAAATAGCAAATTATTGTTGACATGTGACTAACAAATTCACACTTACTGTCAGCTGCTAAAACTTGGTTGAAGTGTTACTTCCCTTTAAGCAACTTCCCTCATACCTTCTCTCCATCTCACATTTTAGGCATAGATAGCTGTCCCCTCCTCCATGCTCTAGGTCCTTGTAATATTCCTACCATAGTATTAAGACATAATTATCTGTGTGCCAATATCTTCCCCTCCAGAATGTGAAATCAGATAATTTGTCTTATTCAGCTTTTTAGCCTTAGCATTTCGCATCATGACTAGCATGTAGCGGACATGGACTGTATAGTCGCTTAATTAAATTGATTATCTGACACAGTCACATTGACAGATACCATAATGCCAACAGGTTTCCATTTATTGTGTACTTTTTATGTCTCCAAGCACTATCTAAGTATCAAGAATTGTGAAAAGTCTGAGATTATTATTTTTTAAACCAGTTAGCCTACCATTGTTTTATAGATGATGTTGGCAGAAAAGAATAGACTTCAGGGTCACAGGTGAAGGGCTTTATTATTTATAGTAGAGCAGGAAGCATGAGCCTCAAGTGTTCCTTGATTCTTTACCTACCAGGATCTCCATGGGCGTTATGGTGATAGACTCACATGCATGCTGCTCATAGAGTGGGTTCGTATTACAGCTAAGGAACCCCAAGTTTAGAAAATTCCAGTGTTTTAAAGAGGGTTGTAGCAATCTTGCCTTACCTTTGTCCTAGAGGGCAATACCATCTTAATAAAGATAATATTCCTGACCTCCACCCTGATGGGAGACACTCTCAGTCTTCCAATGCTGTTCCTATACAAAAATCCTTAAAAAAGTCCAGAACAAAAGTTAATACAAGACATGCAGAAAGGCCTTCACTTGTCATCCAACAATAAGTGTTTTATATCCATTAACTCACTTTTTATTTATTGTATTTCATGCCCCTTTCTAGATAAGCAAACTAATGCAATGAGCTCATGACATAGAGTGTAAGTTGCGTGACACTTAGTAATTTCATGAGTTTCCTTTGATTTTTTTTGTTCAGGGCGTCAGACAATCTTTATATCTCACTGTTTGATTTCATGAATGTGTATTGTGTGCCAGAAACTGTTTCATGCTATTTTATCCTCTTCAAAACAATTCTCAAATACAAGTATGCTAGGAATAAAATCTGTGCCTACCTCATTAAGGTGGTGCCGGTATTAAACGAATTAATAAAAGTTAATTTGAAAACTACTTTCTATAGTGCCTGGCATTTGTTAAGTGCTCAATAAATCATAGATACTATTTTGTAGATTTTTAAATGAGGCATAGAATAATTAGATGCTCATACAAAGTAACAAATTAGTAAGTACTGAAGGGTAGATTTGAATACAACATATCTAACTTCAGTGTCGATGCTCCTAAACACAACAATATGACGGTTGTTACTCCTTATGCTGATTATTTTCCTCTCCATGCTGTCTGACACCAGCTCTTCTATACAACACTTTATTCCCTGGATAACTTTTCTATCCTGGTTCTAGTTCCTTTCATATTTGACACTTCACACTTTGTGGATCTCAGTGTAATTATGCCTTTCTGGAAGTCAGATTCTTAGCCTCCACTGACTCTCTCATATCCATTGAGCATCTTCAAGGAGGCAGATATGACACACCATATGCTGAGCACTTAAACACTTTTCCAAGTCTTCATATCCCTTGTTAGAAAAGGCTTTCAAACGCAGCGATACTCAAGCTCCTGGGTGCAGCCTCAGTGTGGTATGAAACATATAGAATGTGTCAGAAACAGTAATGAAATAGACTGAAACAAGATAGAACTGAATAAAATAGAAAATGTTAGAGTGTGTCACACATGAGAAAGGTAAATAATGTCCTTGTGTGTGTCTGTGTGTGTACATGCACTACCTGGTTCCAACAGAATTGTCAAAGATTTGAAGGCCACTTCTTCAGTAAAATTACACGTGCAGAAATCTGCCTACTGGTAAAACCTCTTCACTCTAGAATCTAAATATCTGGTCTAAATCTTCTATTATTATTATTATTATTATTATTATGTTTCCTTTTCAAAAGCTTTTTAGGCCACAGTAGGCAACTTGCCATCAAATTACTATCAACTACATTACTCTAACCTGTTTTCCCCTAGTATTGTTGCTCACTGGCAGTTTTTCCAGTAGGCAGTCTACCTGATAGCATTTTAGAGTCATGGGCATATCTCCAACTTCCTACATGATCAAGGAACATTGATTGAGGCTCTAACACAATTAATCTGGTTCAAACATTATTTAGTCTGAGAAATATCTTAGTGTAAGATAAGAATAAGTCCATTTTCCTTTTTTCCTACATATAAATACATAAAATGTTTATACTAATAAAAAATCTCTTCTCCAAGGGTGATAATATCTCCATGTTGTTCATGCAGTCCACTTCTTATTGAATTTCCTTGCAATGTACTCGTACATTGGGATCTATCTTCCAAGGACATTTCCTTAACTGCAATCAAGAATCAATTAGAAATTATTAATTGGTCTGTCATTTATCTGATTTTTTCAATGCAAATGTTTCCTTAGATGGAAGATTCATATCTTCCAACTGATATCCACCCCCCAAAAATGGGAGACTCAAAATCATGCAAGCCATGGTGCCTACTCAAGAGCTTAAAACATCCTAGAAATGGAAACTTTATTAAAAAGAAAAAAAAAGAGAGTTGACAAAATATAATACATGAGACTCCATAATGGATACAACTGTGCATTTTGGTGGTGTTAGGAACTGAATTATGTTTTCCCTCCAAACTCATGTGTTGAAATCTAACCCACAGTGCCTCAGTATATGCCTGTATTTGGAGGTGGTCTTTAAAGAGGTTTCTAGGGTAAAATGGGGGCAATTAGTGTAGGCCCTAATCCAACATGGCTGGTGTATTTATAAGAAGCAATTGGGACATAGACACACACAGCAGAAAGACAATGGAAAGACAAAGGATGAAAATGGCCATCTATTTTATTTTATTTATTTCTTTTGTTTTGAAACAGAGTCTTACTCTGTCACCCAGGCTGGAGTGCAATGGTGCGATCCAGGCTCACTGCAACCTCCACCACCCAGGTTTAAGAGATTCCCTGCCTCAGCTTCCCAAGTAGCTGGGACTGCAGGCATGCACCACCACACCCAGCTAATTTTTTGTATTTCAGTAGAGACGGAGTTTCACCAGGTTGGCCAGGATAGTCTTGATCACCTGACCTCCTGATCTGCCCACCTCAGACTCCCAAAGTGCTGGGATTACAGGCATGAGCCACCACACCTGGCCAAAAATGGCCATTTATAAGCTAAGGAGGGAGACTCCAGAAGAAACCAACCTGAAAGACACCTTGATTTCAGACTTACAGCCTCCAGAATTGCGATAAAATCAATTTCTGCTGTTTAAGCCAACCCAGTCTGTGATACGTTGTTATGGCAAAATAATCAAGTAGAAAAAAATGGCGTGAAATATAATTATCAAATATTTTTTCTCATCTGTCTTTGCTAGCTACAATAACAATTCATAATCATAGGATTCTTTTATTGATGTCAACAAATTTGTTCTTTGGGTTTTAATATAGGATACATGAAATATTTTATTAGTATGCATGACTACAACTTGCAAAATTATCTGAGACAATCGATTTATCCATATAAAGTTTTTCACTAACAAAACACATTATTTACATCTTTCCATATCCTTGTACTATACTTGCCTTGCAAAGTTTGTTATAAAGCCTATCTCTTAACGTAGTAATGGCATTTAAATATAGGTATTTGTAAACAGTACCATTATACTTATCCTAATTTTCTTTTTCCTTTTCTGGATAAGCAGAATGTCATTCAAGTTTCATATTGTATCAGTGTTCCTCAAACAAGTTCCGGGGAAATTTGATTTTTATATATAGAGATCTTTTCATTCAGATGCAGTAGTATTCAGTAATCCCTTCTTACAGGCATCTTGCCATATGGCTAATAGGGTCAATATTATTGTGCTCGAGAAAGTGTTTGGGAGGGTCTTTGATATGCTACCTCTATACCAAAGACTCTAAAAATTTCCTTTAAAAAGATAACTGGAGTTACTATGATATTGAAGAGGACAAGAACCTATTTTAAAGAGATGAAAACCAATTATAATGTAGTTAACTGGAGATTATGTGTATATTTAATAGTATCCGAACTCCAGACTTCAACCTGTCTCCAGTTAATAGAGATCCTCTCCACTTCACTCTCAATGAAAAGCCAATGTTTTACGAAACGGGAGTTTTAAGACTTTTCTCAGCATAGAAAGATTAATAGATAGACATGATTATAATCAATATGTAGGTACATGGATTTTTTTAACAATTCACTACTGAATGTCATTAAGATATATGGCAAATTGCAGACTGAAGCAAAAAATTATGATCTATTCTCTTACAGAAGCCAAATACAGAAATCAGGAGAATATTAATTTAAAATGCAAATTCAGTTTGGGGGTTGGTGCGTGCCCCGACGGGGTGCAAGGAGCCAGTGAGGAGGCATTGAGTAGCTACAGAGCACAGGGTTTCTTGACCACGTGGACAACGTAAATTTGAATTCTATTTCCAAGTAAGAATAAGGAAGTGGATCGAATCCTCTGAGTTCTGATCTCCCAGCCTTGGCCTACACGTTTTTTGTTCAGTTTCCTGTTGCATCTTTGATGCCATTTCCTAGAGTCCGCTCCATGATTTAACTTGATACTGTATTCTGAAATGAAGATGGAAGAGGCAGTGGGAAAAGTCAGAAAACTCATTGAGTCCAAAGTCCCATCAAATATATCTGAACAAGAGAGAGCAAAGGAGGAAAATGGATCTGTAGAACTGGAATCTCAAATTCAGTAAGATGGTGTAGCAGATTCTACAGTTTTTTCTTCAATGCTTTGCTTGTTGATGGAGCTGAGAAGAGACTCTCTGAGTCTCAGCATCCACAGAGAGACAAGTCTACAACTGGCCGAGTTTCTGAGAGTGACTCCTCTAATTACTGCATGCTTTCCTCTTTCTCTAGGGGTCACCTGGCTTATTCAGATACGTTGCCTTCCGCAGAAGACAATGAACCCTCTCAAGCAGAAACAGCGGTAGAGGGAGACTCTTCAGGAGTCCGGTGCCACACTTACGAGCAAGTCTAGGCGGTCCAGATGGGCAAGTGAAACATCGACTATGGCTGCCAAGGAAAACAGACAATACAGTGATAAACAGAATGGTCGAGTCACCAGGGTTAAAGGTCATAGGAGCCAAAAGCACAAGGAGAGGATCAGGCTACTGAGGCACAAACGGAAAGCTGCTACGAGGAAGAAATACAAAGGGCTGCAGGACAGTAGTACCAGTGATAGTGACCCGACTTGTGACTCAAGCACGAGCTCATCAGATGATGATGAAGAGGTTTCAAGGAGCAGCAAGACAATCACTGCAGAGATACCAGATGGACCTCCAGCTGTAGCTCATCATGATATGCCTGACACCAGCTCTGACCCAGAAGTGGCAAATGTGTGCAATTTATTGGCGGCTGCAGTGGTTCAAGAGCACAATAATTCTGGTAGGCGGCCAGGACACAGGAGCTAGCTGGAGGACCAGCTGGCTTCTAGAGGAGCCGAATACAGAGGCAGGTCATTTGGATCCAGGATTCCTAGCAAGCGACAAAACATTTGCCAGCAATGCACCACTCAATGAAAAAATTAATATTGGCTCTTCATATAGTGAAGTAGAGATTGTGGGAGTTCAGGAACATGCAAGGTGTGTTCATCCTCGAGGTGGTATGATTCAGGGTGTTGCTTCATGGAAGCATGGCTCAGGCACACATTATCTTAGCACCAAGCACACACAGTCATGGACTGCTGTGAGTCCCCAGCAGGCTTGGACTTCACCAACAGAAGTTGTTGAGCTTACCTTGGATGAGGTTAGCAGGCATGAATACCTACTGTGATACAATGTCACTGTGTTTCCTCTGCACTCTTCCCTTCCAATTCCTCATCTTCTTTGTGACATGGAAGTTCACTGACATGGCTTCAGCTTCAGGAGCTGTTTGTGGCATTTGTAGGATTCAAACTCATGGAAAATTTCCTCCTCTTCCCCCCTTTTTTAATTAAAAGAAGTCACTTATGAAAAAATGTAAATTATATTTAAATAACCTAAAAAACAATGATGGGAGAAACTCCTAACTTTTAAAATTCTGGCATTCAATGTAACACTTTAATGCATTTCAGCATCACATAAGTATTTAGAGAGAATTAAATCTCTCTGGAACACAAGTAACAGAATTGAAAAAGCTAAACAATTTAATTAATAATGTTTGAAATATATAAAATTCAAAAAAACCATTAAGGCCAGGCACTGTGGTTCACACCTGTAATCCCAGCACTTTGGGAGGCCACAAGAGTTTGAGACCAGCCTGGGCAACCTAGTGAGATCCTGCCTCTACAAAAAATAAAAATACATAAAAAAGAAAATAGTCTTTGCAATAAAACAAAGTGGGGAAAAAAAGAAAATAAACACAATTTACATATTCTTCTAATTGCAAACCAATTTATTAAAGAAACAAAGGCTTTTTTCCCTTTTCAAAAAGGTTTGCTCCTGCTGATAACTCCTACCCACTGAGTACTCAGAACACAGAAGAGCCTCTAAGCATGCCATATGGAACACAAAAGAACTTTTCTGGTTGGAAGAATAACTAGATTAGTTTCCACTGACTCAATATTAGATGTGAGGAAAAGAAACCCATCCCAGTCCTTGCGCAGTGAGCCATGCAGAATATGTACTAGATGCCTGCAAGTCATAAACTGGAATATAAGATCCTGCATCATCGAGTACAGCCAACGTTTCCAGGTTTACTTCTCTCTATCCCTCACCTTCTCTCTAACTGTGCATCACTGTTTCATTGTCTAGTTCCTTGCTTTTTCCAATGTTGCTTTCTTTTCTCTTCCTACTTATATCATTTTCCTTTTGCAACACCCCATCATCAAAGTCACCACCCTACAACTCACCCCTCCTCCAAGATTTCACTCAATTTCAAACCCTCCTATGAAAACTTTTTGATTTTCTCAAGACATATATAAATCATTGCAAATTCATTGCACTAGGCTTACACATTTTTTTTATTTAATCTTTCTATGTTTTGAAGGAGCAGACAATAAATGTTAAATGAAATGTCACATGTAAAAATGCATGGCAAGGCTGAAACATTATCGTTAACATGATGATGATGTCTTAATCCATCTCTTATTCTCTGCTTAGCATAGTGTTCTGTACATGGCTGATCCTCAGTACGTATTTTTAGGCTACGTAATAGAAGCACATATCTTGTCCAGAGACTCAAATGTGAAAAAGTAATCTTTATAAAATTTTATTATTTCAAAGTTTCTTTTCCCCCCAAGTGGTTGATACGTGCTTTCAGTGAAATTGACGTTTCCTGTTCTTTTCTGAAGCAATGAAAGCAGAATACTTAGCTGTTGAGAGAAATGTAGGGTAACAGGCAAAATATATTAGTTAATGTTTTATTATCCCACTGCAAGTGGTTAAATATAACTGCATTAATTTATTTTCTAAACACTCCATTTAACATTGAATTGATAAAGTTGTGGTAATTATAGGAAGCCTTCTCTGGGGAAAGGAAGAAAATATTTTCCTGTTTGTAAATTCTCCCTATAAAATATTCTACTGTAGCAATTTTTCTTGTGTATACCTTTAAAGATACCTTAAGAATTTCCCAACCAGGTATAAAATATGGTCTATTGTTTTTGGAGAGTTATTAGGAAAAGATAGTTATGGCCTGGGGAAGAAAAAGTAGTAGAATAATGCATAGTAAATACTGATTTTGCCACAAAGGCTTGATACAGATTAACAAAAGTGAAACAAAGCAAACCTTGGCCTCAAAATTATACACTTGTAGCATCTATAAGGATGTAGGTAAGATGCCTTTTAAAGGAACAAAAGCAAGTAAGATGAGACCAAGGAAAGCAAGACTCAGCTAGTATATAAGGAACAACTGAATCAAAATCTAGTTTTTGGATTTGGAGGCAGTACTCAGCATTTTCTAAGGCAACACTAGAAAAGCATGAAACATTTGGATGGAGGAAAATGAAACAATGTATATTTTTGTTCACAAACTGCATTTTAATCTGTATATCTGTAGCAAAGTCAAACACTAACAAATATCTCATTCAAATTGAAGACTAGGGAAATTCTAAAAATTCGTTTTAAGAAAGTAAGGGACAGTGGTAAATATTCAGATTACTATTTTTTCTATAAAAGATATGTAAATGTTGTTGCTATTGTCTGTATTTTATGTGCCAACTATATTTTTTTGTTATTTTATTTTATTTTAAGATGGAGGTTCGCTCTGTCTGTAGGGTGGAGGGCAGTGGCGTGATCTCGGCTCCCTGCAACCTCTGCCTCCCAGGTTCAAGCAATTCTCCTGCCTCAGTTTCCCAAGTAGCTGGGACTACAGGCATGCACCACCATGCCCCACTGATTTTTAAATTTTTTAGCAGAGATGGGGTTTCACGATGTTGGCCAGAATGGTCTCTATCTCTTGGCCTTGTGATCCACCTGCATCCTCCTCCCAAAGTGCTGGGATTATGGGTGTGAGCCACTGTGACTGGCCTATATTGTTTTATTTTAATGTACACAGAATACGTACATACAATTCACTCCAGACTTTTGTCTCTAGCACATTTTTCAAAAGATTTTCTATTTATTTTTTTTTAATTTTTAATTATTATTTTTTGAGACAGAGTTTCACTCTGTCTCCCAGGCTGTAGTGCAGTGATGTTATCTCGGCTCACTGTAAACTCTGTCTCCAGGGTTTAAGTGATTCTCCTCCCTCAGCCTCCTGAGTAGCTGGGATTATAGGTGTCAACCACCACACCCGGCTAATTTTTGTTTTGTTTTGTATTTTAGTAGAGACAGCTTTTCACCATGTCAGCCAGGCTGGTCTCAAACTCCTACCTCAAGTGATCCACCTACCTCAGCCTCCCAAAGTACTTGGAATACAGGCGTGAGCTGCTGCGCCTAACCCACCAGGGGGCGTTTTAAAGACCTTATCCTCAAGTATAGGGGGGAGCTATCACCGAGGGTTGAAAAGAATGTAAAACAATTTTTTTTCTGAGAAAATGCAATTTAATTTTTACAGTTAGTAGTTAAATAAAATAGAAAATTACACCATTATGTGACAACTCAAGAAGTCTACAAATTGACATATGTATTCTACTTGTTGTTTTATCAGTTTTACCTTCTTTTTTTTCTGAGTCTAAAAACGTCAGTATCTTTAAAATCATACAATGCCTTCCTCTTAACATTTATAATATCATTCAAAATGATATTCTGCTCATGGCTTTAGACTTTGATAATTTACTTTGAGTACCTTTATTATTGAATAAAATCTAAAGTTTAGTGAAATCTTACTGTATGTCAAACATTTTGTCTGTATTATCTCATTTAGTCCTCTCAATTCCCTAATAATTACTCTCACTATTTAACAAATAATAAAACTATGATTTAAAAAAAGGGAGTTACTTTACCAATGTCATACAGACAGGAAGCTGGGGAGCTGGATTCTGAGTCCAGGTCTGTCTGATAGAATTACAGAATTCAAAAATGTGTTTGTCTATACCCTGTAGAATTTCTCTAGAGCCTTTCATTCCCAAGTGACGATAATCTAAACCAGCTTTTAAAAAGGAAGAGTGGGAAGAGTGTTATTGGCTCAGGGAAACAAATCAAAGAGCTGGTAAAGTTTATCTCAAGTACAAGTAGATTTTGTGCCTGAAGCAATGCCAGAACTTTCTGTCCCTTACCTATGACCCTATCAGAGAGTCCATTCTTTCCTACATATGAACTTTTTCCCTTCAGGGGATCACCAATGGATATACTGGCAGGTAATGGTTGTGGCTTTTCCACTAAACCTGCTGAATATATATGACTCTATTTTGTAGTACAGACCCTGTGAGTCATAAAAACCAACCTGCCCTTTCCCCTTTTGAAGAGATAGCACCTTCAGTTCACACCAGAGACTGTCTGTTCCCAGTTTGCAAACTGATGTCACCAATAAACCCCCGTTTCTACTATTAGCCATCTGGTAGTCTTTTGGATGACAGGAGTTAAATTTTTTTGTCCCTAAGACAAAAGACTACAAAATGCATTGTTTGTTTTCAGAATGTCAGCTGCCTGCAATTGCCAAGTTTCTGTCACTGTCAGCTGGTTGTTTTCACAATTGTTTTCAGAATCTAGAAAACTAGAGTTGTAACATGTAATTTTTGTATCAGTTAAATATTCAGTTATAAAGTTCAGCATTGTGAGATGTGTTTTTGTTGTTATTTCCAATTAAGCAACTTGTCCACAATTTAGAAGAGTCAGGTCGACGTTTTATTTTGCTAGCTACGTGAGGACGTGTGTGTCAGAGGCGTGTGAACCAGAGCAACTCCATCTTGAATAGGAGCTGGGTAAAATGAGGCTAAGGCCTACTGGGCTTCACTCCCAGACAGTTAAGGCATGCTAACTTACAAGATGAGATAGGAGGCCAGCACAAGATACAGGTCATACAAACAGGTTACAGTAATGAAGTCGGCTTTACACCAGCAAAACCAAGATGGCCATGAAAGTGACCTCGGGTCGCCCTCAGTGCTACACTCTCACCAGCGCCATGACAGTTTACAAATGCCCATGGCAATGTCAGGAAGTTACCCTATAAGATCTAGAAAGGGGAGGCATGAATAATCCACCCCTTGTTTAGCATATCATCAAGAAATAACCATAAAAATGGGCAACTCCAAGCCCTTGGGGCTTCTCTGTCTATGCAGTAGCCATTCTTTTATTCCTTTACTTTCTTAATAAACTTGCTTTCACTTTACTCTATGGACTTGCCCTAAATTCTTTCTTGCATGAGATCTAAGAACCCTCTCTTGGGGTCTGGATCAGGACCCCTTTCCTGTAACATCTTTCTGGCAACAACAGAAGGGACAATGGTGTGGAAACCCCAGTAAGAGGTGGGGTCCTGTAACATCTTTCTGGCGACCACAGAAGTGACCACAGGGCATAAACTCCTGACTCAAAGGCTAACTCTGGGTAAATGGTGGGGTCTGGTAACATCTTTCTGGTGAACTACAGAAGAGATGTTACTGAAGATATCCCCATCCCAAAGGAAATTTATCTGTGTGCACCAATTGGCTGACTTTAGGTAAGTGGGGTGCATATACTAGGGTAAAGGATGGGATTGGGTTACAGGCCCAACTTGGGGGAATTAGAGTCTCTCTTAAGACAAAATGGGTTAAAGGCCCCTCTCAACAAAAAACAAGGATGTGTGACCAACCTTGGGCTAGAGGCCCAACTTAGGATGGTTAGAGTCCCTACTGAGATTTAAAGGGTTAGAGGCCCCTTAGTCTGTCTCCACTAAGAACAGGTTTGGCACTACGGGATGTTAACTACGATTCTCTTTGGATCTATCTGCCTTGCATTCTTTGCTGATGACTATGGGTGGCAAGATTAGGCATGTACAGGATTGTGGAACATGGGGAACTTTTTCCTCGCCCAAAAGGAGAAACTTGTGAGTGATGAGACTGCTGGAAAAAATCCCTTCACAATAGTAGCCACCTGAACTTTTCAGTGTCGTTGCAATGAGTGGTCTTTGTCTGGCCTCCCCGAGAGCCTCGTCTTCCCCACCCTGCCTCAGGCACTGCTACCCCCTCTCTCTTTCTCTGTACAAACTGGTTGAGTGGTAAAATTCATGGTTTATCTCCCACAAAGTTTTAATTAATTGGAAAAAGGACATATGAGGCTAGTCCTAAGCTGTAGCAATTTTGATGTGCTTTGTGTGTCTTTCTGTGTTCTATAATGGAGCGTATCTAAGGATAAAACACAGGCTTAGGACACCTGTAAGCCTGCTTTCAAGACAGCCCAGAAAACCCGTCAGTTACAAACTCTGCTGAAGGTCACTGAAAAATACTGGATGAGGTGTCCCTCTTGTCTTGTGTGTCCTTGGGAGCTTGACCTTGTAACCAAGTGGGAGTACTTTCTCTTGGTCTCTGCCATCTCAATGGCAGCCCAGGTTCAGAGTTTAATTTCCCACTTAGAGGATGAGTCCTTTCTCTTCTGTCTCTCTGTATATTTATGTGTGTCGTGCATGTGTGATATAAAAGAGCTTTAATTGGTTTTAAAATGATAAGAGCTTAACTAAAATAGCTTGTCAGAAAAGCAAAAAGTATAATGCCTTTTATTTACTTCACGCGACTTTAGTCATCTTTAGGAAATAAAAACAGCTTTAAATATTGTTGGTAAAATGTAAACATTCGGTCTAAATTATGCAAGTCAGATAGTAAGTTTGCTAAATGCTCTAAGTTCATAAACTGTTTTGACTTTTGAAAATTGTTCAATTTACCTACCTTGGAAACAGTAGATTCTGGATAAGGCCTGGGGACATGCAGAGTTAGCCATGCCCCTAGCTAAGCTGGAGTCAACCCTTACCTGCACTTTTGCCTGGTGTGTCCTAGGCTAGGCCCCACACCTGGTACATTATTAGCATCCTGAACTTACCAAGGTTTTCACCAAAAGTAAGTCACTAAGGGTTAACAGCATAACATGTATTTGAGACTACTGAAGAAACACTTCTACCTTCAAGGTGTATAAGGAAAGTAGAACATACTTTTGGTAAAAGTTTATAAGAAGGCATAGGAATGTAAATTTTTATTGCCTACATTAAAGAGTTAAAGGATTATTTTAAGTTAGGATAAAGCTGAAGGTTTAAGCAAATGGTGGAAGGTTTGTGAAAATTAACTGTAAAAGAGATTCTGTGTGTAAACATATTAACTAAAAGTAAAGGGGTTTTATACAGTTTTTGTGTAAATTATACATTGGGATAAAAGCACAACATATTTTTCTTAGAACAAAAACCTGCTTATAATCTGCTCTTTAATAAAAATTTGTGAAGGTTTATAAAAAGTTTCTGAAAATCTTACCTTATTGTCAAACTGGTTAAGATTAAATGCATTTGTCTATAAGGTTTTATTAAGAATTGGGTTTGACATTAATAATGCACTATTGCAACAGTGGTTTTACTTGGTATAAAAGTTATACAGAGAGCATCATCAAATATGAAATGGTATTTGGATTTCTTTGAGGTGTATTTGTATAAATGTGTATTGGCATATGTTCCAAAATTATGGGATACTCCTATAAATCTGATATGATTTAGTGTATGTTATTAACAATTGTTAAATAAAATCATTGTATGATACAGAGATAACCAAATCTTCTTATCAATTGTGTCTTTGACTGTGGCTACCCTAAAACATGTTGTCAGCCAAAGACAATTGTTGTCTTGTTTTGTCCTCTTTGGAAAGTGGTTTTTAATAAACCATAGAATTCTAGCAGGTGTTCTGAAATGCAGGTTACTGATAACTTTGGAGATTATAACATCAGAATAAATGAAAAAAATCATTTAGGACTCTCATGAAGAGCTGAAATATTCATGAATATCAAACAGAACAGGAGTTAACTGCATGGCATAAACTAAAGAAATCTGAAGTAATGTTTTTGATTTTGCTTTAAACATTGCTGATTCTTTGTTTTTTCAGAGTAAAGAAACTTTTAAGCTATTTACAGCTTTTAACAACTGAGTAACATAAACTCCTGTGAACAAAATTTGAAGCATATTTGTTTCCTTATACCTGATTTCTCCAAAATGTGGACACTGTTTGTCAGAATTGACAATATAGTTATCTGCATAAGTGCAATAAGAATCTGTTTGCTGTGATAACGGGATACAGTTGAAAAACTTGTATATTTTACCAAGGCTTTGAATGATGTTCTTTCCTTTAAGGAATCGCACTTCACTTGTAAAGCCAATAAAAGCCCTTTGGAGAACTGGCCTCATTCCTTGCCTACACAATCCCTGTACAGAGTTTCTGACCTGTGATAAGTAAAGAATGTCACTTTCTAACAGGCCTAGGAACCCCAAGTTATCTTGGTACCCCAAGAGGAGAGGAATTTTCCCAACTCATTGGTATTTGAGGGTACAACCCCACGGCAGGGCTTAGCTCTAAAAAACAGTCTTATCTGGCCAGGCATGGTGGCTCATGCTTGTAGTCCCAGCACTTTGGGAGGCCAAGGTGGGCTGATCATGAGGTCAGAAGTTCAAGACCAGCCTGGTCAAAATAGTGAAACTTCGTCTCTACTAAAAATACAAAACACTAGCTGGACGTGGTGTCAGATGCCTGTAGTCTCAGCTATTCAGGAGGCTGAGGCAGGAGAATCACTTGAACCCGGGAGGTGGACTGCAGTGAGCATGGAGATTATGCCATTGTGCTCCAGCTTGGGCCACAGTGTGAGACTCCATCTCAAAAAAAAAAAAAAAAAGAAAAGAAAAGAAAAAAAAAGAAAGAAATAAAGCTTTATCTAAGATTCTTTCTATGGAAGAGTTCTATCAAAGCCAATTTCAAAAATGCTTATGCAAAAAATAATCATTCTTACTGTACTTTTTACAAAGAATCAGGCCAAGTGTAATAAAACAAATCTGTTCTACCATGATTTGTCTTTAGTATAAATGTAAAACTGGAGAGATAAATTATGTTCCAAAAACTATGGTATGCTTGTTATTAAATTTTAGTCTCATATTTGTTTTTAATTTTGTTTCTGCATTTTAGGCTAACCCTGCTTGTTCCTGTGAACCAACCAGTGATTTCCGGTTGCTCTGCAGAAGAAACAAGAGTGATACATAATGTAAAAATCTGGATCAATGTTCTAATCTTGGGCATATTGGAATCTGCTAGCAACCTTACATCAGCTTGATTCCAACAGTTGCTCAGTTCATGGAAAGTCTTCTAATTTAGTTTACTTGGAATAATTTTACCTATTTTGTTTACTCTTGTGGAATATATTGCTTTTGCACTCTTTGTGTAGGAATGCAGGAGAAACTTACTGTTTTCTTACATTGAACACTTATTAATCTTCCCAATATCATCTTCCATCTGAACTGGGAGTTATGAATGGTCCTCACCATACCAATGTTTTCTGACTGAGCTCCCTACTACCCTGAAAACAAGAGACTCTAATAGTTAGGCAGGATTATCATTGCCCCTTTTCAACCTAAAGTAATTACAGAATGGAATTTTATTCCTTTGCAAACTTTAGCATTAACAGTTCTCTTATAAAAGGTTGGGGGGTAAAGGTGGGAGTGGCAACTCATGCCTGCAATCCCAGCACTTTGGGTGGCTGAGGTAGTAGGATCACCTGAAGTCAGGAGTTCGAGACTAGCCTGACCAACATGGTCAGGCTATCTCTAATAAAAATACAAAAATTAGCTGGGCATGTGGCAGGTGCTTTAATCCCAGTTACTCAGGAGGCTGAGGCAGGGAGTCTTGAACCTGGGAAGCGGAGGTTGTAGTGAGCTGAGATCGCACCATTGCACCCCAAGCTGGGCAACAAGAGTGAAACTCCATCTAATAAATAAATAAATAAATAATAAATAGGAGGGGTGAACTGTCAGAGGCGTGTGAATCAGAACAACTCCATCTTGAATAAGAGCTGGGTAAAATGAGGCTGAGACCTACTGGCCTGCATTCCCAGACACTTAAGGCATTCTAACTTACAGGATGAGATAGGAGGCCAGCACAAGACACAGGTCATGAAGACCTTTCTGACAAAAAGGTTGCAGTGAAGAAGCTGGTATTGCACTACCAAAACTAAGATGGCCACAAAAATGATTCTGCTAGTCCAAAGTGCTATACTCTCACCAGCGCCATGACAGTTTACAAATGCCATAGCAACATCAGGAAGTTACTCTATGTAGTCTAGAAAGGGGAGGAATGAATAATCTACCTCTTGTTTAACATATCATTAAGAAATAATCATAAAAATGGGCAACCAGCAGACTTTGGGGCTGCTCTCTCTATGGAGTAGCCATTCTTTTATTTCTCTACTGTCTTGATGAACTTGTTTTCACTTTACTTCATAGGCTCGTCCCGAATTCTTTCTTGTGCGAGTTCCAAGAGCCCTCTCTTGAGATCCGGATCAGGACCCCTTTCCTGTACCATGTGGAGAAAGGGTATGGACATTTGAGTTAATTGAAACCATAATCCCATTTTTTTCCAGTCATTATGAGTGCCCTTCTTAAGATCAATAATCAATGCATTTACCTGGCTGGTTTACCTCTAAATTTAGTTCTGCCTGCTTTATGGGAGGAAGTACGTGAAATAATTCATGTAAAGATTTTAACACTGTGACTGTAATAGGTCTGTTGCCTGATGCACAAGGCAAGTAAATACACAATGCAACAGGGCAACAGGTTTAAACAGGGTCACCAAATAAGGAGAGGGGAGAAAACCTTAAATCCATCTTCCTGAGGAGCTTGGGGCTGGGGGTTTTCAGGGTTTTAGAGGGCAAATGTATAGAGCTTGTCCATTGGTCAAAGAGTACAGGGTAAAATGATGGAACAGGGAGATGAAGAAACTGTATTATGATGATTCTGTTTCTCGGTGGGGGTCTTTAAGCCAGTTGGCACCAACTATTTCATTGGAATTTGGAATCTGAAAAACATCTTAAGCAATTCTTAAACAAAAGACCTATGACTTTAATGTCAGAATTCCTATCTATGTTAAACAAAAACTTTATGATTCTAAAATCAGAAATCCCATCTATAGAAACAAAGGGAATGCAAATGTCAGCATCTAGCTCTACATAACTTTTGGTTACAGAAAATGGGTCAAAGTGAAGCCTGATAAGTGCTTAATTATATTTCTTTCCAGAATTCTTGTTAACCCTGCAAGGTGACTTCAACACAATGTTTGCTCCATAAATAGTAATCATTTTTACCTGTATTTATCCATATTTTCCCATAAATAGTAACTGTGTATAATATGTATGTTTGTGTGATGAAGAGGAAAGTAAGGCAGAATCCAGGAAGAGGCTTGTGAGAGGAATAAGAATAAATTAGACTTCTTTGCAATTTTGCCTGTTTCGTGGTGGCAGTCAACATGATCCACAAAACAAATTGTTTCAGACTTTTACTACTCCAAGTTTTCTGTAAGAGTCATCATTCTAAAATGCACATAAGATCATGATTATCCTGAACTAGTTACCTTTAGCCTACAGAATAAAATCCAAATGGTTTAAAAAGGCATCTGTTCAACCTGAATTAATCTACAAATTTAATGCATTCCTGATTTAAATCTCAGCAGAGCTTTCTGGGAGCCTGATGGGTTGACTTAAAACATATATTGAAGAACAAAAGGCCAAAAAAAAAGTTAAAAAAATATTAAGAAGGAAAGAGAAACAGGAATATTAACCTGCTTTGGTCAAAATGTTGTGTTCCGCCAAATTCATTTGTGGAAATCCCCACCCCAAAGGTGATAGTATTAAGAAGTGGGGCCTTTGAGAGCTGACTGGATTAGTGCCTTCAGAAAAAAAAAAAAAAGTGAGGGAGCTTTTAACTACTTGCACTGTGTGACGATACTCCCAAGAAAGCACCATTCTATAAATGAGGAAATGAGCTCTCATCAGAAACAAAATCTGCTGGTGTCTTGAACTTGAACCGCTCAGCCTTCAAAATGACAAATTTCTGTTGCTTGTAAGCCACGCAGTTTATGATGTTTTGTTATAACAGCCTGATAAACCAAGACATAACCCAATCAGAAAATGTCATTGTTTTAAAGATGTAGTATTTAAAATGGTATGGTTATCATTATAACTAAATATAACAAAACACCACAATTAGTTATCATTGTGACTAATTATAACAAAATATTACATTTATAACCATACTCTCTTAAATTCTGCATTGTAGGAAGACAATTAATGAAACAGAATACAGATATTTGATAATTGGCATTTTTAACAAAAGTAAAATGAACTATTTTATAATAGTGCTCGAAAAATCAGTAATTCATATGAAACAAAATGATCTTATTTTTCTATGTTATTTCATATACAAAAACAAATTCCAAGTGAGTAAATATTTTAATATACAAGTCAACTTTTATCAGTTCTGGAAGTAAGGGTAGTAGCTTAATTTTAGGACTCCAGGTCAAATAAATTTATTAAACAAACATAAAATGTGTAATCTCCAATAAAAAGGATGGATGGATAACTTTGACTACATGAAAATTTAAAACTTTACTACTAAAGTGACCTTGTAAAATGTTAAAAGAGAAGTCTAGTCATTACTAGTATTTGGAAAATACAAATCAATAAGATAAAGAAAAAGAGTCTAGTTAAAACAAAAACAACAACCAAAAAGGGTAGGAACAGGCAAACTGCTAAAGGAGAAACTCAAGTAGCTCATAAACAAATGAAAAGCTGCTTAATCTTTCTAGTAATTAGAGAAATGAAAAATAAGACCACCATAAAATGTAATTTCATATTCATCAAATTGGGAAGCATTTTTTAAAATGCCTTATATTGGAAAGGAAGTGAAGAAATAATTATCTTCATTCATTGCTGAAGGAAGTATACATTTCCTCTGGAAATAAATTTTGCAGTATCTCATAAAGCTGGAGGTGTACATGATCTGAGACCCAAACTTTAACTGCTAGGAATACATTCTAGAGAAAGTCTCACATTTTTGTATAAGACATATGTATGAGAATGATTTTTTAAATCATTTTATGATATGTAAGATATTATTATCCAGCACCCATACTACAGTATTACCTGTATTAACTCTTTTCAGCTTCACAATAACCCGCTGAAGTAGATCCTGATTTTATCCTCCTTTACTGATGAAGAACTTGAGACACAAAAGAGGAAGAAATTTGCCATGTTCATAGAGCTGATAAGTGGTGGAACAGATTTTAAAGCAGATAGTCTGGTCCCAGAGTCCATCCTCCTCACCCATATGTTTTAACAGCTCTTACGCCTAAAAGGAAAAATTTAGTAACATCTTAAATATCCATCAACAAAGAACAAAGAACTAAATGAGTATAAGGATATAACAGAAAATTTTACAGTTTCATCTATCAACAAGGACAAATTGGGAGTGGTGGCTCATGTCTGTAATCCCAGTTTTTTGGGTGGATGATGTGAGAGGACTGCCTGAGGCCATAAATTTGAGACCAGCCTGGGCAATATAGTAAAACCTACCTCTTAATATACAAAGAAATAAAAAATAGAAAAAAAAGAAAAATAGCTGGGTGGGATGGCATGCACCTGCAGGCTCAGCTATTCAGGAGGCTAAAGCAGGAAAATTGCTTGAGTTCAGGAGTTCAAGGCTGCAGTTATCTATAATACTGCCAGTGCACTCCAGCCTGGGTAACAGAGCAAGACTCCAGACTCCATCTCAAATATGACGACAAGCAAACAAACAAACAAAAACACAAGAAAAATCTTGAAAAAAAATTGCAGTTATCAATTTGATATCATTTATACATTTTTATGCATTTATACATCATTTAAAAATAAACAAAATGTACTATTTTTGGATATATATAATAAAGTGAATATGTTATATATAGGAATAATAAATATCAAATTCTGGTTAACAGTTAGTGAAAGTTATCAATTATACATCAATAAAGATGGAGGAAAAATAAAGCAATGAAATTAATTTAACACCAGAAAAGGAAAGAAAAAATTAATGAAGGAAATGTGGCCAGGGAGGAGTATAGAAGAAATTTCAAATATATCTTAAGGTTAAAAAGAAAGAATTTGAAGAAAGTCTGGCATAATATTAATGTTTGTCAAAATTATGAGATAGATACTCAAATGTTTCTTAAATTATTTTGTATAATTTCCTGTATGTGTATTTTATAATGATACTACTACTAGTAAAAATCATAAAAGAAATTCAACTTGGCACTCTCTATGCAACTTTCTCCTGTTTCCTTGTTGCTCCAGATTTGTGAAGCAGGTTGATGTGGTGTTTCCAGGGAGGAAATCCCATCTTCTCCCAAGTCCTACCATCTTATTCCTAACAGTGTTTTACATTTGGGCTCCTAGGGACTCATCACATTGTGAGCTTTATCTACTCTCCTTATGATGGGTGCTATATCCAAAGTGGCCTCTAATCTTGGTCACATGTGGTGCCAGTCCAGCTCTCCCTACCACTGTCATTCTTGGCTCTGTTTCCTACCCCAGTCATCATGGTGAGCTTTCTTTGTCGTATTTGAGATGGAGTCTGGAGTCTTGCTCTGTTACCCAGGCTGGAGTGCACTGGCAGTATTATAGATAACTGCAGCCTTGACCTCCTGAACTCAATCAATCCTCCTGCTTTTGCCTCCTGAAAAGACAAAGGTGTCTAGTATCCCTTGTCTTTTTAAGGAAGGACCAGCTAAGACCATAAAAGTGATTATAATAAAACTCAACCATAAAAGACAATGATTCTTATATGCATTTTCCTTCAAGTCTCCTCAGGTATTATGCTAATTTTTATCTATACTTTTCAGAAGACTTTGAAGATTTCCTGACAAGACAATTAAAGAGATAGGTTTACAAGAAAAAAAAATAGCAACTACAAAGTCATCATCCTAAAGTCATATCACTAAGAAAAAGATATGTAAGTGCTTCTTCTCCACTTTAAGATGACCCACTGTCCACCCCAAAACTGAGGAGGTATTGACAGCTTATACATATATACATATTATATATATGTATTTAAAATACATATACATAACTATTATATATGTATTTATTTATGTATACATGTGTTTATGTTTATATATATGCACATATGTATTTGTTTATATATGTATTTATGTATATCTACACATTATTATGCATGTGTATATATATATATGTATTTATATGTATTTAAAATACATATATGATACACACACACACACACACACACACACACACACACACACACACACACATATATATATTTGAGACAGGGTCTCACTCTGTTGCCCAGGCTAAAGTGCAGCAACACAATCACAGCTCACTGCAGCCTCAACCTCTGGGGTTCCAGTGATCCTCCCACTTCAGCCTTCCTAGTAGCTCATACCACAGGTGTGCATCACTACACCCAGATAATTTTGATTTATTTTATTTATTTATTTATATATTAATTCATTCTTTTTTTGAGATGGAGTTTCTCTCTTTGTTACCCAGGCTGGAGTGGCTAACTGCAACCTTCACCTCTGGGGTTCAAGCAAATCTCCTTTCTCAGTCTCCTGAGTAGCTGAGACTGCAGGTGCCTCCCACCATACCAGACTAATTTTTGTATGTTTAGTACAGACAGGGTTTCACCACGTTGGCCAGGCTGGTCTTGAACTCCTGACCTCAGGTGATCCGCCCGCCTCAACCTCCCAAAGTGCTGGGTTTATAGGTGTGAGCCACCATGCCCGGCCCTAATTTTTATTTTTTTGTGAAGGCAGGGTCTCCCCATGTTGTTCAGGCTGTTCTCAAACTACTGGGCTCAAGCAATCCTCCAGCAGTGGCCTCCCAAAATGCTGGGATTACAGGCGTGAGCTGAAATGCCTGACCTGACAGCTTTTAAATAGTAGCACTGATTGCTTAGTTTCTGACTAATCAGGTTCCCACCAACATGATTCATCCATGTTTTAGAAAACCTGAGTGTGGGTATGATGACATTCTGTCTCTACCTTTCAAGTCATCTGCAATTTTAATGCTACATAATTTTTATTATTTTGTAGAGTCATTTTTTACAGGAATTTAAAACTTTAAGGGAAAAGAATTATGTTTCCACAGCTCAATTTCAGGCATCATTGAGCAGGTGGGAGATCTGCCCCCTTTTCTGTTTTTGTTTAATTAAGGCTTTGACTTTGATTATGTCTCAATGTAAGACACTCTTTTACTTAAGCATTTCATTTCACATAATTCAAATTCTTTCATTTCAACATGTATCATTTCTACCTAATTTTTATATCAATATAGAAAACAAGTTTTTAATATTGTAAGTAATATTGTCTGTTGTAATTTTTTTAAAATCTCTTAATCTCTTTATATAATACTATCTAAAATGCAAAACAGTATTGGTTTAATGAGCACCTATAACATTTCATAGAAAATTACCTTTTTCATCCTGGTCTTTCTGTATTGGGATAGAATGTCAAAAGGTAAAATAATATTGTTTATTATGATGATAATGTTATCATAAAATAAATAACCTAACATTTTAAAAACATTTATTATTTCAGATGTTTTCCCCTCTTACATGATACAGATTTATTCTATATAATGAATCCTATAAGATGTAAGTAATCCTATAAGAAGATGAACTGTGCACATCTATTTTTGAGAAGACAAAAGGGAGCCTCATCTGTGGTGTCCTACACAATTTTAGTGTCTTTTCAGAAATATTTCAAATTCCTTTGGGCCTGTGACACACTTTATTTTACTAATAAAAAATGTAAGGCCAACAAATTCCCTCCATCCATTTTTTAAAATAAACATGCACAGAATATTTTTGGCAGGAGTCAAAACTTTATTATTCTCCTGACAAACTTTTTGAGAGCTTCATTAGTGATTGTGATACAGGCTCTGTGACATACCTGACGATAAGATGTGTTTGGCAGATCATATCAGAATATAATCTGAGTGCATAGCTATTTATGTTACAGGTGCTTGTACCTAAGAATCATATGGTTTTATTATAGAAACATCAATGTTCAGCAAGCTCTAGATATTTAATATGTTTAATATTAAATATCATTTATGTTTAATGATTAAATATCATTTAATAATAACTTAATAATGTTTATCTTTAATTCATTCAGTAAACAATTGTCAAATGCCTGCTGTATGACAGGGTCTAATTAAAAGCTAAGGAAACAAAGCTAATAAAATTACTTTCTTGACTAAAGGAATCTGTTTTGTGAGGAAATAAATATGAATAAACAAGAACAAAAAAGCATAATATTACACATAATTTAATGAGGTGAATAAAATTTTATTTGCCACAATGCCTTTATGGTAGAGTGTATTATTATGCATAAATACTCACTGTCCTTTCTGGTTGAAGAAGACAAATCTTAGCTTCCTTAACCTATTGATGTCATATGTGCCTGTATGACTTGATTAATGGAATATGAGATTAAGTCATACGTATCACATAGGCCAATACAGAGTTTATCATTTTATTATTCTTCTTCCAAGGAAAAGGGAAAAAAATAAATTGACTGTTAGCGTTTCTGCTAGAAGCAACAATGTCTTCCTGAATCTTCAAGTAAAAACTACTTAGATTCATAGCTGACCTGGATTTAATATGTAAAGTGAATGAGGACTAAACTTTTGTTACTAAGCCTCTGAGACTCAGGGATTATTTGTTACTTGATATGGTTTGGCCACATCCCCACCCAACTCTCTTCTTGAATTCCCACATGTCATGGGAGGGACCAAGTGGGAGGTAATTGAATCATGGGGGCAGGTCCTTCCCATGCTGTTCCATTCTCCTGATGGTGAATAAATCTCACAAGATCTGACGGTTTTAAAAAGGGGAGGTTCCCTGCACAAGCTCTCTTCTCTTGTCTGCTGCCATATAAGAAGCGCCTTTCACCTTCTGCCATGATTGTGAGGCCTCCCTGGCCACGTGGAACTGTCAGTCTAATAAACTTCTTTCTTTTGTAAATTGCCCATTCTCAGGTATGTCTTTATCAGCAGCATGAAAACAGAATAATACATTGCTGCAGCATAACCTATCCTATCTGAACTGATATAGTCCCCTGGAGTTGTACAGCTCGTGTTTTAACAAAATGCTCCAAAAAGTTCCTGTGAAGTAAAATTGGAGCCTCTGAAGTCATAGATGGAACTTCACTAAGAGGACTACGCCACTCCACTTGAGATTCAAGGAATTAATTTGCTGTTAGGAAGATGGATCAATACTATTAGAATTAGGTGTAGAAAGGAGATGTAGTGAGAAATAAGAAAAAACACATAAAACCACAGAAAGCAAAGAACTGCCTAAATATGAGACCACCATGGGAGCAGATAGAGAATATCAGGGCTAGTGATTTGGGTTTTTACAGGCCTCAACATTAGCTTAGGTACCACTATATATTACTAAACTGTTAAGCATTAGACTACTGACATTAAACAGTATTTCTCTCCTAAAGTGAGAAACAAAACAGATGTGAAAAACAAACAGAAATAAAGCCAGAGCAAGGTAACAAACCTCCCGTGTCCGACTATCTCTACGTGCCCACAAAATTATCACATTCCTCCCCATTGACTGATTCCTGTGCTTTGTGTTGGGAACCTGGCTTGCTTGAAGTTTATGGATTGGTTTACATCCACTTAGGGATCAAGGAATATAAGGCATAATCAAATATATGACACCATGTAGGTATATAAATCTTGGTAGAACTACTTTGGCATAAGGCCTAGACATGTTTTTAGGTTCGAACAGTTGGAGTTTCCAAACAATTGTAAAGTGTAGCCAGAATGTAATGCTATTGCAATAGAGGGATAGAGAACGAGCTCCAATATATGTATTTCAGTGTAGCTCTTTAGAGATAGTGCTATATGATTATTTATTTTCTATCTTTTCAGTAACTTTAGTGGTTGAAATTTTGGGATGAATAATGAATGGAAGGTCAGCAATAATGACAGGTGGTGCTGTCTGCAAACAGTGTAGGACAGTAATTACTCAAATACCACAGATAGCATTTCTTCAATCATTCCATAGAATTCATGAATTGTAATCTGTTCCTGGCACTGAGCTGAGCTTAATTTCTGGTTCCTGTGAACCATGTTAGAGCTCCCAGTCTTGTGGAACGGGAAAATATTTAAATTCACAATGCAGAGAAGGCCTTTTTCTTCTCATTGAGAACAAACCAGTCTAGAACCGATGACTCTAATACTTATACCAAACCACCATGCCTTTATAGATCTCATCACTTAGTATGTGAATCACATAGAAACTCAATAAAATATTATTTCTATTTATGCTTTCTGTCAGTAAGATAATAATTCGATGGATAATTCGATGTTTGAATTTATCTGATCAAAGCAAGAAAAGTTCATTACAAAATGATCTCAGCATTTTATATTGTCTCTCAAGAACACCATTTATTTGCTCTTTGATTTTATTTCAGAAGTGTTGATTTTTATCATATCTGAAACATGTATAACTCCATTCCAAGTACATTCTAATTCATGTGGTTCATTTCACAATCTTTAGAAACTTAACTACAAATAGTAAGATAGTTCAACGTCTGTAAGTTTTTTGATTATATGAAGTTTAAATTCTACAGATTTTTAAATGAAAAATTTTAAAGGAAAAAATCTGTAGAAATAAGAGGAAGAAAAACATAAAAGCACAAAGAAACTCACAAAATATTTTTAGATACAGACAGCTCTTGATTGCTCAGAGAATTAACTAGTTTCAGATATTCTGAAAGAGCTGGGTAGAGGGTGTTAATGAATCAAGCAGGTGATATTTCTCAGTTTGAAGTCAGTCTAATGTGGAGTTTAAGCTTTAATGTCCTGTCTCCTACCTCCTGTAGTGGTTGCTAATCAAGGATAATTACCCAGATTATATGGCTTTTTACTGGGGAGATAAAGGAACAGGAGAAGGACACAGCTGCAAAACCAGGATGAGCAATGCTTCTCAGACTTTACTGTGCCCAGAAATCACCTGGGAATTTTGTTAGAATGCAAATTCTGAGCAAGCAGATCTGGAGCTGGGCCTAACAGTCTGCATTTCTAAGAAGCTCCCACCTAATACCTATGCAAATGATTCTTGCATCAGACTTTTTTGAGTAGCAAGATTGGACTTGAATAGTTTTAATGATGTTTTATCATTAGAAATATTTATGAGTAACTTACTCATTACTGCAGTTAATTGAGTTTTCACTCTATTTTTTCGTGCACTAGCAGAATCGTTTATTTATAGGTGATAAGATGATGAAAATAATACAAATCTCTTTACTTATGTTACTAATCTACTATTTTGGTTAAGTGGAGTAAAATTCGGAAGAATGAAATTGAGAGAAAAAGGTCTTTTCAAATAACCATTTTAGAAAAATTAGGCAAGCAGAAAGAAATAAACATCTTTTTATCCAAATGATAGCTTGTTTTAAATTTGGCCATAGAACATTTTTATTTAAAATATCTAAAATAATTTATATAATAGTAAGTCAGTTTGATCCTAACTAGCTAATTGGCTTGGAGCAATTTAAATAAATTTTATTTCTCCACCTGTAAAATAAATAATTGGATAAAATTAGTTTGATTGCCTTAAAATTCTGCAATTGTATAAGGATTATTTTATACTTCTACTTCACGCTAACATAAGTTAACATGGTCAATGGATCCAGTAAAAATTTGACCTCAAGTCCTAAGCAATCAAATGTAAAAGAATATAAAAATCTGATATCTTACTGAGAAACAAAAATAGGATAACAGGCTTGAATGCCAGCTCTGCTCCTTCTTGGCTGAGGAACTCTGTTTTGCTTCAGTTTCTCTTTCAATAAAAAGGAAAGAAAACTGAAAATGTGTTGATCAAATTCTTTAAATTGCTGATGACCTTACAAGGCTGAAAATGAGAAGCAACAAAGCATGGAAGATTTTGGCTTTTTTTTTTTTTTTTTTTTTCCTTTTTTAAACCTCTGATAGAAGCCTCAGATAAAAACAAAACTCCCAAAATTCAGTGTCATTTGTAAATTAAGCCTGACAACTATGGAGGGTGAATAAGAAGTTAGGTATTATACTACTACAGTAGTCAAAGCCAACTACAATGGCCTTCTAAAAGTAAGCAGGTATTCTTAATAAAACATCAATTTTGAACTTTATTATTAAGGGAATATTTAGGGTTAAAAAGTAATTCACTAGTATTGTTTGAAATTTACCTTTAGAATTCAAAATATTTGAGAAAAATCACATGTAGTAAACCCACTTCTGCTTCTGGCTAAAATGAAGTAATATGAACAAGACGTAACTTACTAAAAGGAAAATTTTTAAAATTATACAAAAATGATGGGTTTCTAAGACATTGGAGATTCTGCAGCTACAAACAGTGATCTTTGAGAGACAGGAAACAAATGAGATGAGGCTTACAATTGTGCTACCTTACTACCTGGAAAGACTTATTGGGCCTCAATGCCAGGACAGAAAACACAGGAAGGACTTAATGATCTCCCTGAAATGAGCAAACTGAGTTGGGAGTCTAGGGACGTAAAGGTGGCTAGAGTTTTCAGGGCTGATTATGTGACGGGAATGAGCTTCATAGAAAGAAGCTTTAGAGCCTTGGCCTACTTAAGTAAGTTCTCAGCTGAGTACTGATCAGTTCATCCATATGAGAAAACTACCCAATACAAAAAATTAGCTGGACGTGCTGGTACATGCCTGCAGTTCCAGCTGCTCGGGAGGCTGAGGCAGGAGAATCGCTTGAACCTGGGAGGCAGAGGTTGCAGTGAGCTGAGATTGCACCACCGCATTCTAGCCTGGGTGACAGAGCAAGACTCCATCTCAAAAAATAAAATAAAATAAAAATAAATAAATAGAGATAAAAACAATATTAAAAACACCAAAGACAGAATTCTAGATAAGAACACAAACTTCAGTGAGTTGTGGTACATTTCACGTGGTCTAATATACATGTCATCAGAGCCTGCAAAGGAAAGGAGTAAAAGAAAAATTATTTGAAGACATGGTGACCAAATCTTTTCCAAATTTGATAAAAACTCAAATTTGAAGACATAGTGACCAAATCTTTTTCAAATTTGATAAAAACTCAAATCCAAGAGGCTCAACAAATTTCAAGCATAAAAACATGAAGCAAACTACATCATAATCAAATTGCTTAAAACTAGTGATAAAGAGCAAATCTCAAAAACAGTAAAAGAAAAGCGACATGTTAAAGATGACAGCAAAATTCTCACTGGAAACAATGCAAGCCAAAAGAAATTAGATCAATATCTTTTTATGGATGTTGTTCAAAGAAAAAAAAACTGTCAATCTACAACTCTATGCTCAGAGAAAATATGTTTTAAAAATGAAGGCAAAGACACAAAGACATTTTTAGACATATAACTGACAAAAACTTTATTACCATCAGTCAAAAAATATGTTGTAGCAAGTCCTTCAGACAGAGAAAATGAAACCATATGGAAATCCAGATCTATGCAACTGAATGAAGAGAACTGAAATGCAATTATGTGGGTAAATGAAAAGACTTAAAAATAGTTTAAAATGTTTAAAAGGTATTTGGCTGTTTAAAGCAAACATGGTAACAATGTATAGTTGGGGTTATAACATATGTAGAATTAAAAAGCATAGCAAGATCAAAAAGCTTAAAGGAGAAATGGAGGTATCCTGTTGCAAGGTTCTTATACTACACAGAAAGTGATATCTCATTTGGGGTAGACTATAATAGATTTAATGTGCATACTATTAAATGGTAAAGCAACAGTCAAGAAAATAAGAGTAATAACTAATAAGAAAAAATAGAAAATCAAATTGTAAAAAAAGCACTCAACCCAACAGATGAGAAATGAGAAAAGGGAAAAAAAAGAACAGATAGCACAAACAGAAAACAAATAATAAGATGGTAGACTAAAAAATGATCATATCAATCATATTAAATATTAATGATCCAAAAACTCAAAAAGGCAGAGATTAGTGAGTTGATTTTAAAAAGCAAGAACACATTGTATATGGTCTACAAAAAAAAAGAAAGAAACCAAAGTCCTTTAAGTGTAAATAAATACACTAAAAACAAAAAGATAGGAAAGGCCATGCCATGTTAATATTAATCCAAGGAAAGATACAATGACTGTATTAATGTCAGGCACAGGGGAATTCAGAGGAAAAATATTATCAGGGATAAAAATCATCACTTCATTATAATAACAGGGTCAATTCTTTGAGAGGTTATAACAATTCTAAATGTTTAGGCACTTATCAATAGAGCTTGAAAACACCTGAAGCAAAAATTAATAGAACTTTAATAAGAAATATACAAATCCACAAATATAGTTGGATATTTCAACACCACTCTCATCATGATTGATAGAAAGTGGATAAAAAATTAAGGATATAGAACTTTCTAAAAAAATGATCAACCAACTAATCTCATTTAAATTTTTAGAATGCTAACAATAGAGTGAGTAGAGTACAAAAATACATTATTTTATGACAATAGTGTTAAATTATTAATAGAAAAATCAGTAGTGAGAAAATATGTGGAAAATATTCACATATCTGAAAATACGCACATAAATACATATTTATTTATAAATATTAATATCATATTTACATTGAATTGAATCTTAGATATGCCCCGCTCATTAGCTGAGCCTTAGTTTTTAACCTGTGGAATGGATAAATTAATGTCAGTATTGCAGGATTATTGTGAAGATTAGAGGATCAGAGGTGATAGGAAGAGAGAAGATTTAAATTGTCTAAGCTCCTACATATTCATTCATTGATACATTTATTTATTCATGTGGCCTCATTTTATTTTAGCCTATACTATGTATCAGAGCTCAGACAGTCCTCTAGATGCATGAGTTAATTGTTGAAAAAGATGTAACCTTGTTAAATTACAGCAAAGAGGCCCACATTTAAAACAAATATGGTAAATAAATAAATTATATCTTTTGTTAGAAGGTGAAAAATTAAAGCAAGTTAAGGGAATTCAGTAACACAAGGATGGGGCTGGTTGTAATTTTAAATTGGAGAAAGGGGTGTTCAGAGTAAGCCTCATTGAGATAATGACATTTGACAAAAGAGATAAGGGAATTAACATTGTGAGTAGAATGGCATTCCAGGCAGAAAGAAAGCTAGTGCAAAGTCTTAAAAGCTAAAGGACACCAATGAAAAACCACGAAAGATTAAGCAGAAGAAAGTAGATGAAGTTAGAAATATATGAGGGTGCTGGGGCGGGCAGAGAGAGGTGACTTGTAGAGATGTAATGGGTCTTGTGCTATCGTAAGAACTGGCTTTTCCTACAAGCAAAATAGAAAAAAAATTTGACTAGAGGAGTGACATAATCAGACATATTTTAAAAGGATCACTCTGGCTACAACATTAAGACTAAAATGGGTAAGTATGGAAGCAGGAAGAATAGTTGAGAGGGTATTACACGGTTCTAGGAGAGAAACAATAATGGCCTGGCCCTGGTTAGAGGAGGTGAGGTGGGTATATTGTAAAGATAGAACCAATCCCTTTGTCTTTTCTGAGGACAACAGGCAAACTCTGAATGAAGCCAGCACTTTGAAGACCTCTTTCTTTCTTAGCCAGGTAGTAGGCTGGGTTCAGAAAACTGTATCTAGGATCCATGATTGTGCATAAGCATGACCTTCCATAATTTGAAAATCCCAAAAGTTAAGGTGACTATGCTTTATATTTCTGCCCAAAATTTTCTGAGAAATTGGAAAGGAAGTCAAGCCTTCTTTAGCTTTTAAACTGAGAGAATCCAAGAAGACAAAGTGTTTTTTTCCTGGTAGCAGTGATAGGATCTGATAATCTGCCTGCTCCTGCCACATTGGTTTATAACAGGAGAGACCCAGGTTCTCTCCATCATGTTCACTGCTGCCTGAAATTATGGTGGTATCTGTTGTAATTCACTGTCCACCCCTTTGGGAATGACAAAAATATTTGCCAGCTTTGAAAAGTGCTACTAAAGGTGGTTTCAACTGTCCATAGGTGTTAATCCAAAAACCACTCCCTATTAATGATAGAGCACACAAATCTCCATTCCAATTGCATTTTCTAGAGAGCCCAATCCAGGACAGTGCTATGGCAATTGCACCTGAGATCCAGTGAGAAGAACAAAGACATAACCTTTCACCTGAGGGTCCAGCAGTCTGTTCAAAGAAGAGCAACAAAACATTTAGCATAGTTCTTTATTTAAATAGAACTTCTGAGGAAGAAATTTTCAGAAACAACATTTACAGAGAAGTATTTCTGAAAATAAAACATGTCTTTGCACTAAAATGCACTCTGCAGATATATTAGTGTATGGACACTTGAAATCTCAAATAGAGGATCCAGAGGAAGAAATTCCACAAAATGCAACATAAAAACACTAACACATGAAAAATGTGAGTGAAGATGAGAGATGTAAAGGATAGTAGAAGCAACTAATGTAACATGTGAAGAATATTAGTTGTAAGAGAAGGAGAAAAGAATACATGGAAAAGAGGAAATGATCAAACAAATAGTGAAAGAAATTTTCTCCAAGCTAAATAAACGTTTAAGCTTGCAGATTACAATGCGTCATCAAATTCCAAGTAATGTCGATGACAAAGAGATTTATGTGAAGGCACAATGTGAATTTTTGAACTGCAAAATCATAAGAAAATTTTACAAGCTTCCAGGTAGAAAGAACACGTCACTTATCTGCCAGAAATCAAAGGATTAATACTAAGACTACTGAGAAAAAAGGGTCATAAACTGATCATTCTTCAGTCAGACCAGATATCAGTCCCCTGCAGAGAGAAAGATATTTCTTAATAGTCAAAGATTCAGAAAGCTTATCACCCACATTAATCATTTGAGGATAACAGATTTTAAAAATTATAGTTAAAGCACAGATTTAATAGAGATGAGAATTCAAGATAAGAAATAAAAAGAAAGAAAAGATTAATAATAACTCTAGCAGTACAAATACAGCTAAATCTGAAAGGATAATGATACATTATCTGTCAGGAATATGGAATATAACCATCTAATTAAAAAAGTCTTAAAGCAGAAGTAATGTGCTCCAAGAGAAATTATATAACTTGTGAAAAAATAAAATATTAAACTGCCTTAGTAAACTCGAGGAGTAGAATTAAGAGCTGGAAAGAAAAAGGCAGAGTAGTTTAAATGTTTCAACCAATTAGAAGGATGCGCATGAAAGGAAGAGGAGTCTAAAACACTAAATTATCAGACTGAGGAGTATGGTGAGAAAATGGGTTGTCACAGAAAAATAGTTTGAATGATTTAGGAGAATGATTGAACTGTTCTGGCCTTGTTTATTCTATTTATTCAGCAAATATTTATTCAAGGACTATAAACAGGATGTCATTTATATGTCACACACTGTTCTATGAATTCAAGGCATAACATTTGAACAAAACACACAATTTCTATCCTCTTGTGTCTCCAATTTTAATGAGAAAAAGAGAATAAACTGAGAAGTAAATTGTTTGGAGAAACAGAGTGTCATAAGTGAGAGTTATATGGATATAGACATAAAATTAATCAGGCATAAAAGAAACCAGACGAGGTGCTTCCTTGAAATTCTTGCTTGTCATACGAAGTATGATTGGTGTCAAAGTATGCCAAAAAACAAATAACATGGCTTTCATCTGACCACATTTATTAATACTTAACATAGTAATCACTAGATTTCATAAGAAAGAATGTAGAAATGACTCTAGAGCCTACTGGGAAAATCCAAGGGACCTCCAAAATAAAAGGGCTACAAATTGTTTCCTTCAGCTGTAAAACTTTGTGTTTCTTTCTGCTTTAATCAAAATAAGTTTTCACGTTGACTCTTATCTCTTATTGGTAAATTTTACTAAATAAGAAATAAAAATCTTAAATGAATGCATGACTGAATAAATAACATGAATATAACCACTCCCAACTCTAAGTACCACAGAAAAGAAACAATAGCTTTTTATTTAATAAGATCTGATTTACCCTTGGGATCTTCACTTTCAGGCACTTTTTCAGATTTCTTTTGTCTTTTTCTTTACCAGTGTTCTCCACATAAAATGAGTTCAGGTTTCTTTGCAGTCATTAATCAACCAGCAAAAAAGAAAATGTGCAATATATGCAAATTAAAGTACTTTTATCCAAGATTTTTTATTGTGTCTTATCTATGAATAGAATGATATATGCATGTTTATGTGCAATATTACCTATTTAGCTTGTAGAAAAAAATGTTTCAGTAGTCTTAATATTTAGGGTTTCTTTCCTCTTCCTGTAGTTAAAATAATATGAGGGAAAAAGGGGTTTTATTTTTCTATTAAAATTTTTTAGCTAAAAGTACAACACAGACTCGAGGAAAGTGTTCTCAATATGATCAACTGAAAAACAGAACCTAGAATATATCAACTTCTACAAATTTATACAGAAGATGAATAATAGTATACTGTCCAATAGCATACTATGCACAACTAAAATGAAAGAATGAACAAGTTCTAGACATATCAACACTGATAAATATATAATCATGTTAAGTTAAAAAGTCAAGTTCTAAAGGTTTATTTCCATTTGATATAACGTATGTAAACTTAAAATCTGAACTAACAATGCTATAAATGTAGGTAGAACATAAGCCTTTAAAAAGGGAGGTACAAGGACTGACTGCATAAATGGTCATTCAACTGTATCTGTAACTTTCTTTTTTTACTGACAAATATGACAAAATGTGAACATCTTTAAAATCTAGGGAAAAAGTAATTAGAGTTAATTAAACTATTACACAATTATTAAATATTAAGTCATCTGGCTTTTAAACTTTGTGTCATAAAATACTGTCTATGTTGCTTTGAGTTATTCTAAGCAGCAAGCAAAAAATATGTTATTATTACTGAAAATAATGTGGTAGTAGACATCATTTTTTGGTTTCTCAAATACTAGATCTGTAATTTTATATTCAATAAAAAAGTGCTTCTTTGCTTCATGAAGCTAGAAATCAATAGCAGAAAGAATTTAGAAAAATTCCCAAATATGTGGAAATTAAACAAGTTCTTGAACACTAAATAGGGCAAAAAGAAAATTTAAAAATTATTTTGAGACAAACAGCAATGGAAATACAGCACATCGAACTGTACAGGATGCAGCAAAAGCAGTTCTAAGAAGGAACTTGATAGCAATAAATGCCTACATCACAAAAAAGAAAGATCTCAAATAAGCAACCTAACATTACCCACAAAACCTAGAAAAGGAAGACTGTAAGCTCAAAGTGAGTAAAAAATATAATTAATATAATATAATATAATATAATATAATATGATATAGATCAGAGCATAGTTAAACGAAGTAGAGACTAGAACAACAGAAAAATATCAACAAAACCAAGAATTCTTCTTTTAAAATATAGACAAAATAGAAAAATTATTAGTTAGACTAAGAAAAAAAGACAGAAAAGTCAAACAGATAAAATTAGAAATTAAAAAGTCAACTAATATCATAGAACAGTAACAGAGTACTGTGAACAATTATATAGCAACAATTCAGGAAGCTTAGAAGAAATGAATAAATTCGTTGACACATACAACCTACAAAAACTGAATTATGAAGAAACAGAAAACATGGATAGACCAAAAATGAATAAGGAGGCTGAATTAGTAATAAAACTCTCTCATCAAAGAAAAGCCCAGGACTTGATGGCTTTGTTGCTGAATTCTACCAAACATTTAAAAACCTAATACCAAATCTTCCAAACTATTCCAAAAACTTGAAGAACAGAAAAAATTTCCAAATATATTTTATGAGGCCAGCATTACCCTGATAACAAAGCCAAACAAGGATACCACAAGAAAAAAAAAATTACAGGTCACTATCCTTGATTAACACAGAAATAAAAATTCTCAACAAAATACTAGCAATCAAATTCAAAAGGACATTATGAGGATCATTTATCACGATCAAGTGGGATTTAACCCAGGGATGCAAGGATGATTTAACATATGCAAATCTACAAATGTGGTACACCACGTGTGCTATGATTATATGTATATATATGTTTTTGTTCATAATTTCTGGCTCATAATTCCCATAACCCTTATTACAGTCTTTTGTTATAATGTTGGGCATGTTAAGCCTCAGGGGCAGACATCTGGAAACAATTTCTCTGACATTTTTCTGCTCTCAACAGTCCCAAAGTAGGGCTATAATTTGATTGTAGTTATTAAAAACTCTCCTTAGAGAGGGTTTCACCCTGTACCCTTAGGGAAGAAAGGCTGACATATGAAGCTTCCACGAAAACCTGAGAGGACTGGGTTAGGAGAGCTTCTAGATAGCTGGCGACATGGAGGTTCCTGGCGGGTAGCATACCCAGGGACAGTATGGAAGCCCTGTGCTCCTTACCTCCTACCTAGCCCTATGCATCTCTTTATCATGGTTATTGTAATATCCTTTATAGTACACTGGTCAATGTGTTTCACTAGTTATGTTAGCCACTCCAGCAAATTAATCAAGCTCAAGGAGGCGGTTTATCTCCAGGTAGATAGTGTCAGAATTGAAAAGGAGAATACTCAGCTGCTGTATAACACTTGTTGTTAGGGAAAAACAAAAACACACATTTGATCACAGAAGTCTTCTGTATTGATTGTTGCAGTGTGAGGGCAGAGGAAAAACATGATTTTAGTATTTTTCCCAAACATCACATTAACAGCATAAAGGAAAAAAACCATATGATCATCTCAATAAATGCAAAAAAGTTGACAAGTTTAACTTTCTTTCATGATGAAAATAACTGTCAATAAATTAGATAGAGAGGAATGCACTTCAACACAACAAAGGTCATATGTCACAAGCCCACAGCTAACCATGCTCAATGCTGAAAATTTGAAAGTGTTTCCTCCATGATCAGAACAAGGCAAGGATGCCCCTTTTCACTACTTCTATTTAACATAATACTGGAGTCATAACACTGGAGTCCTAGCCAGAACAATTAAGCGAGAGAAAGAAATAAAAGTCATCCACTTCAGAATAGAAAAAGTTAAAGGATATGAAATTTCAGTTAGATAGAAGGAATAAGTTCAAGAGCTCTAATTTACAACATGGTGACTATAGTTAATAACAATGTATTCTCAAAAATCGCTGAGAGTAGATGTGTTCTCACCACAAATGTGGTAAGTGTGTGAGGTAATGCATACATTAATTGGTTCAGTGTAGCCATTCTGCAATGTATACATATTTCAAAACATCATATTGTATGTGATCAATACATATAATTTTTATCTGTCCATTAAATAACAATCATAATAGCTATAGAAAATACAAATACAATAAACACTCTTGCCAAGAAGCTTGTAAAACCACCCATAAAGTTAAGAAATATAGTTTACAAAGAAAAAATAAAAACAAAATAGTATATTTGTGCTCCAAAAATTCATTCTTATATTTTGTTTTATGAGAATATTTTTTAAATGCAATCAGAAAATTATAATATCTAATTGTGTTAAAATTGAATGTGCCCATATAAAGAATTAAAAGTGAACATTTTTCTACTTAAAATCATAGTGTATTTTGCTTTGCCTATCTGCTCTGTTTCATTTTCCAACTTTTTCTCCTTCTTATCTATATCAAGGGAAACGAAATTTTGCAGAACCCCTTGCCCACTAGTTTTCAACTAGTGCCAACCAATCGGATGCACTCAGTAGAGACTGGAAAACAGGATAAAATGAGAAGTCAAGGTTTTTCACTCCACAGTTTCTCCCCTTAACTCTCTACCTCCACTGGTATCTCCAACAATGGCCACTTTTTCTCAGTGGCTCAATTACTCACCAAACAACCTACTGCATGACGGGAGGTTTGTTGTGTAGTGTAGTTCCAGCTTCTCCCAGGTAGTCCTGGCTTCTAAGATCCCATAATATGGCCCTCTGGGTTTATTCTTTCAGCATAATGATGGTAACAACTTCCTACCATTGCAAATTTCTGGATCATCTTATCATCCTTTGTTTGGCTTGTTAGCTCCAAATTCAACTGTGTCAACATTCTCTGTGTTAAATTATCTCTGTTTGAAATCCAAGAGAGGCTTCTGTTTTTCTGACTTGATTCCAGTGGATACATCAGCATTGCCAAAAACAAACAAACAAAAAACTGAACTTGCATTGCAATTATAGAACCTGTATGAACAACAAGCATGAAATATGTGGTCAATATAATATAAAGCTCTTTGGGAGCTCTTACTCATTTTAAGGGAGGGACCAACTTTCCCATAGCCTTTCATTATCTGCATTTATACTCATTGTGAATATCATTAATTTATTTTTTCACTCATTGTATTAGTCAGGGTTCTCTAGAGGGACAGAATTCATGGCATAGACATATCTCTATGTAAAGGGGAGTTTATTAAGTATCAATTCACACAATCACAAGGTCCCACAGTAGGCTGTCTGCTGGCTGAGGAGCAAAGAGAGCCAGTCCAACTTCCAAAACTGAAGAACTTGGAGCCCAACATTCAAGGGTAGGAAGCATCCAGCATGGAAGAAAGGTGTAGGCTGGGAGGCTAAGCCAGTCTCTCTTTTCACATTTTTTTCTGCCTGCTTATATTCTAGCTGCACTGACAGCTGATTAGATTGTGCCCACACAGATTAAGGGTGGGTCTGCCTTTCCCAGTCCACTGACTCAAATGTTACTCTCTTTTGGCAACATCCTCACAGACACACCCAGCATCAATATTTTGTATCCTTCAATCCAATCAAGTTCACACTCAATATTAACTATCACATTCATCTATTCATTCATTCCATAAAATATTTAAATGAGAAACCACCTTGTTTGTGAATAATTATAAGTCCTGACGATATAGAAATGAACAAAACAAAGCTGTTGCTCTTAGCATCTTTGGAGGTAGAACTTTCTAAAGTATTATCGAAAAATGAGGTAATGTAATTCTTATTTGGTTTTAAAATTAATGAAATCAAATTATCAACAGCTATTTTATTAGTAAAGGTTAGCAAAAAATTATGATTATTCTATAATTGGGATTTCAAATTCAGCATGACCATTCCTAGTTGGAGTAGTTAGAATTTTTCATTTGAATCAAGAAGTTCTTCTTTGCTATGGTATGTTTCAATATATGACAGAAAATGTGTTTCACTAAAAGTACAAAGTTAAATTTCCACGCTTCTTGTCACAGGAGTTTCAGTTTACTCAAAAGAACTGCTACCTTTTGATATAAACCATGCAGAGT
This sequence comes from Sapajus apella, assembly GCF_009761245.1. NCBI lineage: Eukaryota > Metazoa > Chordata > Mammalia > Primates > Cebidae > Sapajus > Sapajus apella. Next base: position 7,096,337 of record NW_022436968.1, on the reverse strand, counting down.
GCATTCTCATTTCTTTAACAGAGTGACCCCTGTAGTAGGTAACATTAGAACTCAAAGATATTCATCTCAAATATTCATATCAGTTTGAAGCTGCCAGAAAAAATATAATTACACATATTTATAATAAAGGTGATTTTAATTCATTGTTTTTATTTGCTGGCTTGCATTTTTTTTTCTGTAAAGTGGCTTATTAATATCACTAGCCATACAAACTACTTCACTCAGTTGACTTTTTTTTTTTTTTTTTTTTGAGATGAAGTCTCCCTCTGTTGTCAGGAGGGAGTGCAGTGGCACCATCTAGGCTCACTACAAGCTCCGACTCCCTGGTTCAAACGATTCTGCCTCAGCCTCTCAAGTAGCTGGGATTACAGGCATGTGCCACTATGCTGGCTAGTTTTCCTATTTTTAGTAGACACAGGGTTTCACCATGTTGTCCAGAATGGTCTCGATCTCCTGACCTCATGATCCATCCGCCTCAGCTCACAAAGTGCTGGGATTACAGGCATGAGTCACTGCACCTGGCCCACTCAGTTGAATTTTAAACAAAATTATGATTTTTAGCTTTGAATATAGTCTATTTGATTATTTGTTTATGACACTGTTATGTGTCTTAATTCAATATACATTCACTTTGTTTTTTGGACACCATGTATAAATTTCAAGACAGAAACAATGTGACATCTCAAAAGTGATATTTGACAAGCTTTGCATTCTAGTACCCTGCAATATTTAGTACCCTAGTGATATTAAAAAAGGTTTGATGTTGGCATGCTTTAAAGTGCCTCTAAGATTACAGATTTCATTATACCCTGTTTGATGAGAAAAACACCAAAATAATAAAAAAGTAGTTCCTCAAGACATAGCTATCTAACTGAGAAAATATTTTTGGAGTACTTATGCACAAGACATTGCTGTGTTCACTTTGTTTTTCTTCATGGTATTTTTATGCATTCAATATATATTTTGCTTCTACTTTAGTTTTACCATGTTAGTTGCTATTGGATACAAAAGTGAATCAGATAAAATTACTATCCTCAAGAATCACCTACTCAGGGGGAGGATCAGAAATTAACATGAAGTGTTACATGTGTAAAAATGGTACATAAAAGACAGTGTTTGCACAAAAAACAATGCGGAAGTTTGCGTGGGGAAAGTGAGGAGACAGATATATGTATCATCATTAAAATCTCCACAAAAACATAGCTGTGATCTTTGTGCTAGGCTTTGGCATATAATTTTACCCCAAAGGACATAAATATGTGAAGTAACCAAACAATATGATATGGCTGGGTCATACAAGTGGTTTTCTATTAATAGACCAACATGGATGAGAGGAAAAGGGAAGTGAAGTTCAGAGTGAAATGTCACAGAACTCTTATAGCATCCTTCCTGTCTTTTATAGTAAGGATTCTTTTTGTTTCAAAAAACAGAATCACTAAACACATAAGTTCTATATTGAAAATGACTTCATTCTATCATATAACTGAAATAGCCAGGGCTAACATCAGAAAAAGAATCTGAGACTAGATCCAGATGACTTTATTTATTACACACAGTATTTTAGCAATCATATAAAACTGCTGGAGATTCAAGTGATGTACAGAGGGATTTAAGGGAATTAATCAGCTTACCCTATGCTTCTTATGACTACATGGGACGGAGAGACAATGTGGACACCATTGCCTCAGCAAGAGTACAGTCACTGGTGAGGAAACCAGGGAGACCTGATTAGCCATGCTCTCTGAACAGCCACTAAGCTGATTTCTTTCATTATCCTTTGCTGCCTTTATATTCTTTGAGGTTATAAATGTAAAATCTAACTTCTAAAAGAGTTGAAGTGATCATTAAAGTGTTCATTTTCACAATGTGTCAAAGCTAGTGCTCTCTATGAGATTAATTCACTTCTCAAGAAAATGTAAAATGCCATTACCTTTTCTATCACTCAAGGGACAGCTGAAGCAGCATGAACAAAATTAGCAACAGTTTTATTAAGACCAACTAACATCTTCATTTGTTACAATATTTTTTCTACCTCCCAAAGGACTTGTCTATATTATACATTTTATGATTGACATTTAGAGTCCATAAATTTGATAAACAAATTAATGTGTAAAAGCTCTTAATTATGTGCAAAAATAATCTTAATTATGTTATGATTAACCACTTTAGAAGATAGGCTATATTTTTATAATTTCCTAACAACAGCTTCTACTACAAAAGTATTTATTTATTCATCAATTACATAAAGACTATATATTTAGTCAATGTTTCAATTGTTAGAAATAGAAAGATAATTAAGACTATTTCTTGTCACAAATTTCAGATTAACTGTTTAACATTATTGCTTACCACAAGTCACTGGTGTGACTTAAAGGAAAAGTCACATTATAGTGAATTTACTGAAGTGTGGTCAAAGAAAGACCATGGTTAGTGTATGAAAAAGATCACACAGAAAGAAAGAAAGAAATGTTATTCTATGGTACAGGAGGAAATTCTCAGGACAATCTCACAGGTTAGATTTTTTTAGACTAAGTCATGTAATATAAATTAGAATTTAGAGAGGAGAGAAAATAACACTTTAGTTTCTCTCTCTCTCATATCTCTCTCTTTAGTGTGAATCTGCTGATTAAATTTTTTTTCAGATATTTTTATCTAGAAAAAATTATTTTCCCTTTATTTTTTGAAGATAATTTTACTACTATAGGATTGTAGGTTAAAATAATTTTCTTTTTTTTTTTTTGAAATAATTTTCTTTCAGCATTATTAAGATGTCATTCCATTATACCCTGGTTTCCATAATTCTTGCTAAAAAATCATGTGTATTTTTTTGTTGCTCTTTTAAAGATAATGTGTCTTCTCCCTCCCCCTTAATACTTTTAAAAGTCATCTTTGGAATTTTGTTTACATTTGTTTTTACATAATTGTCCAAATTATGTAAAATAATGCATAAAGGTTTTTAAAAAATAATTCTAAATGAGTTTAGCAAACTTCTCAAATCAGTTTTGAAAAATGTCAACCCGTATTGTTTCAAATACTGCATTTTCCTGCTCTTCTAAAATCACAATGCTATTAAGTTTATAGAGTTAGGATTTGATTATAACCAAGATAATATGACTTTATTTGCTATTTTTAAAATTTTAATTTAATTTTTTTTTTTTTGAGATGGAGTCTCACTGTCACCCAGGCTGGAGTGCAGTGGTGCGAACTTGGCTCACTGCAACCTCTGCCTCTTGGATTCAAGCAATTTCTCTACCTCAGCCTCTTGAGTAGCTGGTACTATAGGCGTGCACCATCATGCCCAGCTAATTTTTGTATTTTTAGTACACAGGGCTTTTATTATTTTGAGCAGGCTGCTCTAAAATTTCATACCTGGTGATCTGCCCGTCTCAGACTCCCAAAGTCCTGTGATTACAGGTGTGAGCCACCGTACCCGGCCGTCACTATATTTTTAACTTCTAGGCTAAAAATATACAATAACCTTCTCTATGTCTGCATTTGTTCAAAAAATTCAGTTTTAACATTTTCTCAAATATTTTCTTTAAATTGAATTTTAAGATATCTTCAAACAAAGCAAGGAATTCAGAAACAATCTTGATTTTATTTAAATCAAGATAATTTTCCAAAAAAACTCAAGATATGTGCTAAATATGTGGTCTTTGTGTGTGTGCATGTGTGTGTATGTGTTCAGTTTATTAACTGCTGCAGATATTTTAGAATGGGATTTTTCTATTTTAGTAGTATTTCCTAACTTTGACAATAGTGTCTTTTTATCTGCATATAAGAATTTTACAAATTGTATTTGAAGTCCTTACTACATCACTCCTCATGACTTTTATTTTAAACGAGTTCAAATTTTCTAAGGAGGTTTTTTTTTAATATACTGTGTCATTATATGACCAAGAAGTTTATAACAGACTTAGTGTTTCTATCATATGTTATTTAAGAAAATGATTTTAATATAGAAAACAGGGGAAGATTTCTATTTCTACCACTACATAGAAAACATCACAAAATAACATTAATAGAGAATTATTATTTGTTCCAAGATGTATTAAGACCAAAAAGAATATCAGTGATTATTTTTAGAGTAGGATTTGAATTATCAAAGTATTATACTAATAGACTCTCTATGTATGATACACTAATATATCTGGAAATATAAAATAATATCCAAAATATTTTCAAATATTTAGATTTTCTCTGAGTGAAAATACCATTTCTCTTAAGCATCTTATACAGATTTTGATATATTTAGTCTCAAATTTCTTGATGAGGGATTAATTAATCAAACATGAAAATATTTTGTGAAATTTTAAGAGTGTGTTTAGTTGAAATAATAGGGTGACATGAATAAGAAGAATGAAAAAATAAGCTTAACTATTTTGATAATTTCAAATATGTGAGAATGTTTTTTTACCAAAACCACATGGCAAAATTTCAATGTTTAATTTTATTTGGAAAATAGTAACTTATCTTACTGAATTATTGTAATTGGATAAATTCCTATATTAGGTCTCTAATTTGATGTTGACTTATCAGTTTTATCTTAAATCTCTTCTATACCAAAATGTTTTGTATTTAAAATATAGGTGCCAATTAAAATTGTAGATTTTTTGACTATTATTTATGGAAAGAATTTGTAGGCAATATTTATTAAATTACACTTTTAAGTGGTATTTTTCTAAAGAATATAGTTTGTGCTGATTCTAGTCATCGCATCATATGACTGAAATAAATAACTATTTCAGTTGACATTGTAATAAATCAAATCTGTATGATTCATTTAATTTTGAAGACATTGAGGTATGTCATAATCTTGGGACCTTGGCTTCAAAGTATCCTGTAACCTCATTAGAACAGAAGCTTAACCAAGACTGGGAGCACAATGTATTACTTACCAGTGGAGAAATGACTCCAGAATAAAGGCACCAGATTAATTGGGCATCCAAATGAATAAACAGAAAATTTAGAATCTCATTTCAGATCAGACATGAAAATTCATCCCAGATAGGCTAACACACATAGAGTTAAAGCATTTAAAACTATTTGAATATTTTAATTTTTTAAGTTGCTAAGAGATACAGTATAAAAAATCTATTTTATAAGCATCCCTTTATTCCATCCTACATAACTTCAAATCATTTTCTACTGAAATTTTTAATATATACGCTTGCTTTCTTCCTTTTTAAAAAAAATTGCCAAATTGTTATTTAAAATATGCATTTTAAAATTCTCTACTTTTAAATTAACTATTGAGTAACTTTTTTTTTTTTTCATTATTGAATGTTTAAAATATCAAATAAGGATAGGTTAGATGTGTTGGTCACAGCTATAAGTCTTTAAACTGTTTCAAATGATTCATTGAATAATATATTTATGTTTTGAAAAATTTGATGCCTTTCACCATCTGTCATTCTGATGTAGAAGGCCAGATCTACACTGGAGGTGGAACTCAGACACTGGACCAAATTGAGGACTAGTTAAGACAAGGCCAGGGAAGAAGTAGCTCTCCATAAGACATATCTACTGATATGCCATGCCAGTTCATTGCCATATCAACACCTGGAAGTTACTGCCCCTTTCCATGGTAATGACCTGGCAATCTGGAAGTTATCAGCCCTTTCCTAGAAATTTCTGTGTAATCTACATCCTAGTTTGCATATAATTAAAAGTGGATATAAATATGACTGCAGATCTGCCATGGAGCTGCCTACTCTGGGCACACTGCCTATAGGGCAACCTTGCTCCACAAAGAGGAGTACCTCTGCTGCTGTTGTACATTGCCACTTCAATAAAAATTGCCGTTTACTACCACTAGCTTGCCCTTGGATTATTTCCTGTGTAAAGCCAGGACCCTCCCTGGCTAAGCCTCAATTCTGGGACTTGCCTGCCCTGCATCAATTCTAAAGCAATACATTTTTTAGATATATTCGTTAAGAACACCCTTAACTCTTCATAAATACCTGCATCTTCCTCTCATCCCCGATCTCCACAAAGAAATATTTTTTTGTGGTCTCCTTATGAGCTTCTTTGATTTTTTCAAATGCCATGTATTTTGGTTATCTCTTGTTGTAAATAACCTCCCCCAAACTCGAGTGGATTAAAACAATAATTATTTAACTATAACTTAAAATATTCTCCATAAGACATTTGAACAAGACACAGTGGATTTGGATGGTCTCAGCTTTATATGCTGTCTGCTGGGCAGAATTAATACATGAATTGCCAGGCCAGTGCAAAAAACAGTTGGACTTGTTCATAAATTTTTAAGTATTTCAATTTAACGACAGCAGAGCATTAAGACAAGCACAGAAACCTTAAATCATGGGAACTTTCTGTGTAACTGCTCAGGTTGCACGTCCATAAAGCCTGTCCTGCTGCTGGTGCTAAAACATTAATGATGGCTTTTATATCAAATGCCTGATACCTCAGGATGGTTAAAGAAAACGGAGGCTAATTAGCATGGTTTAACTTGCATCATATGCCTGGGATTCTGTCCTCACTGTCAGCTGGGTTTCTTGGTTCTGCTGTATAGTTGCAGGACATTCCCCTCTCCACATGGCATCCCCACCTGGCCTGTTACCCTGGTTGAGGCTTCTCATATTCTGGATGCTGGGTTCTAAGAGGAAGAAAGTGAAAGTTCCCTGTACTTTTTAAACCTGGACGTAGAAGTTGTCGGCATTTTATGGAGTAAACTGCTTCACAAAGACAGCCAAGATTCAAGGAGAGCGTAAATAAACTCTACTTATTGATGTGCAAAGCAGAAAAGTGATGTGAAAGCAAAGCACTTTGGGGAACTGTCATGTTACATGCTTAATATGAGATATGAGAAGCACTACTGAAAAATAGTCACAGAGCTCAGCGTTTGAATGCAGACCTGTTCCATTTCAAAGTCCACGTTCTTTCCACTACTACAACTTTCCCTCAAGAATTAGGGGCTAGATTTTATTTTAAGAATCAAGTCAGGCCAGGCACAGTGGCTCACACTTACAATCTCAGCACTTTGGGAGGCCAAGACAGATGAATCAGGAGGTCAAGAGTTCGAGACCAGCCTGGTCAATATGATGAAACCCCATCTCTACTAAAAATTTAAAAATTAGCCGGGTGTGGTGACACGTGCCTGTAGTCCCAATTACTTGGGAGGCTGAGGCAGGAGAATAGCTTGAACCTGGGAAGCGAAGGTTGCAATGAGCTGAGTTCACACCACTACACTCCAGCCTGAGAGACAGAGAGAGACTCTGTCTCAACCAACCAACCAACAAACAAAAAATAATGAAATCAGAATAAAAAGGCATATTGTTACAGATTTTCTTTTTTCAGAATCACAGTGTACAAAACATATACACAGCAAATTTAGTCAATGTTCAATGACCTGAGGTTTTCAACTGGAACTGTAAGAATTTATCCATAATTTGACTAAGAAAAAAATGGTGTATCCCATGAAGGGGCCAACGGAAATCTTCCCTTTCACCTTCTGAAGGTTCGCTGAAGGTCAGTGAACAAAAGGCAGATTTTCAGGAGAGAGGACATAAAAATGTATTAATGTGCAAATAAGGAAGATAAAGGAACTTCAGATAACAACTTCATCTTGAGATACAAAGGATTGAGGACAGAGTGGAGGCCTCTTCTTCAGTTCAGCATGTCAAAGCACCATATTTTGGGGTATCAGTTTCTGAACCCCAACACCCACTAATTTTTGAATTATAAGAAACATTGCTTTTGTAATAGTGATTTCTATAGAATTAGAATATTGTAATATTTCTATAATTTTTCTCATTTAAATAATATAACCTAGAAATTAGAAAACAACACTAAATTAAAAAGAAGAAAAACTGTATAAAATTTAGGAAGTGCAGACAGTTAACAAATAGTTAAATAATTTTTATTTCTACCACCCAAACTATCCACTAATAACATTCTATGAATATCTTGCATTGCTTTTTTTGTCTTCACCATTGTATACATAGTATAAAAATTAAGTTTAGAAACATTTCTGCCGGGAGCGGTGGCTCAAGCCTGTAATCCCAGCACTTTGGGAGGCCGAGGCGGGTGGATCACGAGGTCAAGAGATCGAGACCATCCTGGTCAACATGGTGAAACCCCGTCTCTACTAAAACTACAAAACATTAGCTGGGCGTGGTGGTGCGCGCCTGTAGTCCCAGCTACTTAGGAGGCTGAGGCAGGAGAATTGCCTGAACCCAGGAGGCGGAGGTTGCGGTGAGCCGAGATCGCGCCATTGCACTCCAGCCTGGGTAACAAGAGCGAAACTCCGTCTCCAAAAAAAAAAAAAAAAAAAATTTCTATTATGTTAATCATTACCACCTTCCCCCTTATGTAAATTACGCTCTTTATATCATTATGTTTATTTGGAATTCCTTTCTCATTTATCTATGATTTCCATGGCTTGACCAAATGTTACTTGTTTCAATATAGGCATTAAAAGAAAAGACCTCATTTTCTGTTTTAGAGTAAATGATGGTTCTAGAGTCAAATTATTTGGTGGTTGATGGAATATAGAATATAAAACAATAAAGGAAGCAGCATTATCTGAAATAGAAGAAAACTGAAGGAAATATGATATCCTATAACTCTAAAACAATCCTGCTAGCTTTTAAGTTGTTTCTTCTCAAATGCTAACAACATGATAACTTTCTTGAAAGTTAAAAAAAAAAAAGGAGAGAGAGAGAGAGACATGTGTTCATAATTTACCTGAGTCGAGAATAATTAATGGTTCATTGAAACTTTTGAAATTAATAGTTAAAATTATGATTATAACTTATGCTTTTAGTAGAGACATCACTTTCTTGCCTTCAATAATATTTTTCTTTTTTGTTTTCCTGAGATTTCAGAATTTGAGATTAAAGTCAAATTCTGATTAATTTTCAAATAAAAATCAGATTTTTAAAAACACCAACCTTCTAATACAGTATTACAGTACTCCTCTAATTTAATGTCTCTTGGCCATTTCCCATTACTACTCATACAAACTAATGTTTCAGTAAGGTTCTGTGAAAAGTGTCTACCAGAACAACTATATTTACAGAACAGAGTTTTCAGATTTTTCTGTGTGCCAATACATGCTGTGTGTCCTTAAACATACCCTGTATAAGTTCCAAGTGGAGTCATGCTCTGTCATAACAAATCAGTCCAATCTTCCTTTGTATAAAAAGTTAATTACATGGCTATATTCTGCAGCAAATGTAAACGAGATGTGGAGCTCGATGAGAATTATTTCTCACTTATGACATCTAGGTCTTATATTCCACATGGCAGATTTCATAAGCTTTCTGTATTGTATACATTTTGCACACAGATGAATCCTTGTGACAGAAAATTGTCAAATGTGTTTTCTCTTTTGTAACTCACTTCATTTTAAAAATCTCAATAAGCAAAACTATAATGATTTTAATTTCTCAACCCATCATTGAAACCTTAGAAAACCATTGTAATTATTACTGTATAACCTAAAAATATAATTAGTTCTAGATAATCTTTAAGTATTTGCATAACGGAATTTTTAATGAGATTTTTATGGCTGTCCTTTTGTGCTGAAAACCCAAAACGAGAAATAAAGCCACCCGCAAAATGAAAGAACTAGCTCCTACCCCTACTTTAGACAGGGAGAGGATTGGGAATGGGGAAAGGAGAACTGTAATTCTCAGCCTTTTGGAGGTGCAACGCAATTTTTTGTTTTTGTTTGTTGAGAGGGAGTCTCACTCTGTCTCCTGGGCTGGAGTAGTGAGGCTATCTCGGCTCACTGCAACCTCAGCCTTACCAGGCTCAAGCAATTCTCCTGCCTCTGTCTCCTAATTTTTGTATGTTGTGTAGGGACGGAGTCTTGCTATGTGGCCCAGGCTGGTCTCCAACTCCTGGGCTCAAGCGATCTGACTGCTCGACCTCCCAAAGTGAGGGGATTACATGCTGAGCCACCACTACCAGCAGGGAGGTGTAATATTTATAGAGAGATTTTGTTTCCATTCCACTGGGAGGATGGAGCATTCCTTCTTCTGTGAGTGGGGTGGCTCTCTCAGTTGCTGCTACATATATATATATTGTTGTTGTTAAGCTGGCAGGTATAGAGCCCTGGCTATCAACAGAACCAAGGCAGCTACATCTGCTGTTCCTAGAATCCCACAGCTAGAACCTTTTTGCCTTGTTTATTTGTTTGGGGTAAGAAAATTGTTTTAGATTATCACTCTTCTCTATTCTGATTACTGGCATTAGTTTTGCTAGCCTTGCTTACAATATGCAAAACTCAACAGTAGAACTTCCAAATGAAACGTTTTCTCTCTCAATAAAGCCTATCATTTGGAAATCAAAAGCACTTTAACTTTCAAGCTGTTGTTTGCAGGTTGGGCTTCTGAAAGCCTAATTAGGGGCTCAAAAGCCAAAATGGCTGCACCTGTATGTGTATACAGAGTACAGAAGGAAATATTGTTACCAGAACAATGGGCACAGGAGGCATATCAAACAATATCTTAGTTAACACCATAAAATTTGTATCCTTGGCTGGTACAAATGACTCACAGAGCTCTTTAGGGGCATAACCAAAACCAAAACCCCACTGTTCTGTCTTCAGTCCAGGCATTTTTTTTGTTTGGTGATTGTTGTGTTATATGTCACTACATTACTTCTGTCAAACATGATCTCTCTTTGTTTTAGACTTCTCAAGACCAGTTATGTAAGAGGTTTAGTACTCATCTTTATGATGAACTATTATATCAATTTGAAATGTAATCGTTTTTGTCAAAAGAATAATATTTTCATATTACTAAAAATATTTGAAATTGAAAGCTATAGAAAAGATCTCGACATAATTGTAGTCTGAAGACTTTCAGTAAACAAACTAAATAGGTTAAAACTCTCCTCTGCCTTTTATTAGTGGTATGTAGGCTGTGAAAATTACCTCCTTTCTATAAAAATGAAACTAATAATGCTTACCAGAAAAAAATAATATTTGTAAGGCAGTTTTGACAAGGGCCTGGTTAACAGAAACTACTTTTTTAAACTAATACAAAATAGAATATTCTGAAAAAGAATCCCCAATTTGTAAAAAATAATTTACTTTGACTTTTAAGTGTGTACTCAAATATTCTCACTTTAAAGATTAACTATAAAAAGAAATATTTTTTCCATAGTAGTAAAAATAAGTTGTAATACTCAATTAAAATTATAGTCTACTACTATGCTTAAACATTATTTGAAGTAGATGATGACATAATACTGTTCAATTATCCATGTGAGAATTCACTGTACTAACAGACACACACAAAAACCAGATTCCTTCGTGGTATCATTTGAAGAAGACCTTTTAATATTAGAAACATGAAAACATATTATGCTTTGCCTAAAGGCATCTAAGCAGTTTCCAATGTGTGAGCATTATGTAAATAAGTTTTCTAAATATCTGTTGTGGGTTTTCCTATTTATTATATGTCAAATTGGATTTCATGATGCCCAGTAGGGAACTGAAGTTTTTAAGTCTTTAAACGGTAACTATTTTTTATTTTATTTCATTATTTCATTACATAAAATGACACATACCACTACTTTCAATTATGTATGTGATTTTTGTATCTTTGTATGTTCGTTCTGTTTCCAATAACTGTAAAATTTATTTAAAAGTGATAAAACATATTTAACATGTTAATAAGTACTATACTTCCTTAAGTGTAGTAAATTCCAAACATTTATATTGACTTAAATCTCTCATATATTTTTAAAAATGCAATCTAAATAAAGACAAGTCTGGTGCCTTACAAAATATTAGTTAAAATGCATTGAATATCTTTAAGTCTCTAGATATACTTTCCATCTTTCTTTATCCTTCTCTGTTCTATAAAAGACTAACCCATGAAAACTACATTCACTTGTTCCATTGCCTTCAGATTTTCTACTCGTGGTGGCCAATACATAGCCCCAGCTGGAGATGGGAATATGAAAAGAGATGTCAGCACATTTTCCCTGTTCCCTTCCTATCTGATTCTTATTTCATTGTGCTCCTTTATTGAAGGTCACAATTTCTATCGGGCATTCTTTTCCATATAATTATCCTCTCTGGGTTTTGATAACCATTCTCTCTTCTTTTTCTTGCCCTTCAAGGGTAGAGGTGGTAATTGGCTTCCCTAAATATTACCCTATGAGGATAACTATATTACTTAAACCCTGCCTGCACCTTGAGAAATAATCTTTTTATTAATCTTTTCTCAAATTATCTGGTTTGGAATGAGCCATTTCATACAGTTTCTCACGGACTTTCTAAAACATTTGTATAGATTAGTATTTTTGGTACTCAGGGAATCTTTAACGTTTTTGTATCTAAACACAAAGGTCAACACATTATTAGTTTATTGTAGGTAGCATGTAGTCTAAATTGCCATTATTTATGCATTTCTCTTTAATATCTAGATAATATCTAGAAAATATATATTTAATATCTAATCTAAGCTCTCTTTAATATCTGCATAATATTGTATTATTTAGACTCCAAGTTGTTCACTTATAACTGGAATGTTCTTCTGCTATTTATCTTTCAAGTTTTCTGGAATTTCTTCAACAACTGACTTCACTCCCATGACGTTAAACTTTCCTAACAGCTAGGATTAAATATTGACTTAGAATAATTAAAAGGATGGTGCTTCCTGAATAAATGTAACTTTAGCAATATAGATAAAACAGGTCCATTGAGATTCCTATACTTCTCTAATTTCCAGCAAACTAGTAAAGATTATGAAAATATACATTGTAACACTGTGAAGGCAGCTAGACAAAAGCAGTGTCCAGCAAGTCTGGGTTTTTCCATAATCATGTTATGACACTAACTGTTCTAAGTAGTCAGCAGTACTGAAAATCCTAATAATATGGAATTTAAGGTTCTCAAACATGTTAACGGGTTATGACCAGAGCTCAAAATTCATTTTGAAAAATCAAAGCTATAAGACCCTCTCTCTGGTATGTTTTCTTCATACAATATAAAAATCACATCACTCTAAAGTTTGTCATTTCTTTACCCTCTTGTATTTAGCAGATCAGACACCTGATAATAAGTTTGATAATAAGAGAATCTAAGTCCCTTCATTGGCCTTTCTTACCTCCAATCTCACATAGCTTAAATATCTTCTTTAAATGGTCACCAAAGTGCTTTTTCTAAAACAAAATTGTCCTATAATGAGACTTGCAGCAGCTCCTATTTCTGATAAAGTTTGAGATCCTGATTCTATGCTCCCCAACACACTAAGCTACTTTAACTTCTTCATATTATCTTGCTATTTCAAGTTTCTGAGGCTTTGATAATGTCATTCCCTCTGCCATAAATGTTTCTCCCTTTTTTGTCTACCTGCTATACACATAAACATCCTTCAAAATTCAGCTCACATTTTGACAACACGACTGTTTTCTAAATTGTTACTATATCCTGCCCCTAATGAAGAAATATATATATCTATTTTCATGTCTAACCACATTTATTTATAATTTTATTACATTGTGTTTCCCTCTACTGGACTGTGAGCTCCTTAAGGGTAGAAGCTGTACTTATTCATCATCATTTCTTCTATACCAGTTCAGTGTCTGACATTAGAAACACAATATTGAATGCTGAATGAATAGTTATGGGACTTCTGGGGCAGGTCTGAAGCTCCCTAGATATACATTTAGTCTAGTTCATTGAGCAGCCATTATTTTAAGATTTGAACTAAACTAAGTTAAAAGATGACTGTAGATGAAGGAAAAGAAATTCTTCTTCCTTACAAAAGAATTCCAATTAATATATATAAACATTGTGAGGGGATGTAGGGAAATCTTGTAGCCAATATCTACTAATACATGTTAAAACTAGTGGGTAAAAGTTTAAGGAGAAACAGAATACTTGTATTGTCTCAAAGTATCTCTCCCCAAATACTGATTAATTACCAGGAGAAATCGTAGCTTTACAGTGCAGAAACCTGGCAGATACAACCTTTACTGACTTAACCGTTTATCTGTGTGAACTCAGTGTCAATGTCAGGTACCCGCAATATAATGCAATGAGGACACTTTACTTTTGTTGTATTTTCCCCCAAAACTCATAGCCCCAGTTTAACCATGAAAAAACAGCAGACAACCTTATTTTGACGGACTTTTTTACAAAACACTAAACCATCAGCCTTCAAAAGTGTCAAAGTCATGAAAAACAAGGAACAATCAAGGAATTGTCACAGATTAGAAGAAACTAAGAGACATAAATGCTATGTGGAATTCTGGAATAGAAAAAGGCATTGGTAGAAAAACTGGTGATATCTCCTAGAAGAAAATCTAGGAAACATTATTTTGGGGATTGGCATTGAGATAATTTATGCATAAGTCCTCAAAAGCAAACAAAAAACAAAAATTGACAAGTGGGACCTAATTAACTAAAGTGTTTCTGCACAGCAAAATAAACTATCAACAGAGGAAACAGACAACTTAAAGAATGGGAGAAAATATGCCCAAACTATGCATCTAACAAACACTGAATATCCAGAATCTGTAAGGACCTTAAAAAATTGAACAAGTGAAAACCAAATAACTTCGTTAAAAATGAGCAAAAGATATGAACAGACACTTCTCAAAAGAAGACATACAAGCATCCAACAAACATGAAAAACTGTTTCACTCAGAGAAATGCAAATCAAAAGTACAATAACATACCATCTCATACCAGTCAGAATGGTTAGGATTAAAAGGTCAAAAACAACAGAGGTTGGCAAAGCTATAAAGAAATAAGAATGCTTATACATTGTTGATGGGAAAGTAAATTAGTCCAGCTACTGTGGAAAGCAGTTTGAAACTTTCTCAAAGAACTTAAACTACCACTTGACCCAGCATTCCCCTTTACTGGTTATATATCCAAAAGAAAACAAATAATTTTGTCAAAAAGACACACAAACTTGTATGTTTATCACAGCACTATTTGCAATAGTGATGACATGGAATCAACTTAATTGCACATCAATAGTGAATTTGATAAGGAAAATGTGATACATATACGCTAGAAAATGCTACACAGACATAAAAAAATGAAATTCTGTCACTTGCAGCAACATGGATACAGCTGGAAGCCATTATCCTAAGCAAATTAACGCAGGAACAGAAAACTGAGTGCAGCATGTTCTCACTTATAAGTGGAAGATAAACATTGAATATTCATGGACATAAAGATGGCAGCAATAGACACTGAGGACTACTAAAGGGGTGAGGAAGTCAAGGGCTGAAAAACTAACTGTTGTGTACTATGCTCAGTACCTGGGTAATGGAATCATTTGTACCCCAAGTCTCATCATCACACAATATACCCAGGTAATATACTCAGCATACCAAAACCTGTACATGTACCCCTGAATCTAAAATAAAAGTTGAAAAAAAAAAAACACAAAGAAAAACAGGATATAGTTGAATAAATTCTGTAGATTGGTTAAAAAATAAAAATAAGAACATACATACATATAATTATTCTTTCTAGACAAAAATAACACCAAAAATAGTTTTATTTTTTCCAAGAAAAATCTACATCTAAAATTTCAGCCAAAGCTATTGTTTTCCTTTTATTTTTACCCACATTAATTCAGTTTCATGAAAAACTTTAACATATCAAAAGTTTTGATAGTTTTACCTGTTTCCCTGAAAAGCCATTATTTATTTTATACTTACTTGCCAGACATGCTAAGTGCTTTATACTTATTAACTCAATTAATTTTGACAATGGTTTCAAAAATAAAAAAACTAATATTAAAGGAGAATAATATGGTTATCTCTGTGTTCCCATCCAAATCTCATGTTGAATTGTAATTCCCAACACTGTGGGAGGGCCCCAGTGGGAGGTGATTGGATCATGGGGGCAGATTTCCCTTTTGTGATTTTTGTAATAGTAAGTGAGTTATTTAGATTGGTTGTTTAAAACTGAGTAGCATTGCCCCTTTTGCTCTTTGTCTCTTGCCCTGCCATGGGAAGACATGCTCACTTCCTCTTCTCCTTCTGCCATGATTATAAGTTTCCTGAGGCCGCCCAGCCATGCCTCCTGTATAGTCTGTGGAACTCTGAGTCAATTAAACCTCTTTTATTCAACAATTACCCAGTGTCAGGTAGTTCTTTATAGCAATGTGAGAACAAACTAATATAGAGAAGAAAATAACTTGTCCAGGATTTCAGTCAGTAAGTGGTAGAGAACACATCCTAACCATGACTTTGGACTCCCAAAGCACATGCTTTAAAGTTTTATCCAATGCTTCATCCTTCAAAACTCAACAGCCTGAAGTTCACTTTTATAAAATATCTGAAGCTTAATTCAGTAAATAAAATTTAAGCCATGAGAGCTTTCTTGAAACTTTAAGAATGGTCTTATAAATCTATTCAATCATTAATTTACATTTCATTAGTTCTCCCCCAAACTCATGGCACACTACAATAATATTTCAATGAAAAAAACTTAATTAATTTGGTACAAGATTTATTATATTCTTCACTTGTATAATGTACAGATTTCCAAATAGAACACTGCATTTTAGGTAGGGGTGTTCATTTAAAAGTCCTTAGCAAGTTATTTTTATGTGGAAAATAGATGATATTTACCTGCACTCTCAGTATGCGTAAATTATTTGTATAACTTTGAAATTGCTTCTGGAGGTCTTCATTTTTGAAATTGAACAATAGTCTTCTGCTGCCACACCCTCTGAAAACCTGCCAATTTCCATTGAACTGATAGCACTTTATCTGTGTGTATTCTCAGATTGCTGAGCTAGAAAGACTATTGATGCAGAACCAGCATGGCAAGTCTCTGTTGTAACAATTCTTGCCACAGACTGCCTTTTACAGAAAAGCCACTCTTAGAATTATTTTACCCTGTTATGGAAAAGATACTTGATGAGAGAACGTCTTTTGTTGTTTGGTTGTGATAGGCGCCAATGTCCCCTTTGTGTTTTAAAGCGTGATGACATTTTCTCAAATCACATTATGTCAAGACCAAGCGTATAGGTGCCTTGCTTAGCTTTGCTTTTTGGTTAAGCCCTGTCAGCAAGCGTGAGCAAATTCAGATACAGGATTTTGAAAAGAATTAAGAAATTAGCATTCTAGTGAAAGACTGCAAATCATAATTTTCAAATAAAAAGTTTCCTTTGTCAAAAATCATTTTAGAAAATTTATTTTTTACTCTATTAAGAAAATAAAACTGTAATTCCATTTGCAATAAGATGCCTTTGTTTTATTTTTGTATTTTAAGTAGGTGACTCTTCAAATGAACAAAATGTCTTCTCAATGCAGCGGTTTTTCAAGCAAGTAAAACTGCTTCAAGCAAATTTTCTAGGCCTGAAAACTCTGTGGCAGAAGAGCGTACCACAGGAGACTAGTCTTGGATGTTAGGTGAGGCCTTTCCATGAAGGTAAGTGTCAGCTCTTGACTTTTGGTCCCGGCTGGGCTCCATGTAAGATACTCATTCACTATCATCTAGAGTGCACAGTTCGGTACAAGAAGCAGAAACTTGATCCTTGATTAAGATCCGTGCTTTCTCTCATTATTCATGTTAAGGAGGGTTCTTCTACTCCAAGTATTATTTGTATCCTGCAGTTGTCATAAAATGGCCCTTTAACTCTTAGCAACAAACCCGAACTTAACAAGTGGTAATTTAATAGATTGGAGGTTAAAATAGAATATGAGTAGATGCAGAATCAGGTCCTTTCAAGTTGAAAAAGTATCATTTTTCAGGATCAGAAGAAAAAATTGAACAGCGAAGTGAATTCAAGTAAACTGATACATAAGTTTAACACACTTCTAACGGAAGACTTTTGTGGTCAAAGGTAGGAAATGGGAAGTTGTGACAAGGAAGCTTAACAGAAGGGATCCAAAGTTCGTTTGGAAAAATAAACTTGAGAGAATAGTGATGAAAGTTTTGAAAGGGGGAGGAAATAATAAAGGAGAATTTGCCCTAGTAGATATTTTAAACAATGATAGGTTGAGATAAATAATAACGTCTATTGCAGAAATACACTGACTATTAAACGGGAAAGGGCTTACCGCTAGTCCACGTGGTGCCCGATTCTTTCCAAGGAAGCTCTGCAAGTGCTTTGCTAGGAGCTGAAGAAGCCTTTGTAGTTAGAAAAGACATCCCCTTCTTCTAGCTCACAAGCTCCATTGGCTTGGCTGGCAAAGGATCTTGGCTGGATTTCATTCTGCACTGGGCCTTTTTTAGGTATCTTACTGCATTTTGCATGGTGTTTGACCACACCTGGAAGTTCTGAATGAACAGACCCTTTTTTATATCTAAGTTAACATATGATAAAGATTATTGCTAAAATCACTGGGAAAAGAATGGATCTATTAATATGTTGTACTGGACACCTAGATCATTATTCTTGGGGAAACAAAAGCCCTATCTTAGACTTCACATCAGAATAAATTGAAAAGTAAAAACAAAAACTACAAAATGCTAGAAGAAAATATAGTTAATTAGTTTGGGTAAAATGTCTTTATAAATATATTTTTTAAAATTCAAGAAATCATAAAAAGATTACATGTAAAGAAATTCTACATAGTTTAAAAATACAACAAAATAATTTAATTATTTTAATTAAGTTAAAAAATACCTTCTTTTATGGCTAGAGGTTAATATATTTATTACATATGAAACCTTTAAAAATTAATAAGAAAAAGAAAAAAATATATGAAACAACATATACAAAATATATGAGTAGCCATCTCACAAAAATGTAAATGGTTATTAACTTTATAAAAGCTTATTCAGTTTTATTAACAGTGAAAGTAATAAAAATTAAAGCAATTAAGCTACTAATTTTTCACTAAGGTTACTTGAAAATTTAACTGTTTGGAGAAAAAAAAGTAAGAGCCAAGATAGAATAGTTTAATGATATCATTTAGGTAAATGAAAAATACATACGAAAATAAATATTTTGAAAGAACACATAAAAAAAGGCACACCTTAAATTGATTAAGGTACACATTACATTAACTACTTTTGCTGGGCCAGTGAATTGGAGGAAATGAAAATAAAAGTACATATTCATTTTTTTTTCTATTTTATTTGTTTATTTTTGCAGAACTCCCCTCATGAAAGAAAAAGTGCATATTTAAATAAAATCCTCAAGAGGCCTTGTAGGCTAGTGAAGTGCCAAACACCAACAAGCACACTTACCACCGCCATCTGCATCTGAGTCCATTATAGTCTACGTAGACAACATACGTCATAAATATAACACAAGTACCACGTGTTGAGGAAGTGACACTGACTTGTTGCTTAAGGGAATGTATGTTTTTATAAACTTTTCAGAATTTGTTTGGCAATATGAATTTAAACTATTAGAATCGGACAATTAAGATAAGCATCTGCACTGGTATAAGGGTGACAGGACTGTAGTGGCCCAGAGATGGGGCGAGGAGACCCAAGTACAATGAAAAGGGCGTTCCAGTGGAGAAACAGCCTGGTGTGGTAGTTGCAGCCCATGCGAGATGCAGAGGAAATCCATGTAGAGAGAAGCCTGATACTGTGTGTTAGCGCCCTAGGTGAGGGAAGAGGGATAGGGGGGCTGTCTGTCTTGAGGAGTTAAGATCTGAGCAGGATGACGAGGATGTTCCTGCAGAAGGAGTGGCCTGGGCACACAGGAAAGGGGACTGTGACAGCCATGGGAGGTTGGGTATGGATAAGGACACTGATTAATTAAGAAAATATATTAAGGATAATGACAGTGGAAGCCAGATTTTTACTGGAGGACAAGGGGGCAAAAAATATAAACAGTAGTATGGTACTAGAATTGGAGGTAAATGTTTGAACTCGTGGCTTTCAAGATAGATAGGTGATAGGTGATAGATAAGCAGATAGACAAGCAGAAAGATGTAAGTTTATGCAAGTACATACATGCATATATTCCCCCTCTCTGGTTACCAAGAGGGCCTAAGCAAAGGAAAAACCTAAAAGCAATAAACATAGCTACTGGAACTCAGATTCCAAATACCATCCCTCACTAAAAGGAAACAAATTTCTTGAAGAAATGGCTGATTACTGGGCTGGGGCCGGGGAAATACAAAATTCGACTTGAACATCTCTTTGTGCCCCAAATTGAGAAAGGGCTCACAGAATGCTAGAAACATGGTAAAGGTTATGGAAGTTAGCTTGAAACCGTCCCCTCTGGCCAAATCTGAGACAATTGGAGTGTTAAAATAAATCATCATAGAAACAGATTATATCTATTCAAGTAAAATAGGAAACCATGTATCAATACTTATATAAATAAACAAATGAAGAAATTAGAAGTTTGATGAGAACTGAAGTATTTGCCTAGTTTCAAGTACCTCCCCAGGAAATATGGACCAATCATGGTTGAAAGGCAGCTATACTCACCTCTATACCACCAATGCCACCCATATGGACCAATTATAAAGAGGGAGAGATTAATGTTACAGAGGAGAAGTCGGACCGATAATCAAGTGATGATCATTAGTAATAGGAAAAAATCAAAGCTGGGTACAACTTATTAGAACTGTTTTTTTAAAAAAGAATATAGCATCACACTTCTGTTTTGTTACCAGCCAAAAATTATATTACTTGACTCTAATATGATATATTACACTTTTGCCAGGTAAGTAGTAGATAATTTACAAAAGTATAAATACCATGAAAGTTAAAGAGACATGATAACTGCATGCAACTAAGATCCCAGACTGGATCCTGCTTTTATAATGAACATTGCTGGAGTAATTGGAGAAACCTGAATAGGACATGAGAATTAAATGGTAGAAATATATTAATGTTAATTGCCTGAGTTTTGATGTTTTACCTTCTTTATGGAGGAGAAGATCTGTGTTCTAAGGAAGTACACAAAAGATTTGAGAAGGATGAGGTATCATGATGACAAGTTATACTCAAATGGTTCAGGTAAAAGCAATAATTATTTGTACCCTATCTGTAACTTTTCTGTAACGCGAGATTATTTTCAAAATAGTAAAAAGTCTATACCCTAACTTGATAATCTACTTATAGGTTATTATTCTAAGGAAATAACTGCAAGGGATAGGCAAATATGTGAACAGATGATATACAAAAATGTATGCATGAATAGCCATCATTTCTGTTTGTAACAGCAAAAAATTATTAATAAACGCTGGCATGGAAAAAAGCCAATGATATACTGTTATAAAGTAGTAGTATGTACATTATACTTCCACATGAAAAAAATGTTGAAACAAAATTGATAAGTGGCTGTGTGTGCTGGCTAATGCCTTTCCTCTACTCTTGGTTTCCATGAAAAAATATTTTACTGGGACTTTACTTACGTGCCCTTGGAGAGATGTTATGACATTTGGTAAATAAACTTAGGAATATGCTTGGGAAGAACTGCTGGGCATGCCAGTCTCAACTACCTCTCTCTCTTTCTTTGTTTGGAATAGAACTCAAAAAACAATTTAAATCTTTTTCAAAGGCACGGTCTCCTTTGAGGTCAGAAGGAGGCCGGGAACTACGTGACTGAGGCTGTTGTTTCATTTCTTCGCTTTCGGATCTACCAATTCAAATCCGTTATCTGTCAATAATGGAGTAATATTTTGCACTCATTTTTAACTTTTTTGGTCAATTTATTCCCAACCCGGGCATAAAGAAGGAATATTATTTTTCCAAGTATCTCAGAGGCCTCAACAAACCTTAGAGCATATAGAGAAAATGTAAGCAATGGGTACTCCTGGTGATGGCAATAGGTGATATTTATTTCCCTTTGCAGTTGCTCTCCTATTTTTTCTTTTTTTGCAATGGTCATGTTTCATGTTCTTAATCAAGAAGATCAAAATAAAGTAATTCCTTCAGAATGACCGATAAAATTACAGAGGTTTGAAGGTAAATGTAACATAATAACTTTGGAACTCAGAGCCCCTTAGGAACTCATAGGGTATTTGGCCACTGTTACACATGACAAACGGAATCATGTCCCCCTTTTAAGTCACATGACTGAAATTTTGATATCAATCTTGGTTTTCATTACAGTTTTAAAAAAGTTGTCAAATAATTTAAATTTTGGTTTTGTGAAATATAGGGCTAAACAACCAGCATAATTTTGTGTGCTTTTGCAATAATCAGAAATAAAATTGTTTTTTTTAAGATAAGTAACAGGTAGTTTTTGTCTTAGCCAAGGTTCCCTTAGTTAGGGTAAGAGAATCCTAAAACTTGTTTGAGCAAGAACAGTAATTATAAAATTACTGGAAAGCTGCTGAGTTTCTATCAGGTCTGTGATGAATGCGAAGAACTTTCAAATGGAAGTCAGAGGTGCTTGCAATAGGTAAAATGTGGCTTATTTCTCATCGTAGTGCCCCGCTAGGCTTCTGCAGCCCTTTTCTTTGGCATCTCCCTTCTTCACTTCCTGGGGCATGCTATAAATTTGCTTTTAAATCTTGTTCCATTTCATTTTATTGTTTTAAAAACTTGGTTCTGACACTCTTGAGATTTTTATACCTCTAAGCCATTTCACAAAGCAGATCATATCAAAAGTCGAGTTATAAAAATTATAAAGCAATAGCAAGTTTAAAGACTTTAAACAGTGGGAGAAAATATGAAAATGAGTGCTCTTTAGCACTGTATGCAACGATTGAAAAAAGACAGTTATGAGGACTCATCTGTCATTTATCCATTTATGTTGGATGTGCTTTGTAGCCATATTTTTTTCTCTCTTTAGGATCTTCCAAGGCTGGTGGATAGGAAAGATCTCTAAAGAGAAGGCTATGATATGCCTTTAGGAAACTGAAGATGAGGCTGGAGTAGTAAATAATTCCTACTTGGAGGATACAGGGTCTCATCTCTGAGAACATGGGAGTTAGTTGTGTAAAAGTTGAGATGACATTCAACACTGTGAATAGTAGGAAAGCATTTTTGAAAAAAGGTATCAAATTTTTGATATCTTCTCCTTACAGGTATCAGAGGCAAATGAATGAGAAGTAAGTACATGGTATGGGATTTTTCCATTATTTCACAGGATGGAAAGTTTGATCTCTGCAGCCTGATTTGCTCTTTGGCCCTGAACTTGTTCAAGTTGAGTTGTGTGTCCTGAACACTGATCTAGTTGTTCTCAAACTAGGGTCAGCCAACCACAGTGGTATGTTGATGTATGGGAGTCTAGAGTTCTTTATTATAATCTTTTAATATGGTTAAAAAACCCAAAATATCTATCTGTAAATATATAATGTAAGCATGGATTTGTTCATCTCGTCAACTTCCTTATTCCTAAATACTGGACTACCATTTGTTTTATTTTCATAATAACACTGATAACAAATGATCATCTAAATAACATTATTTAATTTTTAATGATTGCTCACAAATTAATTGCTTAAGAGTTATTTACAGAAAAAAACAACTAGCATTTGTCCTCAGATTAATGTTTTTAATATAATTATCTTTACGTGTGCTTGACTATTGTGATAAAGGAGAAAACAGTGAAAAGAGGACTGTGGCACACGTATTACAAGGACTGATTTCTGGTATTAGCTCTAGTACCTCCAAACCATGAGATTTGGGGAAAGTCACTTAAGATTCCTAGACTTCAGTTACCCTGTGTTTAAAATAAGAGAGTTCCGTTAGAGCTAGCTAATCTGTAAACAAACATGGTTTCTATTTCAAAAATTGTGAAGTTACACCTTTTTAAATGGAAAAAAGCATTAGGGAAAAGAAAGCTGATTCAGTTATAGGGTCTTTGGGGGAAAATTTCTAGCACCATCCTCTCCTAATTACAGTAAAATGTGGTGGGATATAAGAACCAAATATCTATTGAACACTTTTTCTGTGCCTATCATGACCCTATTTTAACTCCTGCAAATGTGACTGTGACTCCGTGAGCTAGATTATATAATTCCTGTTGGCAGTTATAATTGATAGGCACAGAAAGAGTAAGGATGGAGTTTGGAATGGAATCTGGCCGGTCTGACTCTAAGCCCTGAATCCATTGTAATACATTATAACTGCTAGCTTTGCAAAATGCCTTTTCCCTTTTCTCATCTATTTTCATACCCAAACTAAAATTTAGTAAACTAAATTCTGAGCAGCACCAAAAACTTTAGTCAAAGTCCTCGAATCCTTTAAAAACTTCTTATACGAGGATACTCCTTTTCGCCCCCTTTCCCACACAGAGCTTTACTAAGATCAACAAGAATGCACTGTGGTGTTTTCCCTCAAATCCTATACAGAAGTCTTTAATTCCGAGGTAAACATCTGAATGGAGCAAATGAGTATGATCTGGGGGTTGTGGCAATTTTCAAGTGTGTGTCTGTTTAAAGGCATGACAAAGTCCGGAGATTACGGCCGACTTAAAAAACAAATGAGGACAAACCAGTCTGCTGAGATGCGGCCAGAGCAGCAGCAACCGTGTCTGCTTTCTTGATAAAGGCTGTGAAGAAGGCACGTTTTACTCATATTCGTGTATTTCTTTTGACATACTCCCCCTCTATGAAGCCTTAGAGGTGTTTTAAAAATTGTGTTAGGAAACACGCAGAGATAAGAAAACGCAAATGATCCTGGTCTAGTGTCTCAGGGAGAAGGCTGGAAAGGAAACGCGATGCGAGTGGGGTGGGGGCAGGGGCCTGTGGTTTTGCTTCTGTCGGGGCTAAGGACTGGGTAAGGTAGGGCCCCTCCTTCTGCAGATGGGTTTCTCTCATTCCATCCTCTCCCCACCTCCGGTTCCGCGTGCACGCGCGGGATATCCCAGTGGGCCCACAGATAACGACCATCAGAGATTAAAGGAGGAAAGTCAGCGAGCTTGAACACAGGCGTCCCGTGTGGAAGTGTCCAAGGAGACCGCCAGAAGTGCGCAAGCCGGAGTCTGCGAGAGTTTCCTTCTCACCGAGAGGGGGAGCCCCTCGTTCCCAGCCGGGAGCGACCCGGAGTCCCGAGCCCCTCGTCCCAGCCGCCGCCAGCGCCAGTTTTGGATTCAGCGGATTAGGAAGAGGAGGGAGGGAGGGGGGAGAGAGCGCGAAGAGGGAGGGGACCGAGGCTGGAGGGTCCCGAGTCCAGCGCCGTGTTGACGTAGAGAAACTTTCCCTCTCGGCCACGGAGACAGCTCCCCGGCCGTGCTGGAGCGGAGATCGCCGGGCTCGGAGGACCCGGCAGCTCTCCACGCCCCTGCCCGAAGCCTGACCCGACTGCATCTCTCAGTGAGGTACGGAGATTTATCTGGGCTCTTCTCTGGCTGCGAGCCCAGACTCCCTCCAGGTAGCGTGGAATCGCTTAGAAACTGACACCCAGAGGGGCGGCGGGGGTGGACAGCTCCGGCCCCCAGTGCCCGGGAAGGACGGCGCGGGGCTGCGCGTAGCCGCTTCCCGGCAGGTTGTAAAAAATTAGGACAGCTAAAGGCGCAGGGAGTCGTCCGACACGAAAGGAGGCTAAGACCTGTTGACGCCTGCTATGGCAGCGCTTGAGGAATGACGCGGGAGGCCGGCGAGGTCGGGGACGCAGCGGTCTCCCTGCTCCAAGAAGCCTCCTTAGCCTTTTGTGGTAACTTTGGTCCGCTGGCGGGGGCCGGTGGGCAGGAGCTGAGGGAGGCGGTGGGGCAACCGTGGATCAGTCCGGCCGAGGGCGCGTGGATCAGCCTGAGCTGAGCAGGCGAGTCACCGCCGGGTCACAGCGAGGCGACCCAGGAGCGAACTTCCAGGGCAGCCTCCCTTTTGTTGGCTCTGAGGGAGAATGTGGGCATGGGGGCGGGGAGGCGCGAAGCTCGGAGGCCCGGCCGCGGATACTTTAAAGCTCAGAGCTGGGAGGGCCCAAAGGAAGGGGCGGCGTCCACATGGTTACCCTTTTGCTGCGCGGGTCAAGTAGCTGCTTCTGGAGGGCGCAAGGCGCGGCGGGGGTGATGAGCTCTTGGGTTCTCGCTCCTGCTGCTGAATACGCTTGGCCGGGTTCACCTTTTCCGTGGCCTCACTCACTACACGGACCAGAATCCAGAGCTGTCAGTTCTCTATTCTGCGGCTCCCCCGGCTGCCGCGCTGACTTCCCCGTGTGCGGGAGGGAACTCTGGGCAGGCTGGTTTTCTTGGAATGTGTTTACGATGTTGAATGGGACTTGAACAGGAAGCTGGACGCTGCAGCTGGAACTAGCGTGCCAAGGTAGAGTAAGGAAGACTTAGCTAGTGTTGGACTTGGCGGGTCCACTTGGTACGCTGGGCAAACTCCAAGTGAGCGAGAGCTGGCAGTCAAGGTACCCCTCCCTAGGTCCTCCTAGTTTTTCCCAGCTGAGCTCACCTTACTCTCATTTGCAATCACACATTTTACATGCACTATTTCAATCTGCAACTTTGACAAAGCATAATGCAATAAATTAGGAAGGATTTAATATATTTATTTTGTGCCTGCTTTTAAAATACGTTACACCAACATTTGAGAAAAGTTATGGAGAATGTAAACGTCATGACTCTGCTTGTTAATATCCAGGACTAGCAGGAGACCACAGTACTGGTGATTTTGTGTCTGTATTACGAAATGGGTGATTAGGTGCTAAAGTAAAGGAGATTATTAGACAGAGTGAATGTGAGGAATTAGAAAACTTTGAGAGGAATTGGAAATTCTTCAGATTTGCAAATTGCTTCCTTTCTCTGCCAGTCTTTCCCCTTTCCCCAATGTGAACAAGTAGCCTTGCTAGAAAACACACCAATTGGGAGAGTGCAGTCTCTGGTGACTACAAGCCTTGCTGAAAACAGCCGACAGGCTACGGTACTGCCCCACTGCATAATTAAAGGTCTCCTTGAGCTGTCCAGGAGTGTTTTCCAAGTTTTTACGACTGACAAGGAAAAAAAAGAGAGGAACCTGGCCGGCAGCCAAACTAGACTGAGCTCAGTAGCCAGGCTTGAAAGAGACTGGGGAAGTTGCAGGGGATAATTGGAAAGGGGCTGTCGGTTGTACTTGGGTTTAAACAAGAGGTTTCTTTTGCAATGAGAATTTTTAGGTGGCTAAGATCAGTCTTCTTGGAAAAAAAAAAATAAACTAAGCATAGAGTGCAGTTGGATATGACCGAGGAGATTACACAAAGAGCTCCAGGAGCAAAGTCTGAACTTTTCTTGTCAGTGTTGCAGTGGAATACTTGGGGGCCTGATGCTGATTGTGCTGATCATACTTTCCAAATGCCCACACTTTGTTGCTATTAGGAGGTTTGCTGCAACTTCAATTCCTTGACTTTGGCCTTCCTTTGTTTTCATAGCAGCAGGAATTGAAGACTTCGGGGTTTGAGCAGATGGTTTCTACCTAAATTGAATAATTCAATTAGGTATTCTCAAATAGCGCTGATTTGGGTCATGGAATTAAAGTAGAAAACGTATCCACCGTGACTTCTTTGTGCTTGTCAAAAGTGATCCTGATAAACAGATCTTGGTCTTTCATTTCAAGTAGAAAGTGAGATGATCTTAGTAGTTCACACATTTGCCCAGTATTTAAGACTTTACTGCTTCCTAATTCCAGACCAGCAGGGAACTCAAAGCCTTAACTGCAATTCAGACTCTTCTTTATGTATTGAAGTTGTTTATGTTTCATCTCTCTCTCTCTCTTTTTTTTTTTTTTCTAAGAGGTTTGCTGTAGATTTACTATTGTGGGCTTAGCGGATAAGTGGTTAAAAAAAAGTACTAACGTGGTTTATGTTTCCTCTCTATTTATGAGTTTGAGATTGTGAATATCAGCCTGCTCTCTGAGACTGACTTTGTGAATCACCCTTAGCCAAGTGTTTTCCCTATGATTTCAGTTTTTCCACTTGCGAAGTAAAGAAACTTTCCTTTACATAATTACAGTATTATTGTGAGAATTAAAGAGAAGAAATAATGTTAATAGGCTTTTCGACATAAAGGTTATAGGGTTTCTGACTCATCTGACTCAGTTGAGTTTATGGGAATAAAATAGGAATACTTCTATGTTGAATACTCATGTAATAATGACATAGCTGGATCTAACTTATAAAAAATACTTTTACATTCTAATCATAGCTTTAATCATAAATTTTAATTTTTGAGGATATTGGGGAGATTTTGTTATGGTTAAGGCTGAGTCATTTTCTCAAACGGAAGAGAACAATTAGCAAATCCCTGTATTTTTATTTCAGTTTATATTTATACACAAGACCAGCTATTTTTAAAGTCCAGCTTAATTTTACCTTTATGAGAAGTTGCCAAGTATATTCACAGAAATTGGCTCCCTTCTCAGAAATAATACTTGAGAGGCTGAAATATATTTATGGCATACATACAGACTTTTTTTTCTCAATGGCCACAAAAATTTCCTTAAGAATTTGGAGGATAGATTTTGGAGCCATTCATTAATAGATCAAACCAATGTTTGTTACATGCATATTATGCATCATCAGTCCTGTATTCCAATCAGCACTGAGCTTCTCAGCTTTGTGATTTCTCTGTGCATGTTATTTTACTTCTTAAATATTTACCAACATATCATTTATCCTCTATATTTCTGTCTATAATTTGTGAACCTGTTAATTTTTAATTCATGTAAAATCATTGTGAAATATTTAGTTTTTAGTTTGACATGTCAATTAGTAACATATACCAACTACTTTTATGGTTCATTGTGCTACAGTCGTGGATGTTTAACTTACCCCTTTTTCAGGTGAACAGGCCAATTTATTAGAGAAAAGAGAATAAGTATAGATAAATTGTTTAAGGGATAAAATTTTTGCTAAAATACCTGTCATACTTTTTATTTTTAGACTTTATATTATCATTAATGGTGAATCTGTAAAAAAGCACAAGTATATGGGATACATATGGGTTGAATTTATAATGAAACTTATACTATTGGTATCCTTGAACAAGTGGCTGTTCAAGGATATATTAGGGTAACTTTAATATAAAATATCAATTTTTACCTTTCATTTTAAATTAGAAATCCTTAAAATCCTTATTGCCATTGATGAACGGTAGGTGATGTTAATTTACATTTTACTTAGCAGAGGGATGTGTTTGTGATTCAATCCACAGTATTCCAATTTGTTTTCTAAAACCTCTAAAGAATTAAAAAAAATATTTCAGTATAATAATGAATTCAAAGATAGTTACAGAAGCTAACTGCATGACTGCTATGAGCCCTGGTTCCTAAATGTTTTAGAGGCTGGTGGATCTAATAGTGTTTGCCTTAATGCATTTAGAGATCAGGAAACTTAAGCTTTTTCCTATAGGAGCCTAAAATATATTCAGATTGAAAGAGGAAAAAATGGTATAAACTTTGAATGGAGAAATCGCTTCACTTTCAAACGCTGGAGATATGAAATTGAAATCAGGTCTTTATTTTTAAAGAGAATGGCTACAAGTCATTGTTACAGAGTAAGACTTAGAAAACAATGTTTGTACTGTTTTCAGGCCCTGCCATTTGCTAGTTTTTTGTTAGTTTTATGCTTAGGAAATCTTTTCAGCCACTCTAATGATGCTTACCATGCGTGATTATTTTTCATCAGAGGACAGTTAATTGATTTAAATATTGTGTGGGACAACAAGCGTCAATTTTCTATTTCCACTGAAATGGTATAGTTATGAAATTAGTTTTGTCATTCAATATTATATACTTAAGAACAGTTTTGAAAAGGCTGCTCTAATTTGCTCATATAATATGAATAAGTGAGTTAACTTCTATAAAAATTGTGATTTTTCTGTATATTTTTTGCTAAATTACAAAGATTAATATGTCTTTTTAGGAGTTTTGACTAACCTTGTATGTATTTTCTAGGATGCAGCTAAGAGAGTGCATCTAGATATCAATACTTGCCTTTATAACATGTTTTTCTTTTTTGCTATTAACATTATATAAATGTACTTATACATCAGCTGTATCACATGCCTCCTGATGAAGTTCAGAGTAGGTCTTAGAAACTTCCATGTTTTAAGGGACTACTTTCTCTGTCTCTCCGGTTCTCTCTCTTTTTCTCTCCCTCTCTGTTTCTTTCTTTCTATGTGTGCATATTTATGATACATATATATTCTTTGATGCTTCTCTATTTATGCTACAGTTTTTCTGTAGGGAAAAATAGCTTCAGTTAATTGATATTTTTGAGCCAAGTTTTAACAATTAATTAAAAATATTTCCCAGATAAGTATTGCTAGAAATCCATTTTTTTCTTTTTCCAAATTCTAAAAGTGTCTTTAGACTTTTATTTGTACCTCTAAAAGAGAAGAGAAAAATAGTGGGCAAGATCAAGATCTTCCATCTACATTCTTGGTTGTTGGCTCTAATGATGACATACTCAGGGAAGCCTTTTCTATTCTTCTTAAGTAGAACACAAGCACATGTGCAGTTAACTACTGTAAGAAAGTAAATTCACTACTTAGAAGTTAGATACTATTGATCAGTTTATAAGATATTGTGAAGTGAGAATTTTAGACAAATATAGGGTTTTCCTGGTATAGCTTTTTCTTAATATTAGATATTACAGTTGATCCATTTCCTGAAACTTCATCCACCAGTCCTCCAGGAACATCAAGGATCTTAAACTTTGCCAGAACTACAAAGGCAAAGTTTATGATCCTTGAAGTTCCTGGGGGAAGCGTGGATGATTATCTTTATTTCTATAAGAGAGTAAACTGAAAACTGTGGGCTAAGTCTTCCAATCTACTCTCTTATAGAAATAAAGATAATAATTTAAAAGCATACATAATCTACTAACGGAATCATTAATGATTTGCCTGTTTAGAGCAGTGTAATATTTCAGGAGATGATAACTATTATTCTCATTTGCTTTGTATTTAAATGAAATATCAATTTTAAATATAATTTTAGCAAAAAAAGAAAAAACAGAACATTTGTGGTATGTTAGTAAACCTGCATATTTGGGGTAAAAAATTGAAATAAGAGAATACATGTGATTTTAGCTTCTCAATTTTTCTCATAGCCGTTTATAATCATCAAGAGATACATGTTTTAAGTAAAATTTTAATAGCAAATAGGTTCATTTATCCAGATTTCAACCTAGGTAAGTTAAAACAGGGTTATAAGTACTAATAAGAGTTTATTTAAGAAACAGAATATTTTGTAAAATGTCTTTAAAGGTCAAAGTACATGTTATGCTCTGTAATTTATTTTATTTTTGTCTGTTTTGAGGAACTGTATAGTAATAAAGGACTTTGGTTGATAATCAGACTTTCCTTCTACTTCCTTGATAATCTGTGTGATTACAGTCATAAAGATGTCCAACAACATAAATGCTGATCTTTATTGGTAGTACAAATAAATACAGAGAGAGTTTGGCTTATTAGAAAGAACAATTGCATAACTGAATTAATTTCAAAGCAATTTATCTCTCTGCTGAATAATTAAATATAATTAGAGGATGTTTATGGAGTGTAGTCTTTCAGAATACAGCTTGAGAGAATTTTTAAGAAGTCACATTTGAGTAAACAAATTTTATTTGAAATGATGTAAATGCCATCTGAAATGGTGAAAGCCTATTTGTGTTTTGGATTTATAAAATAGCATTGTTTTAGAATAAGAATGGCTACTGCTTTGTAGTTTTATGAATTATTATTTCTGTTTTAATGTATCACCATGACTGAATATATAGGAGAAAAGCCTTTAAACTTCTTAACAGCAAATCGATAAGAGCTCTCATATTGCTAATATCTTTAATCCTTTTAAAGGAAGAACTACTACTAAATTTGTAAAAATCTGAGTTATCATAGGTTTAGTTGATTATATTAAGTAGACTAGGAAATTCATGATTAATTTGGAAAAATGAAATTTCCTAGAGTAGCACAGATATGAGGTTTTAGAGAACAACATTTTAGACTTGGGGTAATGAGTCTTTCTTTGGGACTTCCTTATTCAATGAGATTTCTTCTTTATTCAATGATTTTTCTATCCACTTATAAACATTTGAAATCTTTCTCCCCTTCTCATTCTGGGAAATGTAACTATATTTAAATTGTGAATCTGCAAATAAAGAGATTCTGATATGATACAGTTGAATTTAATAAATATTTATCAAATAATACTTGTTCTTTTTGTAGTTGTATCATTAGTAGGTGACAGAGACCTACTCTGGTTAACTTGAATAGAGCTTGGTATTTCTATATAATTCTGAGGTACAGTGGAGAGGATGTTGAGGAAGGAGGAGTAGGGAAGAGCGGTATTCACCAGTGTGAGAGGAAGCAGTGTATGGAAAGAATGTGTAGAGGTGATTCTTAGACCAAGTCACAGAGAATGAGGATGAGTTGGGCAGGCATTGAAGAGGGACAGTTCCAGTCAGAGCAGGTGGGAAAGGCAAGAAGGCATGAAGCCATGAAAATGGGTTAGGAGAACTACTTGTGGAATTTACAACTATGGAGATGTTCTTTCTTTATGTCTCCATGTTCATGAAATAATCATCAGTAATTACATATAGGAGTTTTAGCTGGATTATTAGTTTTAGCTGAAGAATTTTAGCTAGCTTATCTTGCAAAGCGCCCATCTCTCCAGACCTGATTAGCATGTAATTGCAATTAAAAAGAGTAGGCTGTATCTCAATTTCATATTGATATTTAATTTCAGAATATGCAAATTAAAAATATAGTTTATTTTTTTCACAGCGTTAACTATATTGGGAGGAGCTATGATTTGACTGGGCATCTAGTCTTATAGTATTTGTTTATTTTTCATATATAAAGAACAGATATGTTACATAGTTATCTCCTATTTGATAATAAGTAACTGTGCCAGTATTAACAATTTTTATGAATAATATTAAAAAACATTTTTTCCTGTACATACAAAAACTTGATAGGTTTCTATGCATCATTGACTTAAGATTATATATTTGGTTATATGATATGGATTACTTACTGACCATTTTTGATAAAAAATTCAAATGTGTGCTTAGAAGTTTGGAAAACTAATTAGAATATACACAAGTATAACAAATTACTATCTCATGAAGGAGACCTATAATTAAAACATATATAACATATTCCCTATATTCCCTTTCTTCTTTTTGCTTGGCTTGACCATTCTGTGAGATATATTTATTTTAAAATTAGTTTCTTATTGATGTTTGATTTATTTGAAACTAATAATTCAACTTTATTTTTGAAATATATGACAAGAACAGCCTGTTTACACTTGTTAATTTTAAATAATAAATATATAGAACTTCACATTTATAAATCAATTTAGTGGGTCTGGACCACTTTGAAGTTCCAGGGATGGGTCTAAGGTTTTGTATTTGAAAATTGACAATACCTTCAAGATCACAATAAGAAATAACTGTCTTTCGTGGTCAGGCACAGTGGCTCAAGCCTGCAATCCCAGCACTTGTGGTGGCCGAGGTGGGTGGATCACCTGAGGTCAGGAGTTTGAGACCAGCTTGACCAACATAGTGAAACCCTGTCTCTTAAAAAAAAAAAAAAAATAAAATAAAAGAAAGAAATAACTCTGTTTCAGTCTCTTGCTGGCTTTTGGCTCTACTTTGTGTCTTCTGTAATGACAAGCTTCAAGCACCACTGACACTTAATTTGCTTCCCTCTCCTGTTGAGCCTTCACGTTCCTGCGTGTATTTGTTTGTTTGTTTGTTTATTTATTTTAGAGACTGGGTCTCACTCTGTCACCCAGCCCGGAGTGCACTGGTGCAATCATAGCCCACTGCAGCCTCAAACTCCTGGGCTCAAGTGATCCTCCCACTTCAGCTTCCCAAGTAGCTGGAACTATAGGTGTGTGCCAACATGAATGGCTAATTTTTAAATTTTTACAATTCCTTGTAGAGACAGGTTCTCACTGTGTCACCCAGGCTGGTCTAGAACTCCTGGGCTTAAACAGCCCTCTGGCTTGGACCTCCCAATGTACTAGGATAACAGGTATGAGCACTGCACCTGGCTCCAGGTTTTCTTTTAATGAGGCTTAATGACATTGGCTTAAACCAGGTGCGATTCTTTACCTGACCTTAACTCTTCTTTCCATTTCTTGCATTTCCATTTGTAAGAACCATGTTTTCACTTTTCAGAGCTATATCACCTTCCTCGTACTGTGGCATACATTGTTGATTGTCCACTAAAATCTGTTTCTTCTTCTTCTTTTCTCTGGTATCATTCAAATGTCCACTCTTTTCCACATAACTTAGGGGAAGTTGATCTAACTCCTAATTCAAGGGAATTTTAGATTAGTTTCAGCTAAAAATCTTGGTGTATCTATGTCCCTTGGCAATGATTGTCCCTTGTCCCAGTTATAGTCATCTACCACATGTCAGGTGAAATGGGAGGACTAGGGGAACATGGGTAGAAATGATTTCTTTCCACTTAGCAAGGGAACTTTGGATGAGAAAGCATATGTTGGCTTTCGATATTTGTCCTGTCTGGAATAGATGCTTCAAATTGCTACAGGGATCATTTTTTTGTCACAAGGAGATTCTGCTTGAGGACAAAACAAATGCTTTAAAGATGGCAGAAAAAATGTAAATAACTTGGGTACTTGAAGGAATCATTGGGTTCTTGACTCCCTATTATATTTCTGTGTGAAATAATGAATTTCTTTCTTTTTCAAACCAACTTGAATAGAATATTTGGCTACTTAAAATAGTATCCTAATTATAGCCATTATTAAATGGTATCTTAATTTCATAAATAAAAGTTTTAGAAGTAGTAATTTAGATTATTGAGGAAATTTTATAGACTACTTGGGTTTTGTAAATTTTAGATATGGTCAGTGCTATTAGTCTATAAAAACATATTATTCAAATCACCATGTATTAAGTTTTTTATATAGTAGATATATCAATCTTATTAACTATATTTATTTTAAACTGAATAAGCAGATGGTAGAGGCTAGCAAAATTGGGAATAATCTAACATGTTCAGACAATAGAGAACTAAATTTAAAAAATTTTGAAATATAAATTGATAGTCTAGTCAGTTCACAAAATTATACCTCTGTTTATTGGTTGCGTGGTATCTTTAGTTTATTGGAAATATTAAATGTACATAAAGAAACATTAAAGCAATTTCAGTTTCTGTCTGAGTAATTTAAAACTTATAGTGTGATGTTAAGACTAATTTATAACTATTTAAATATAAAAGATAAAGCTGATAAAAGTAAAATTAAATGGTAAACTATAGTTCCACTAACAGAGGTATAAAAAAAATAGACATATAGTAAACTTTTAATTAAGAGCCAGTGACAAAGATTTTCTCTTTGACTAAATCCTGCTCAGGCTCTTGTGTGTCCTCTTCTCAACCAGGCCTTGACTTTTGGGCTTCTGTGTTCTAATCTGCATTGCCAAATTTAGCAAGAATCCTGCTAAGTAAGTTTGGCCATCCTGAATATTTGATCACTCTATATCTAACCAAGGTCCTCACCCTCCACCATTTCCCACATGATGTCTGATCACCCTAACCTTGATTTAGCAAGAATCCTGACCAGTAATTTTTTTTCCCACTGTCTTACATCCTGCGATTTGGCTACAAATTCCTACTTTTTCTTGTAGTATTTGAAGTTGAGCCTAATTTTTCTTACTTAATGCAAAACCCCATTGCAGTGGCCCCTACACCTATTGTGATGGTCCTGAATAAAGTTCACCTTCCTGTTCTTTAACAGTACCATGAATCATTTTTTTTTTCAGCACTAGTTTTATAAAACTCTAGTTCACTGGAACCATTAGCAATTTAATCTTTTTCCTCCACCAGGTTCTTGACCTGACCTAGCCTTTACAATGATTTAGTAATGTGCTTATTAGTGTTTGTAATGTGCTCTAAGTAGGGAGATATATACTTCTTTGTCTTTTTGCTCTGAAGATGGTAGGAATAACCCAAATCTGAGGATTGCCAAGAGCAGGGATCAAATATATTTTAGAGTATTATTGCTTGCTTCAGCTGAAGTAGTTAACCAAGTAGTTTAAGCTGGAGGTGGAGGCAAACAGAACCAGGACTAACCTAATCTGCTGAAAGAATAGGCAAAGAATGGGCAAGTTTGTTGGGAACGAGGGAATGTGAGAAATAAAAAGCTATAGGTTGTGTAGATGGTGCATTTGAAGAGCAGTTGGTGAAACTGTTGGTGGGAATGTTACAGATGCTGAAAACCTGTGGTAAAGCTGTGTGGCAACCGGGTAATTGGGCAAGACTGAGAAAGGCTAATGTATTTGAATTGGTATCAGTGAGGATGTTAAAAGCATGGAGATTGGATTGGAAGGAAACATAGCCAATAACAGGAATACCTAAGTAAAGTGGTAAAGACATTACAGAAGCAGTTATTGATGGCCACATTTGAAGTAACAAGATCTCCTTACCTTACTGTGATTGACTTGTGCATATTAGTTTTTTTGCATAAGAATGCAATAAACATGCTTGAGATGCTTTCTTTATGAGATCATGACCTTCATTCCTGGCAACTAAGGAAGTCACCACACTTGGGAAGCTAAGCAAGAGAGACCAGAGAATACAAAGTGCTGCAATTCTCAGAGGATTACTGTTCTTTTAGAAATTATTGTTTAGAGATTGTCCTGGGACCTCCCTTTGCCCTTACAGAATAGGAGTGCTTTCTGGTGACCTTTTCCTATTTTATAAGGAAGCCACATTCTTGTGGGTTTTTGAATGGGAATAAATGCTGCTTGGTATGGAAATTATCATAAGGAACTCTGCTTATGGAAGGATTTGGAAACTATAGTAAAAAATATAACTTGGCTCACAGCAGATATAAAACGAGGGAGAGGATGTATATCTAGATAATTCAATTTCCAACTCCCACTTATGATGAAATAATCAGATAAAGTAAAAATAGCACCCCTCCTTGATTTGTCTCTCTATTAAGATCCTCATAGCATCTGCACCCTTTCCTTAATCTATTTTCTTATACCTATGAGTTCACACCAAAAAGGATTCTTTTGAACAAGAGAGTAAAGATGACAAGAATAGCATTTACAGAGTGCTGTGTCCTAAGAATCATGCTAAATGTATTTTACAGTCTGCAAATGATAAAGAAACTTGTCTAAGTCTCCACAGCCAGTGAACAGTGGAACCAGGACAACTGGTAAGATAGGCAATGATGCATCTCAACCACCATACTAGCTGAAAAAGTGGCTGTTGAATAAGAACTGGACAATTAGGCCAGCTTTGGTAATTCTCGTTACAAGTGAGAATGTAACACCTTTGAATTATGTGAATTCCTAGATTCCTGGCAGATGCTTGATTCCTTCTTTTTTGTCCCTCTAATGGCACAATGAGCTACTTATTTTCTACTCTTATGAATAGCTACTTGTATCTCCTATGTGATAAGATGTTTGTTCATTTTATCATCTTCAGTTAGATAAATCATAAAAATTAATCCATTGTTTAAGGAAAAGCTCTCAAACTGTTTTTCCTCTGCTCTCATACAACAACCGCCAACACAGAAGACTTCTGTGACCAAATATGTGGAGGTTTTTTTCTCTATCAGTAAACAGTGGAAAACAAATGAGTGTCCTCAGATTTGATTCTGACATTATCTATCTGGAGATAATGTCAGATCCCACAGGTTGAGAGCTTATTATGCACGACTGCCCCTCAATTCCCTCCAACACTTGTTGGAAGTCTGGGCTGCTGAAACTTCTGACCGACTGACTTCAAGCTGGGGTTCTCATGATCCCCTCTTTGGATTTGATTAATTTGCTGAAATAGCTCACAGAACTCAAGGAAACACTTACTTACGTTTACCAGTTTATTATAAAGGATAATAGAAAGGATGCAGATGAAGAGACACATAGGGCAAGGTATGGGGACTTACATGCCTTCCCTTGGCGGGCCACCCTCTAAGAACCTTTACATGTTTGACTATCCAGAAGGATGCTCTCTTAACCGTTTTTGGGTTTTAATGAAGGCTTCATTACATAGGCATAATTGATAACCAACTGTGTAGAAATGTGATTGGACAAAGCATATGATCTAAACCCAGAAAGGCCTGTCTGTTCAGACTTTACTTGGCTTCTCTGTGTAGCATTCCTTCCTTTAAGGGCATGGGGGAAGACTCTCTCTGTAATGAGTGTTTTGATCCACAACCAGATTAGAGTCCTGCTTGGACAGGTAAAAGGAGGACAAGAGGTTGGAAAGGTTTCCCGAGGCCTAAAGTGCCCCAGTATTATCACAAGGACTATGGGAGTTGGGAGCCAGGAACTGTGAATGAAAAACAATATATATATATCATGACACCACACCCATTGACAGCATTTTATCTGTATATTGCCTTGACTTTTGCCTGATTTGATTTGTCAGCATAGTTAAAATGTTAGGTGGGATAGTCTGACTTCTTTTCTTAAACATTTATTAAAATTTATTTTCGAGACAGAGTCTCATTCTTTGCCCAGGCTAGAGTGTGGTGGCATGATCTCGGCTCACTGCTACCTCTACCTCTTGGCTTCAGGTGATTCTCCTGCTTCCGCCTCCCAAGTAGCTGGGATTACAGACACTTGCCACCATGCCTGGCTAATTTTTGTATTTTTAGTAGAGACGGGGTTTTACCATGTTGGCCAGGCTGGTCTTGCATTCCTTACCTCAATGATCTGTCCGACTCAGCCTCTCAAAGTGCTGGGATTATAGGTATGAGCCCCCATGTCTGGACTGATTTCTTTTTAATCCCGTTTTTCCTCCTTGGTTTTGACAAATGATAAGTTTGGAAAAATAAATCCTAAGATGTAAAATACTAATATCAATAGTTTTGAATCGTTCAACATATACTTTTCACTTACGTATTTGACAACATTTTTCTTTACTCAGAAGATGGACAAGACAACCTCAGAGAACATTTCAGCTTTAACTTTAAATAGTTGTTTTTTTTTTTTAAAAAAAACCTAAAACCAATTTCTTAATCAAAATACCATATTCAAAGTTGTCCTAATTTTAACAGTTGATTTTGTCATTTTGTCTTTCTTTGGTTAAACTGTTAGATATTTGATCTCTTGTGCTGTTTATTGCTGGGGTATTAGAAAAAGGTTCTCTTGGCAGGGGATTTGGCAGTCCAGTTGTGAGGGAAGGCTTCTTGGTTGAAAGTAATGAGAGTGTGCAGAGAGTGGTTCAAGTGTGTAAGCAGGAGGAGAGAATGTATGGTTTAGCTACAGAATAGGAGACTGAAAATAGAGCTAGAGAAAGAAAAGAGCTAGGGTAGAAAGAAAAGAGGAGCTAAAATTGCTGGAGATGAAGCCAGTGAGGCAGGGAGTCATCTTGTCAGACTTTACAATCCGATGTTTGTACTTCATTCTAACGGCAATTCAAAACCATTTAATAAAGGTTATAATGGCGTTGGAATTGGCCAGGCTTGATGGCTCACACCTGTAATCCCAGCACTCTTGGAGGTTGAGGTGGGTAGGTTGTTTGAGCCCAGGAGTTCAAGACCAGCCTTGGGCAACATGGTGAAACCACATCTCTACAAAAAACACGAAAAATAGTCTGGTATGGGGATGTGTACGTGTGATCCCAGCTACTCAGGAGGCTGAGGAGGACTGCTTGAGCCTGGGAGGTTGAGGCTGCAGTGAGCTGAGATTGCACCATTGCACTCCACTCTGGGCAACAGAGTGAGACCCTCTCTCAAAATAAACAAATAAGAAATTAAGCCATATCCTGAGATTATCCTGAGATTCCAACTCAATATAAGAAAAAAGCTTCTGATAATGGATCAAGATTGATTATGCAATAATGATGCTCTGTTACTGAACCTTTTTGGAGAAAACCTGAGTAACTATGGGTCAGGGCTATTGTTGAAGAGTATCCCATCGCTTGTCTGTAACTTGAGACATTGAGTGAAAAGAAATTTTAAGTTCAACTTTGGTAATTGAAATTTAAACTGGGTGATCAATCTTGTGGAATAATATTTGTAAAGTAAGGGTGTGCCAATAATTGTGTGCTAAGTGGATGAAAGCTGCTGGGCTTCCTGCTTTTACTATGCAGACCTTCATTCATTCAATGTAGTTTTTAAAGCTTATTTTTTTATGTGCCAACTACTGTGCTAGATTCCTCCAAAATATTCTTAATATTGGAGAAGTTTGGATTTATAAACTGAATCTGCCTTCTGCAAAGTGTACTTCCTCTGAAATCTTAAATTCATTGGAATCTGGCCTTCCACTTCATAAAGTCTGTTTTAAAGCAAAGTTGCTATATTTCAGTTACAATGAGACAATTTCAATCCTCTAGGAATATGGGGTATTAATTTCTGTGACTTCATTTACTCCTCAACTCTGTTACATTTCGTAAGTGTTTATGTGCCTCTGTTAGAGTTCTGTGGCTGTGGGGAACAATTCAAGATTTTTAAGCAAAATAAAAGAAGGGAAAAAGAGGAAAGGAACATGATACACTTTGCACTTATAAAACCTCACAGCTTTGAGCAAGACAGAATGAAGAGGTATGATAATAAAGTAATAGAAGCAATTGAGGAACTGTTAAAATAGTCTAGGTTAGAAAAGATGAAGGCCTGAATTTAAGAAATATCAAGGAGGTTGAAGAAAAATGAATCGAGGTGATGTTTACAGGGTGATGTTTATGGGGTGATGTTTAATTTATAGAAATTGTTGGCTGATTGGATGTCAGCATACCACGAAGAAATAGAATCATGTGTAGATTGCAAGCTTGCTTGATTGACCAGATTGCAGGAAAATTTACCAAGACAAGGAAATAAAGGACAAAGAATGTGATTGGAAGAAAAAAATAAGAATTCCACTTTGTATTTTTGAGATTGAGGTGTTTTGGGGACATTCAGGGAGAGGTGCTCCATAGCGAGTTGGATATACCATTTGGAAGTAGGGGGAAATCCTGAGATGGAGATGGATTTCAGAGTACTCAGCCTGGAGATGATTGTTAATGGCACAAAATCATACCCTGAGAGCATTGATTATTGAGGGGAATCAGAAAATGAGAATCCGGTAATAGACACTGAGAAGAAAATCTGAGCCCATAATTAAAATACCAGAGCGACATCTTAACTGTCATAGGAGGAAGCTAATAGAGATCTCAACTAGGATCATTTTAGAAGAGATAGAAAAGACTGACTTGAAAAATATTTTAATAGGGCTAATCTGCGTTAAAGACCAAATCGTATCTAATATTTGTCAGATAGTTCTAGAAACGGTAGCT
Organism: Sapajus apella; assembly: GCF_009761245.1. Taxonomy (NCBI): domain Eukaryota; kingdom Metazoa; phylum Chordata; class Mammalia; order Primates; family Cebidae; genus Sapajus; species Sapajus apella. Next base: position 7,055,322 of record NW_022436968.1, on the reverse strand, counting down.
TAGCTGGCCAGGGATTTGTGCTCATTTTTGGGTTGCAGCTTTCCATGTCCATATAGTTCCATACCAGAAATTGGATAGAGATTTCAGAGGTCTGGCAAAATGAGTTTCAATCCTTGGTCAAAGGATAAAGAATTATGGGCTCCAACTCAAGGAATTATGCCTAGTTCCTCTAATAACATTTCTGCAGCTGGTTTCCACAGAGACTTTTTTTTTTTTTTTTTTTTTTGAGATGGAATCTTGGTCTGTCACCAGGCTGGAGTACAGTGGTATGATCTCAGCTCACTGCAACCTCCGCATCCTGGGTTCAAGCAATTCTCCTGCCTCAGTCTCCTGAGTACCTGGGACTACAGGCACGTCCCACCATGCCCAGCTAATTTTTGTATTTTTCGTAGAGACGAGGTTTCACCATGTTGGCCATGATGGTCTCAATCTCTTGACCTCGTGATCAGCCCACCTCAGCCTCTCAAAATGCTGGGATTATAGGCGTGAGCCAGCACACATTGTGGAGTTATCTTTTCCTTTTTGTGACTTCATCTTGAGCTTTGCTGATTCTGACACCATTTTGAATTTCACCAATTATTTAAAAGAAATCGAGATACCTAGAAATAAATATGAGTAGATGTAGCCAACTTTAAGAAAATTGATTTTCTCAGTTACTGAAAATTATTTACTATAAAGTGATATTAATATTTAGAAAGCATTTTATGATAAACATTATAAACATGTTTAATATTTATATTTACATATTTATATGTCTAATATTGATATACATAATAAAATATAAATATTTAAATATAAATTTAATATTTATACATATACAATTATACATATAAATGTACTATAATACTTAGAAGCATTATCTATTATAAATATATATACATTATATATTTATGATCTGTATTATATTAATACATATATACCTTGAATATAATTACTGCTAAACATTTCTTAAACTGGCTTTTTAACAACATAATTCTGATGAAAAAATAAAGAATTCGGAGAAGTAGAGCATTAATATAGATTTCTAACTGCGTATAGTGAGGTCTTTATAATTCAAAAACACCATATGCAGATTTGCTATTGTCTTTCTGTTATGTCTCTTTATGTTTTTTTCTTTAAAATACCTAAGTACTTTAGAAAATACCTAAGGCTTTTTTCTTTTTAAATTTCTTCTAAAAAAATAAAACCCAGATACATGTGCAGAATGTGCAGGTTTGTTACATAGATGTATGTGTGCCATGGTGGTTTGCTGCAACTGTTGACCCATCTTCTAAGTTCCCTCCCTTCATCCCCCACCCCTCAATAGGCCCTGGTGTATGTTGTTTCCTTCTCTGTGTCCATGTGTTCTCATTGTTCAACTCCCACTTATGAGTGGGAACATGTGGTATTTGGTTTTCTGTTTCTGTGTTAGTTTGCTGAGGATGATGGCTGCCAGCTTCATCCATGTCCCTGCAAAGGACATGATCTCATTCCTTTTTATGGTGGCATAGTATTCGACAGTGTATATGTGCCATGTTTTCTTTATCCAGTCTGTCAATGATGTGCAGTTGGGTTGGTTCCATGTCTTTGCTGTTGTAAATCATGCTGTAATAAACATACATGTGCATGTGTCTTTATAATACAGTGATTTATATTTCTTTGGGTATATACTCAGTAATGGAATTGCTGGGTCAAATAGTATTTCTGGTTCTAGATCCTTGAGGAATTTCCATACTGTCTTCTACAATTGTTGAAGTAATTTACATTCCCCCAAACTGTAAAAGTGTTCCTATTTCTCCACAGCCTCGCCAGCATCTATTGTTCGCTGACTTTTTAATAATTGCCATTTTATGGGCGTGTGCATTTCTCTTGATAACCAGTGATGTTGAGCTTTTTTTCATGTTTATTGACTGCATAAATGTCTTCTTTTGAGAGTGTCTGTTCATATCCTTTGCCCACTTTTTGATGGGGTTGTTTTTTTCTTGTAAAACTTAAGTTTCTTGTAAATTCTGGATATTAGACCTTTGTCAGATGGGCAGATTACATTAATATAGATTTCTCCCATTCTGTAGGTTCCCTCTTCACTCTGATGATAGTTTCTTTTGCTGTGCAGAAGCTCTTTAGTTTAATTATCCCATTTGCCAATTTTGGCTTTTGTTGCAATTGCTTTTGGTGTTTTTGTCATGAAGTCTTTGCCCATGCCTATGCCCTTAATGGTATTGCCTAGGTTTTCTTCTAGGGTTTTTATGGTTTTGGGTTTTACATTTAAGTCTTTAATCCATCTTGAGTTCGTTTTTGTATCAGGTGTAAGGAAGGGTCTAGTTTCAGTTTTCTGCACATGGCTAGCCAATTTTCCCAGTACCATTTACTGAATAGGAGATCCTTTCCCCATTGCTCGTTTTTGTCAGGTTTGTTGAAGATCAGATGGTTGTAGATTTGTGGGGTTATTTCTGTAGTCTTTGCTCTGTTCCATTGGTCTATATGTCTCTTTTGGTACCGGTACCATGCTGTTTTGGTTACTGTAACCTTATAGTATAGTTTGAAGTCCAGTAGTATGATGCCTCCAGCTTTGCTCCTTTTCCTTAGGATTGTCTTGGCTATATGGGGTCTTCTTTGATTTTATATGAAATTTAAAGTAGTTTTTTTCTAATTCTGTGAAGAATGTCAATGGTAGTTTGATGGGAATATCATTGAATCTATAAATTACTTTGGGCAGTATGGTCATTTTCACAATATTGATTTTTCTATCCATGAGGATGGAATGTTTTTGCTTTTGTTTGCACTCTCTATTATTTCCTTGGGAATTGGTGTATAGTTCTCTGCAAAGAGGTCTTTCACATCCCTTGTTAGCTGTATTCCTAGGGAAATACCTAAGGCTTTTAATTTTTTTTCTTCTTTTAAATTTTCATAAAAAGGAAAATTTTAAATATGTCAAAATATATATAAAAGAATTATGAAGTAACAAAATAAGACTCCATTCTTGGATCTAGTGCTGACATGAACTGTTAGCACTGTTTGTAAGTTACTTTTAGTCATTTTTAGTTGTAGATTCTTTTGAGTTTTCTATATTTTCTATATAGTTTTTGGTACCAGCTGGACTGCCTTCAAGTTACTTAATCTGTCTGTATAAAATGGGGGTCAGTTTGGTGAGAAAAAAAATCTCTTCATAAAATTTCCTTAACAAAGTACCAGTAGTACAGTAGAGGAATTGTCTTTGCCCTTAAGAAACATTTTTTAAAACTTGAAATGTCAAGGTCAGACTTTCTCCTGTGCAAATTTTTTTCTTTTAATTGTTTTCCTGTAAAGTGAAAAATAGAACCCATGTCCTAGTGTCCTAGATCTTTATGCTCCCCCTCTCCATCTTTCATGATTTAGTTTCTTGCATACTCATCAACCTCTGTCCTCCCACTTTCTCCTGTTCCCGTAAGACTGTAAAATCTTTCCTCTAGTAAAACTTAACAGTTCTTAAAACACTTAATACCTTTGTAAATTTTTTTTGCTATCTAAAGTTTCTGTTTCACTTTTTTCCTTTTTTTTTTTTTTGAGACAATGTATTATTTTGTTTTAACACTGCTGATAAGACATACCTGAAACTGGAAACAAAAAGGGTTTAATTGGACTCACAGTTCCACATGGCTGGGGAGGCCTCAGAATCATGGCAGGAGGTGAAAGGCAATTAATACATGACAGCAGCAAGAAAAAATGAGAAAGATAAAAAAGTGGAGGAGAGAGATCCAAGATGGCTGATCACTAGCAGCTCGGGATTGTAGCTCCCAGTGAAAGGACAGAGAATGAGAGGACGCCACACTTTCAGTTGAATTTTTGTTGCTCACGCACCAGGAGATTCCCAGCGGAGGAGTCCCACGGGTCGCCAGTGTGACTCTTGTGGCCGGTGAGGTGGTTTTACCGCTCCCTTGGTGGGGTGGTTCTTAGTGCAGAGTCAGAAAAGCACTATCAATCATAACGCCGCTGTTTTGGACGACGCAGTGGGTTGCTCAGATTTTAGCGCTGGGAATCAACAAGTTGGACGTCCACTCAGAAACCCAATTATAAAGACGGTAATTATAAAGACCACAGATGGATAAATACATAAAGAAGGGAAGAAAACAGCCTAAAAAGGCTGAGAATACCCAAAATCAGAACGCCTCTCCCTCTACAGGGGATCACAGTTCCTCATCAACAATGGAACAAGGCCTGATGGAGAACGAGTGTGTTACATTAACAGAAGCAGGCTTCAAAAGGTGGATGATAAGAAACTTCTGTGAATTAAAAGAACTTGTTCTAACCCAATGCAAAGAAACTAAGAACTTTGAAAAAAGGTTTGATGAAATGTTAACAAAAATACACAATTTAAAGAGGAATATAAATGAATTAATGGAGCTGAAAAACACAACACGAGAACTTTGCAAACTATGCACAAGTTTTAACAGCCAAATCAATCAAGCAGAAGAAAAGATATCAGAAGTCGAAGACCAACTTAATGAAATAAAAAAAGATGACAAGATTAGAGAAAAAAGGATAAAAAGGAACGGGCAAAGTCTCCAAGAAATGTGGGACTTATGTGAAAAGACCTAATCTACACTTGATAGGTGTAACCTGAATGTGATGAAGAGAATCCAAGCTGGAAAATACGCTTCAGGATATTATTCAGGAAAACTTTCCCAACCTAGCAAGGCAGCACAATATTCAACTCCAGGTAATACAGAGAACACCACAAAGATATTCCTCAAGAAGACCAACCTCAAGGCACATAATTGCCAGATTCACCAGGGTTGAAATGAAGGAGAAAATACTGAGGGCAGCCAGAGAGAAAGGTCGGGTTACCCATAAAGGGAAGCCCATCAGACTCACAGCAGATCTCTCAGCAGAAACCTTACAAGCTAGAAGAGAGCGGGGGCCAATATTCAACATCCTTAAAGAAAAGAACTTTCAACCCAGAATTTTACATCCAGCCAAACTAAGCTTCATAAGCGAAGGAAAAATAAAAACTTTTGTGAACAAGCAAGCACTCAGAGATTTCATCACCACCAGGCCTGCTTTACAAGAGCTTCTGAAAGAACTACTACACATAGAAAGGAACAACCAGTATCAGCCTTTCTAAAAAATACCAAAAAGTAAAGAGCATCAACATAATCAAGAATTTACATCAACTAATAAGCAAAACAGCCAGCTAACATTAAATGGTAGCATTAAACTCACATATATTATTATTAATTCTAAATTTAAATCGACTAAATCCCCCAATTCAAAGGCACAGACAGGCAAAAAAAGCCAAAACCCATCGGTATGCTGCATCCAGACCCATCTCACATGCAAAGATACACAAAGACTCAAAACAAAGGGATGGAGAAAGATTTACCAACCAAATGGAGAGTAAAAATAAATAAATAAATAAATGAAAAGCAGGAGTTGCTTTAAAGCAACAAAGATCAAAAGGAGCAAAGAAGGATATTACATAATGATAAAAGGATCAATGCAACAAGAAGAGCTAAAGATCCTAAATATATGCGCACCCAATACAGGAATACTCAGATATATAAGACTTATAAAGAGACTTAGACTCCCACACAATAATAGTGGGAAACTTCAACATCAATATTAGACAAATCAATGAGACAGAAAATTAACAATGATATCCAGGATTTGAACTCAGATCTGGAACAAGTAAACTTAATTAACATTTATAGAACTCTCCACTTTAAATACACAAAATATACACTCTTATCAGTACCACATCACATCTATTTACAGGTTTAAATGAAATGTTGGTTGGCTGCTTGTTTGTTATTTTCTTCCCTCATTTTTTTTTCATGGCTCTATTATTAAGCACAATTATAGGCATACCCATTTTTAGACTGCATTCTAGCCCGGGCAATAAAGCAACACCCCCATTCTCTCTCCCTCTTCCTCTTCCTCTTTCTTCCTCTCCTTCATTCTTTTTTTTTTTTTACTCTTTCTTTTTTCTTTCTTTTTTTCTTCTTTTTTTTTTTTTTAGAAAAAAACAAACAAAAAAAACAACAGTGGAAACCCCTGATAAAACCATAAGATCTAGTGAGACTTTTTCACTGTCATGAGATTAGCCCTGTAAAGACTGTCCTCCCACAATATGTGCGAACTCTGGGAGATTTGGTTGGGGACAAAGCCAAACCATATCAGACAGCTAATTTTTTTTTTTTTTTTTGAGATGGAGTCTTGCTCTGTTGCCCAGGCTTGAGTGTAGTAGTGCAGTGTTGGCTCACTGCAACCTTTGCCTACTGGGTTCAAGGGATTCTCCTGCCTTAGCCTCTTCATTAGTTGGGATTACAGGTGCACACACCATGCCTGGCTAATTTGTTTTGTATTTTACTCGAGACAGGGTTTCACTATGTTGGCCAGTCTGGTCTCGAACTCCTGACCTCAAGTGATCTGTCCACCTTAGCCTCCCAAAGTGCTGGGATTACAGGCGTGAGCCCACACACCCTGGCTTTTAAAAAAATTTTTTAGTAGAGACGAGGTCACACTATGGTCTCTTGGCTGGTGTCAAACTGTTGAGTTCAAGTAATCCTTTTGTCTTGGTCACCCAAAGTGCTGTTACAGGTGTGAGCCACCATACCCCTGTGCACTTTTTGAAAAATAGTAACCATTATTCAAAGTTTAGCATAAATTATTAAAATAACTACTATTTAACAGCTACTACTTTTTCCTTTGTTACAATTTCATGGGTTGAAGATTTGTTTTCACTGTGGATCTCAGCAATCTCAGCCTCCCAAAGTGCTGTGATTACAGGTGTGAGCCACCCTACTCCCTGTTAACTTTTTGAAAAACACTAACCATTATTCAAAGTTTAGCATAAATTGTTAAAGTAGCTACTATTTAATAGTGCTTTTCATGTCTGAGATGTTCCAAGCACTTTTCCCATGTATTAAATCCCTTAATTCTCAAAATAAACCTAAGAAGTAAATACTTTAATTATCTTTCTTTTTTTTTTTTTTTTTTTCTTTTCACTACAGGGATTTAAGGCATGAATAGTTTGAATAACTTGCCCAAGGTCACACAGCTAGGATGTAGACCTCAGCCAAATTTGTAGTCCCCCATAACTTGTGCTTTTACCAACTACAACTTTTTAATAAAATTAACTTTGCAAAACCTCCTTTGGCTCCACAGACCAAGTAGATTATACCATGCTGTTGCCAGTCCCACTAAACTTTTTTATATACCCTTTAAATACATTACAGTAGTCTCCCCTTAACAATGGTTTTGTTTTCTGCAGTTCCAGTTATCTCTGGTCAATCGTGGCTGGAAAATATTAAATGGAAAAATCCAGAAATAAATGATTCTTGTTTCAAATTGCACACTGTTCTGAGTAGCGTGATAAAACCCCACACTGTTCCCCACTTTTGAATCATCCTTTTGTCTAGCCATCCGTGCTGTCTGTACTTCCCACCCATTAGCCACTTAGTAGCCATCTTGTTATCAGATCTGCTATCTTGGTATAGCAGCGCTTGTGATCAGGTAACCCTTATTTTACTTAATAGTGGCACCAAAGCACAGAGTAGTGATGTTGGGAATTTTCCTATGTCAAGAATAAGCCTTAAAGTGCTTCCTGTAAGTGAAAACGTGAACTTTCTCAACTTAATAAGGAAAGGAGAAAAAAATCATATGCTGAGATTGCTGAGATCTGTGGTGAAAGCTAATCTTCAATCTGTGAAATTGTAATGAAGGAAAAGAAACTCATGCTAATTTTGCTATCATCTCAATTCAAACTGCAAAAGTTATGGCTGCAGTGCATGTTAACTTCTATTATAGTATGTTGTTCTAATTGTTCTTTTATATTAGTTATTGTTAATCTCTTACTGTGCCTAATTTATAAACTAAGCTTTATCATACATATGTATAGGAGAAAACATAGTCAATGTAGGATTTGGTATTGTTTTTGGTTTCAGGCCTCTGCGGGAAGGTCTTGAGATGTATCCCCAGCAGATAAGGGAAGACTGATGTATTGTGATATTTTTCTCTCTATATTATGGCCTGTCAGAGTCTGTTTCCCAATGTCTTTGTTTCAGACCTTTGAATTTTCTGTATTTAATCATAAAGGTTTCTTGGATTAATGAGTATAGTAGACCCCTTTCATCCTCAGGAGATGTGTTTTAAGATCTCCGGTGGATGCCTGAAACCGCAGATAGTATATAACCCTGTATAGACCTATACCATGTTTTTTCCTATACATACCAATCTATGATAAAGTTTAATTAATAAATTAGGCACAGTAAGGAATTAACAGCAATAATTAATAACAAAATAGAACAATTATGGCAATTTATTGAAATAAAAATTACATGAATGCTCACTCTCAAAATATCTTAGTATTTTCAGACTGTGATTGATTGAGGGTAACTGAGCCACAGAAAGCAAAACTGTAGATTAAGGGAAGCTACTATAAGTTAATGAATATAAGAAACACCAAGAAGAAACAGGATATGAGTAAACACCTGCTATGAAAGATAAAAATAAATAGTTGTAATGATAGCAATTACCATTTAGGGTAAAAGGTAAAAGAAAAAGCCATGATAGTTGATCTACAGTTAGAATGAAATTGTATTTATTGCTCTGAATAGAAAGCATAGGTCTCTTTTTACTTGCATGCCTGATACAACAGAGAAAGGTAGAAAGACTCCTTTCTACAACTTATTTTCTGTTTTTGCAAATGCAGATAAAACTGATAAGTTTCATCCTGTGACAAGAAATTTCTAATATATTTGAAGAATTACAATCTCTTTGGCTAGCATCTACCTTCTTTATGGCCTTTTATACTTTTTTGACTTTTTGTCCACTATATTGTTTGCTTTGTGGCAGATTTTTTCAGGACAGCTGCAGCACTCACTTCTGTACATTTTCTCCATTTGAGTGTCCCAGATCCTACATTATGTCACTTCTCTACTCAAAACCTTCCATTGGCTTCCATGTCACATAAAGGAAGAGTAATTACTTGGGAAGTCCTACATGGTATGGCCTCGTGATTCATTTCTGACCTCATCATTCACTGTTCACACACCGCCCTGAGTGCTCCTCCCCAGCTGTCCCTATGCCTCACTTTTCACCTCCTTCTGCTTTGTCCTCAGAAGTTATTTCCTGAAAAGCCTACTCTTACCTCCATATTTAAAATACCATGGTATTTCCCATTAATCCTATTTTAATGTTCTCAGTAGTACTTATCACCTAATATACTATATCAGGTAATGATTTGCTATTCTTATATTTCTTACCCACAGAATAGAATCCCCATAAAAGCAGAGATTGCTATGCATTTATTTGTTTATATTCCTAGGAACCCAAAACCTGTAACAGTGTCAGGCACAGTAGACTTTCAAATATTTGATGAGTGAATGAAGAAACAGTAAATTCAAGATCTCATTTCCTTTAAAGAAAATATAACTCATTGAAAATGCCTATATTAAAATATGCCTTGGGAAGAACTGTGAGAAAGATGCAAACATTAGATAATGAATTGGGGCAGGGCCACACCTGCACATTAACCCTTCTTCTATTACCTGAGTGCTACTACTTTGCAAAATCAGTTTTTATCTCAGAGACATTAGCAGAAAACAGCCACACTCTCCCCCATGACGTACATAGCCCGCACAATCTGGCCTCAGCCACTTTACTATCTCATCTGATTCCACAGGAAGGAATGATATAATTTTTCATGGCTCATTTTGTTTCCTAAGATTATACATATGTACAGATGTAGGTGAGGACTTTAATCCTAAAAACGTCGTTCTTTTCAGATTGAATTGTAGTTTTCGACCGAATGAAATACAAAACATCTTTACAAGATATACTGGAAGTGAAGTGATAGTTCACACAGTCTAGTCAACTGGCATTTTGATTGATGATTTGGGGAGCCTAAGAAGCAGTGGCAACTGGAGAGAAATATATTTAGTATAATTTAATAATAACCTGATTTGCATGTTTTTGTCTGTTGGAATAATTACATAGATTTACCTCTTATATCTTTTATACCGTTTTATGTTTATTTTTTCAGATTACAGTACAATCTGTCAAATGTTTATGTGTTGAAAAGGCCACTTACTGATAGAATATGGGAAATACAGGTATACATGTTTTTTATGTATTTGTTGATGCCATGTTAATGGATAGCTTTCCTTGGAAAGTTGGGGTAGACATAGATTTCATTTATAATATATAATAATATACCAAATCATGACTATATAACTTAAAACAAAATATTTTTATAAATATATGTGTGTTTACAATGTGTTTTAAAATATGCTATTAAGTGGATTAGTAGGCTTATGTTACTCTTTTTTATATATATTGTGGCATATGTATAGTGGATCGAAAATGATATTAGATGAAATGACAAAAGTTTTCCTAAGAGTAAAACTATAGTTCCGTAAGTAGATTGATTTTATGATCACAGCGTTTTCTTTTCCAGTTTTTCATTGTTCAGTTTTTATACCTTGGCAAGCTAATCTTTAGTGTCAGCCAAAATTTCACTTGGATATTTATTGTAAATTACCCTAATTGATGAGTGAAAAAGCTTAGATATCTGCCTAATCTTAGTTGGATGAAATAACTGATTTCCTTCTAATTCATTTTTACTCCATAAAATGATATGTTAATAAATGAGGAAAATCAATCATTATCTAGCAAAGGGCAGTTATTCCTGCTCAGAATTAAATAAAAGCAGAATGGAGAAAATTCATAGCATTTTTTTAACTGTTGACTATCACTATATATGTTATTTTAATGAATGACAGTAAGTCTTATAAAAGTTATAAAACATTTATGGGATCCATTTCAGAGGGTATATAATTTTTTAATAACTACTAGGAGAATTTCTAAGTACTTTTAACTTGCCTATATGTGCTGTTGTTATCAGTTAATTAATTTTCAGACAGATAACAAAGATGTCAGTAAAATTCCCAGTAGTAACAATGGTGTACTGATGGTATTTATTTGTTCTTTTTTTTTTTTTTTTTCCAATAAACTCCATATACGGAAATGTAGCTCAATATGAGGCAGAAGGTGGGACTCAATAATAGAGACAGGGAGGGACACTGGACCAAATTGAGGACTAGCTAAAGCAAGAAAGGGGCAGAAACAGCTTTCCATAAGACATGTCCACCAGTGTACCGTATCAGTTTATCATTGGCATGATGAGTTACTGTAAGTTACACCCAAGTTACTGCCGCTTTCCATGAGAAAGACCCAACAACCCAGGAATTATTACCCGTTCTCTAGAAGTTTCTGTGTAATCTGCCCCTTAATTTGCATGTAATTAAAAGTGGGTATAAATATGACTGCAGAACTGCTATTTAGCTGCTATTCTAGGTGCACTGCTTATGGCGTAGCCCTGCTCTGCAAGGAGCAGTACTTCTGCTTCTGTTATACATTGCTGCTTCAATAGAGGCTCCTACCATTGTCGTGCCTTTGATTTCTTTCCTGGACAAAGTCAAGAACTGTCCTGAGCTAAGCCCCAATTTGGAGGCTTGCCTGCCCTGCATCAAATACTGTATTTAATTTATGAGTGATATTTGTTTTTATATCTATGGAATCAACTCTGTAGAATTCCTTTAGCAATATTTTTTATCGGAAACATGATTAAAACTGTTATTATAACTACTGAACAATTTCTGTATTATACAAAGCAAGATATTTGGATTAAATGGTAATAAGCTATAGCAGAATTTTTGCATCTGGCTTTTGGGAAAACTTATTCTTTGTAAAAATAAAAATTATTATACATGAATGCATTCTCATTATAAAAGACTCAAACACAAGACAGAGCAAAATATGAATGTTTACCTTCATGCCCCCCTTAGACCCATGTCCCTTAGAGATAAAAATTGTTAATAGTTTAGTATGCATTATTCCAGTACAAAATTTCGACCATTTTCAGACATGTACATCTTGATGTTAATACATTTAAAGATGGAATCGTAGTATATATCCTTTTAACTTGGGTTGGAGGAGGTCAACATACTTTGGAAATAAAGAGATTTGCTTTTACAACTGATGGTCACTCTTTAGTATATAGACAAATCTACCCAGCCAGCTACCACTGCTAGTACCTCATAAGAATGGGAAACATGATCATGAGAGTATAAAATAATTGTGTTAAGTCAGTTCATTCATCAACAAGCCACAAATATAGCTTTCGAAATAGGAACCCTTTTATCTTATGGTTATTTGCCAGGTTTGCCCACAGGCCTTGTGTATGTGTGTGATCATTACTACAGCATGACTCCATATTGCATTCTCATATTAGCCTTTAAATACTTACTGGAATACTTTAGCTTTTATTTCATTGATTCAGAGCTCTTTTTTTGTCCTATTCTTTCTTTCATTTGATCTTTTTTGCCCTTTTTACTTTCTTCTATCTGTGAGCTTAACATTTTGGAGTATGTTTGATGGTGATAAGTTTAGCTCAGGGTTTCCCATCCTTGGCAATCTTGACATTTTGGAAAAGATAACTCTTTGTTGTCAGGGGAGAGGTCCTTGCTTTGTAGCATGTTAAGCAACATCCCTGACATCTACTGACTAGATGCCAGCACAGTGCCCCTAGTTGTGATAATGAAAAATATCTCCAGATGTTTTCAAATGTCCCTGGGAGGTAAAAGCGCTCCTAGTTACTGCCAAATGTCCCCTGGGAGGACCATCCCAGCTGATGCCAAATGTCTCCTAAGGAGCAGCACCATGCTGGTAGAGAACCATGGTTTATTAGCATTTCTAAACTTACATGGTATTTTCTGGACATATTTTTTAAGGAAAGGTAGCTATCCCTGAACCAATTCATAACATGTTTTGAAGTATAATTAACATCAAAAATACTGCAGTAGTGAATCTTCACTCCTTATATATACAATTGACTTTAACTTTCTTGGCAATAGATATGTATTTGGTGCATCTTTACATGGAAATAATATTCACTGATGAAATAGTCCTCTCCAACTTGAAAGAAATATTTTCACCTGTCTCTGTGAGTATCAGTCACCTGGTATCAGACCTTCCTTCCTGTGTCTAGACAGAAGTTCATACAGCACTTTGACTCTTGGTATTTTTTAAAATGTATGCATTTGGCATACAGCAATGTAGTGCAACATATAAACTTGTTTTCTGAGAAGCATGTTTTGTTTAAAAAAACACAGACTTTCAAAATAGATGCTGCATCATAAAATCTAAATATATGTGGATTTTCTACACATAATCCCTCAACACTCATCTTCTAATATGTGAATATGGGCAATCTTCAATTTAAATGGAAATAACATAAGCAAAAATTTTAATATTTTGCCTAAAATTTGCAAAATTCAGTAATGTTTTAATAATAAAAACCTTATCTATGTACTGTCTAGGATATATGTTCAGACATGTTGATCTTTGAAGTTAAAAATTTTTGTACTCTTCCCCTCCAGAAAAAAAAAATAAAAACCTACAAAAAGAAAAGACACAACTGTCCTTCACAATGAAATTTAGACTACTTCAAAAAAAATAGTTTCCTGTATTTCTAGACTTAATGGTCTTATTTCTGCCCTTAGTATATATTCATGTTTAATGAATTTCCTGTTGACTTTAAAAGGAATTTCCACTATTGGCTATTTTAAAATAATTACCTATTTCAGGCTTTTCCTAGCATGTGGTTAAATCACTTCCTTTGCAGAAACAATACTCAACCTTTTTTGAAGTTAAGATCTGAATGTGAAAATTCAAGCATTGTGTTGATTTTAATAGGTCAATTTATTTTTCTGTCTTCAACACACCAATCTTTAAATCCATAATTTCTGATTCTGTTTTTAACTATGTAAACCCATTTCAAAAGATTTGAAAATGGCAAATCCAATAGACAGATGAAGTGTTTTCTTTGTAAATTAATATAAACCACATTCTGGATATTGATGTTATATTTGATACTAATACTGAGTCTAGCTAATACAATAGACCTTATTTTTCCATAAACTGGAAACCAAGTAGAAACTACTAAAAGATAACATTGTGATGAAAAGATTTGTGTCACCAAGTTTAGTGTGCTAACATGCCAAAAATGTTTTTCACACATAAGAATTTATTGTATTACTGGCACTATCTGACTATCGCTTGTATAGACTTTTAATATTTTTATCAAAATAAACTTTTTAAAAACTTAAATATATGTAAAAGGGAAATATAGTGTTCCATATATATATATATATGTTTTTTTCAATACACATTAAATAGTAAAGTAAAAAGGGCCACAGAGTTAAAAGATTACTCAGGTAGCTGGGTGCAGTGGCTCACATCTATAATCCCAGCACTTTGAGAGGCAGAGGTGGGTGGATCACTTAAGGTCAGGAGTTCGAGACCAGTCTGACCAACATGGTGAAATCCTGTCTCTACTAAAAATACAAAATTAGCTTGGCATGGCAGAACATGCCTGTAATCCCAGCTACTTGGGAGGCTGAGACACAAGAATCGTTTGAACCCAGGAGGCGGAGGTTGCAGTAAGCCAAGATTGTGCCATTGTATTCCAGCCTGGGCCACAAGAGCGAAACCCCGTATAAAAAAAAAAAAAAAAAAAGAAAAGAAGATTACTCAGGAATCACGGAATCACTTAAAATCATCCAAAGTATTACCACTGAGTTTATGGGAAAAAATTTGTGCATTACAAAACTTGCCTTTTAATTTGTAGGGGTTTCAGGTTTTAAGTAGGAATCTTCAAGAACATGATCAAAAATTCTTCTCCTTCATTATTTTGAAATTGTATGCACAATGTTCTCTATATAGTATATTAATTATTATAGAGTATAATTAAGTATACTGCTTTTATATTTTAGTACTTTTTTGGGGGAGGTAGAGGAGGAGGATAGCAATGGCTATTAGGCGAGGTTGTAAATGAAGTAGCAATTTGACCTCCTTATTTTTTCCTAGTCTCATGGCATAAATTTTGTAATACCTTAGAGAAAGGAGAGAGTTGAAGCTGATTTCAGCTTAATTCCAGATCTCCTCTGAATGGCATTAAAAGCAGTTTATAACATGTGGCCGAATATAATAATATTCATGGTGGTTTATTATCATCCAAATTTGTAGCAACTTTTTTACCAGGTATTTCTGTAGCTATTTCTCAGTGTCTCACAACACTGCAATTCTTCTCTACCTTTGTTATTTCAGCTGTTTTATGAAGGTTTATTTTGGAACTGTATATTGACTAAAGTCTTATGCCACTCTCATTTAGCCCTTTGTGGCAAAGGTTACATTTATTTGAAGTTGTAGACTTTATGGCTGAGAAGTGCATCAGAGCCAGCCAGTGTCCGTTCCCTCTACTTCCCTGACCCTGACTTTGGCCTTCAAAACCTCTTTTTTCTCAGCCTTAGGTATTTTTCTCACTCTTGTTCATTGCAGCTCTGATCATGTTTCATTCTGGCCAAAACCCTTCAATATTCTGCCTTTTGTGAAGACCTCTTTATCTTTACTATCTATTCACTCTACCATCTGCACTGTCCTTATGTTCTCATTACTCCCCCTACTTGATACAAACTGGACAATCATTGTATCCTTAGGAGATTTTACCTTTGCTTTTGCTGTCCTTTCTTCTGTTTGTTGAGTTTTCCTAAAAAAACAATATAAATTCATTTGTCTGTAAACATCTACACTCTTCTAGGTCCAGCTCACATTTTGCCTCTCGCCTTAAGCTGCTTGGGTTCTCTTTTAATCCTTTGCAGACAGAATGAATATCTCCTCTTCTCCCTGAATTACCATTGTACTTCTTGTGATTTTTATTTTATTTTATTATATTTTGCTGTGTTATAGTTATATTGCAATCTCAGCACAGAAGAAAGGCATGGGTTTTAGAGTCCGGTATATTTAGCTTTTGATCTGTTCCCTCTGTAACTGACCTGAACACTGGTTGTGCTGTGGTATATTCTTTTATATTCCAGAGACTCCGTTCCTTGCATGTACAGTTGCAGTTGGCAATAGACGTTTAAAGGATGAATAACCACTTATTCATGAAGAACTGTTATTTTGATATTTATTCAAACAATATCCTGAAGAGTCCTCAATGTTTTTCCCACCCACAGAGGAATTACTTTCTTCTCCAAAAAGTATGCAGTTAAGGAGTTTGTGTGTGGAAATTGAACAAACATGTTCCATCGAGGAGATATCTGATATTTGAAGGTGTGTGTGTACAAAGTCAGGGAAAGGGAAGGTTGGTTTTAATATCACCCTTTTCCTATTTTTTTTTCTGTTTTTGTATGTACTCTAAATGTAGTCATTTACAGCTATTATAGCTCTAGACACTTATGAATCCTAATGTCAGTTTCTAGTTTTTAAGGGGGGAAATTGCTGGCACGTCCTCTCAATCCTTCTCTCCTCTATGATTTACTTACTGGGTAGCAAGATACTAGACAGGAAAAATGTCCCAAGTTTGCAAATAGGCTATGCAAAAGGTTTATTAATTTAAATAATTGTGTCATATAGTTACGCCCTGAAGATACTAACTTGCTTTTCTGCCTTTCTTACATTTTCAAACCATGCGCTTAACATAGCAAAATTTAGTGCTAGATGTATTTGTCTTAAACTTAGTTCAAGGGACTAATAAGAGAAATAGAAAAACAGGATTTAATTATGAGACATCCTAATGTCTGGAGAAGGCCCTCAGTTAGAACCCTCGTGCTTCTCATGCACAGAGATGTCTGTGAATACTCTGACCACTTTTCTTGTGTTTACTTAGGACTAAATGAGTGAATGTCAGCACTATTAATTAAATTTGTTGTAGAGTCTCTGATGCCCCTGAATCATTTTCCAAGGAACATGCTGAAATGAAGCTTCTAAAAATAATTGATTGGTGAACATATAAGATGGCAATAAACTTTTCAGTGCTGTATTTTCAAGAAGAATAATATTCAGAAGAGCCTTCTTTTAAATGACACATAAAGATTTTTCCCTCCTTTATTAGATGCCTGTAAATTCTAGGTTGAACTTTTAGACATTGAATATAGTGACTTAAGAATCTTTAAGTTTTTACTTCAGCTTAATTATTTAAACAGTTGAGATGCCAATTTAAATTGATATTTAACAAATATTAAACAAATTAAATATCAATTTTATTATAATGCCCTCCCTTATTAGATGCATCTATTATTTAAACAGTTGAAATATCAGTTTTATTTAGAAGTGTAGGCTCATTATGTTTCAAATTTGAGGAAAGATATGAGTTTTCAGATTGACATTGCACTCTGAGTAAAATAAAGATAAATCTCAATATAGATGTGTCGTGATAAAACTATAGAACATAAGGAATTAGGAGATGACCTCGAAGGAGAGAAAGACATTATGTACAAAGGAATAAGTATTGAAACATAGAAGTCAGAAGACATTGGTATAATGTATTCAAGCACTATTTGAAAACAACTGTCAACCTGGAATTGTACACACAAGTAGTCTCATTATAGAATGAGTGCAAAATAAAGATATTTTCAGATACACACATACACACACACACACACACAAAGAAGTGTAGGCTTATTTCTAATCTACTGAAATCAGTCAAATGTGTTGATGCTAAATGAAGCTATGCATACTGAAACTTTCATTTATATATAGTTTCCAAAACTTAGGGAAGATATTTGAATACTCTTAAAGGAGATTATACCAAATCATGTTGATAGTCTAACTTGGGAGAATCTGGGCCTTCAAGTTTGCAGAAATGTATGAGGTCATAACAGTTCTTGATGAACTTCTTAGAGAATGCAATGCAATTTCAGATTATATGTCAGACTAGTGGCTTTGAATATACCAGTTATTAAAAGGAGAACAAATAGAATTTTGCTGTTGTTACTTCATGCTTTGTCCAATCACGTTAAGTCTAGCCTAGTAGAATTAATTTAAGGTTGATTTGTTGTTTCTGTCAGAAAACAACATATAATATTTGTGATTTAAGCAAAATATTTTTCCTCACAGGTGTTTTGACTAATAGGGCAGGAAATAAAGAGAGAATGGCAGTAACTCTCATGGGGAAAGTACTGAGTAGGATAGAATCACTAGCCAACCTTGTCACTTGGCATGTTGACACCACTTTCATGTAAAGGTGAATATTAGTATGAAAATTATATAATGAGCATAACGTTTATCAGCTCTTACTCTTCATAGATCCTTGATTTCTGAGTGTCTAGACCAATGCTTTTGTTGCCACTCATTTAGTTATTATTTTTGTACACATTGTTCCAAGTGATAGAACAATGTAGTAGTCATATATGTTCCATATCCTTAAAATATAGTTTCAGAAGAACTGTGTTTATTACTTTCTTTGCAGTATTCTACTATACCACAGTGGGTTTTAATACTTGTTGACTGCTTTAAATGATGGCTAACCCTATTCAGCTGCTCTGCCTCATTTTTGTTAGCTTATTCTTTAAATGTGTGGGATAAGAACCTAGCTCACCTGTTGGGATACTTGAGGTTTCCTATACTTTATATTATATATATTGTCTAGATCTAATATTTCACTATACATACAATCTGTGTAAGCTTTAAGAGTTTAATGATAAATTAATAACAAATATTTTATTCTTTCACACATCTACTATTGAATATTCAATACTTTACTAATATAATCTTTAACTTTTGGCAAAATCCTGCAAAAATAAGTGAAATGTTTTACAGATTTAAAAATGAGGCTTAGAGGATTAAAATAGTTTGCCTTTAGATAATAATACCTTCCTTATTGGGTTAATGTGAGGATTGAGATATATACCTGAAGCAGCGCACACAGAACCTGGCACAACAAATGAAAATTGTTGCTGTTGCTCTTATCAATGCCAATGTCTGAGCTAGTGGTATAGCTGAGGTTCTTTCTGATCTGAATCTAAAGTCTATGTTGATTATATTTGAGACCTTTTGAATTTAAATGGAGTGAACACGATATAATTTTATTTATTCTCCTTATGTAGCAGTGTTCTCAATTATTTCAAAGAAGCCAGGTGTTAATGACCTTCTGGAATAAGTTTTCATTCTTGGTTTTAGCTTCCACAGCAGTCTATTAACGATTAGGGCTGACACCATGTTTCATGCTGGTGACGCTGTTCCTAGAAGCTCTGCAACAAATGGTAACTTTTGTGTAGACTCAGCACAATTCTCCTGGACTATGCTCCTGACTCAGCAGAATTCAGCAGATCAACAGTCTGTCTATATAAGGCATCGGTCTGTGGTGGAGAGACTTATCTGGAAAACTAGCGGAGAAAAAGATGCTAACTAAAATGGGTCAAGAGCTCTAGCTGAACTCTGTTCTCTGTGTGGCATTTTGTGTTGGATTTAAAAATCATATGGCCAGAAAGCTCTTTTACTGTAAGGCCAGTTAGCAAATAGCCTGGTGTCAGATTCTAGATAAGGCACAAGATTACATTTTGTACTGAGATTGTTTTTATCTGAGGCCTCTATGTTTTACAAATGCCCATGTGAGGGCAAGATGCCTACTGTACAGAACATGCAATTGATGAATGCCCTAGGGAATAAGATAAGGAGATGAAATTCCTGTACCAACATAGGGCTCTTTGTTTCACACGTTTTCATCATTTTGGACAGGATTATTTGAATTTGGCAATAGATGGATAAGACTTTGTTCTGTTGTGCCTATAAATTGGGAATCATTTCTTGTGACATATGGGAATATTTCTTTGGGAGAAAAGAGAAGTATGTTTACTTTTCAGATGCACCTTACAAGTTTCCTTGGGACTAGTCAGATGACAGAGCTTTCAGTGATAGGACTGAGACTGTAGAGGCTATTTACTATGAAGTTAATGTACCGTAGGCTTTAGGGCTCCTTATTTTCTCAGGCTGTATCCAAGACTCTGCACCTTATTCACATGATCATATGTAACACTTACAATTAATATTATTTAAACATAATCAGGTTAAAATGTGCACTTCTACTCCTCTTTGTCATATTTCTTTTAGTGCAAAATGGTGTTAGAGCGGGCATAGGCAATTCTGAATTCTGGCTAATGGGTTAGGGTTACATTTATTTTGTACTTAGTGGAATATACTGGTGTGAGCCATATGAAACTGTCATTTTTTGAGGTTAAAAATGATTGAGCATTGACAATTTCATATGGCCAACCTAGTATTTATGTGGTTCAAAATTAGTTCAATGTATAATGAAGTTATTTCTGCTGTTCTGGCAAAGGAATGTCTCCCAGGAATCTTCCTACTTCTCCTGCTGCTTCCCAAAGAGCCTACATACCCAGAGTGATGAGTAAAAGTACATGCCAAGAGGTCATTTTGTAATATGTATGTGTCTGAGAGCATCTGGCACCAAAGGTATTTGGAGTCAGAGGAAACACCACCACCATCACCACCTTGAACTAGAATTGGAGAGCAATCATAATAACATATCTGACTTCCTTGCACAGGAAAAGGAGTTTAATAGGATGAAAATACATTGTCAGACTGCTACGAGGTTATATTTCTAGGGTTAATATTAGAACACATTTCAGAAACCTCATAGCAACTCAGTCTGTCTATTTCCATTCCTATCTTCTCTCAAGATAGATGTTTATTCTCATCTTTCCTTTTGGGAAAATGAAGACAGACAGGGATCATCAATGAATGAGATTTGTCTCTTAATGAAACTGGGAGTGGGTGGGGAAGATCTTTCTAGGGATATCTTCTAGTGTTTTCTACTTCTGTTTCTCTTAATGACATGTTATCCTGATTGCTGTTTTGCCTCACCAACTGGGGTGGCCTAGGAGGTGCTACTAGAATCAGCAAAAATATATTGCTTGCTAATTAATTCTCCTCCTACATAAATTCCTCAGTTTTCACAAGTAAAACAGATGTTTACTCTTCTACACTATGGTTTTATCTTTTCCTTTAATTGCATCAGCTTTGGGGAGCCTGAGAAGCTGTAACAAAAAAAGTAATGTTTTTCTGATGTCTGCATACAATGAGTTCCAAATGTCACAGATAATTTAGAAAATCAAGGGAATGTCAGGTTCTCCTAATGTCTGTTTCTCAAAGAGCTTTTCTTTAATAAACTCTTATCAGGGGGATGAAGTGTCCTATGGGAGTCCTTACTCGATTTATTCATGATGAATATGGGTATATAGGATGAATATTTAAACATTTAATACTCTCTTGTCTTTTGGAATATAACGTATAAACATACCGTCTTTTCCACTTTTTAAAAATCAGGAGCATCTATGATATGGATCAAACATCACGAATCAACTAATAAATCTCTTGCAACGCAAAAGGGTCTCGGGGTCCTCAGTGTCCATCTATGACTACACTGCCTTCCTTTTATATTTCCCTATTTTGGTGAATGTGATAACAAGCCATAGAATCTGAGGCATGCAAGATGCCCCATGAATTATTCACCACATCAGGCTCATGCAAACCTTCCCAGTCTCTTCTGTGGATGCCCCAGTTCCTCCTGACCTCCTAATTAGATAGGTCTGTTATCCATAATGCATTATTGCAGCTATCCTTGAAATGTAGTCTACCCAATTAGGAGGATGGAAGAATTCTTCTTAAGGAAATATAGCTTATATAGCATGATTCAAAGTCCTCTTTAGTGGACAGTCACCATTTTATCATATTAATTCCCTCAACAAATATTGTTAGAGTGCTTAATATGTGCCAGGTACTGTGTTAGTTGCTAGGGAGACCACAGTACACAAGAAGACAAAAATCCAAGCCCTTAGAGGGCTAACACTCTCAGGGCAGGGGGAAGCAAGCAAGTCAATAAGTAAGATATATTATATGTCAGGCAGTGACATATACTGTGAAACAAAATGAAGCAGATGAAGGGGTTGGGAAGAAATGGAGTAAGGTAATGGGTTGAGTATCTTAGATTGTCTCCTCCAGATCCATTCTCCACTCTTCTCCATCCTGCCCTCTGCTCTGGGAAGTAAATTAATATGGATTATATATATTAATAGGCCCTCTGGAAAGAAATTCACAGGAGGGAGAAATGTGAGTTCAGGGCATTTATTCTCTCCGCTTCTTTTTCACAGGTAGCCTGAGGCTGTCTTCCCTCCTTCAAACATCAGTATTTTTCTCAAGGCAGCCCTCTCTGTTGGACTCTTTCTGGTTTCTATTATCTTCTCTTCCTCTTTTTCCTTCAGGCTTGAGGAGGCAATAGCATTCTTATTACCAAGCCAGTGGTTCTGTATTTTACCTTCTGGTTTTATTACATTCCTCTCATACCCTTGTAAGCAGTTCTTTATTCAACTATACTGGTTGTCTGAATTTAATGTGGCACCCATTTTTGGGGATCCTGACTGATACAGTTGCTAGTCTGGGAATAGGTAGTCTAGGAATAGGTTTGACATTATTAGTGACATGTGAAGGAGGTGAGGAATAAAGCCATGGAGATGTGTGGGGGAAAGAACCATCTGCATAGAAAAATAGTGGCTTTATTCTTGGAATATTGGATTGACAATGAGGTGGACTGGGTGGCTGAAATGAAGTAAGTGGGAGAGAAGTAGGAAATTAAGTCAGAGAGGTAGTAGACTGAAGTGGGAAGATCACAGAGTGACTTCTTAGGGCAAATACTCAGTATGAGATTAGAAATTAGTGAAGGTGATGATAAGTTTATAATGTGTCACTTTTGCTACTATTTGGAGAATAATCTGTATGGGGACAAATCACTATGAAAGCAGGGAGGCCAGTTAAGAGTCTGTAGAGAAAGACGATGGTAATTGTAGCAGCAAAGATACTGAGAAGTGATGGGGTTTGGGATGTATTTTGGCAAGATGGGGACAGGATTAGCTGATGGATATAGGATATTAAGAAAGGAATCTGGAATTATGCCAAGTTTAGCAACTCAGTAGATGGATCTGTTTTCTGATAGGAGAATAGTCATTGGAGGAAGAGTTTAGGGAGGAAGATCAGGAATTTGATTTTGTACCTGTTAAGTTTGAGATGCACCAAAGGAGATGTATTAAGTGGGCAGTTCATGGGAAATGTCTAGGCTGGAGATACAAATTGAGGAGACATCAACATATAGATGATATTTAAAGTTATGCAACTTACTGAAATTGCCTAGGCTGTTGATTCTCAAACTCTTTAGTTGGATATTTGTACATGTAATTTTCATTGTGAATATATGGTGGTTGGGTCATTCCAGTCAACATTTAAAATTATCCTTAAGATTAGATATGTTTTTATAAAAATAAACTTATATACTTTATAATTAGCAAATATACTACCTAAGTATCTATAAATAGGTATATCCATAAAATACTGACATGTCTATGTAAACTCAGGTAGACATATAAAGTATGTCTAGAACTATATTTGAAAATATTATTTGTCTTTTTGGTGGGCACTTTTTTTGTTTTTTTGTTTTTTTGAGATGGAGTTTTGCTCTTGTTGCCCAAGCTGGTGTGCAATGGCATGATCTTGGCTCACTGTAACCTCCACCTCCCAGGTTCAAGTGACTCTGCTGCCTCAGCCTCCCAAGTAGCTGGGATCACAGGCATGTGCCA
>NW_022436968.1:6896382-7031778 GCF_009761245.1 Sapajus apella | reverse complement strand
AAGAACTATGTTTGAAAATATTATTAGTCTTTTTGGTGGGCACTTTTAAATGTCAGAAAGTGAGTGTAATCACTGATTTTCCTGCGAAACAGAATTAAATTACAACTCTGAGAGGAGAACATAAGGAGTGTTATTGCAGCTATCCTTGAAATGTCAGTCTGCTTTTAAAATGTGATTATTTTAGGCCCTTTGTTTACACTATGGCATCTTTATATGTATAAAATTTTAAACACTTGGGCATTCTGTGATTTATGTCTAACTTTTAGTATTTTGAATAAAAGGCAATTTGCAATAGTAAAGAAATCTTTATTACCAAAACAGTAGACTAGGAGTGAGAAGTGTGGATTTCTAGAATATTTTGTCACCAACAAGCCATGTGAATTTATAATACTGAACTTCTCTGGGCTTCGTGTTCTTTGTTTGAAAATGAAAAGGTCTAGTTGGATTACTGGTATTTCCACAGTTCCATAGCTGTCTCTCTCTCAGCTCCCAAGTATGCCAGAGATACCCGGGTCCTTCACTCTGTTTCAACCAGAGCCCTTAGCTTTTATTTCTTCTTTGTTAGTGCTACCGAGAAAACATTTGGAACTGCAAGATCACCAAAGTTTCAATTAATTATGTACCAAGTTTTTGTCAGATTTGAGAGCTGCCTTATGACTGAACCACTCCCTACAAAACATATCCCACTAGTTTTACAACTGTATTCCCAGGTAACTATTTTTTTTTTTCTTTTTCTTTTTGCCTCTGAAGAGTAGTTTAGCCTTAACATTCTTTAATTATAGAGTCTTAGGATGTTACAGTTGAGACAGACCTTATAAATCAGCTCTTTCAGCCTCTTTCCTGATACAGAATGAACACCACATCCCTGAGACTAGCTATTCAAAATCTATTTGCAGAGTGCCAGGGTCTCATCAACTGGGATGGTAACCCATTCCATTTTGTAATAGCTTTTATGCTTTCTTTTGTGAAGCCAAAATAAATATGCTTCAAACCTCTACTTTTTGGCCATTTTACTGTAGTGGTTTAAAACACTATCTGTGGCTAGCAGCTCTAAGTGCACTGTACATAAGAATCACTTAGAGGATTAAGTTGAATATTTCAGAACTCCATATTCCAAGATTGCTTCAATAGATCAGGGATGGAGTTCAGCAAATTTACATCTTTAGCAAACATTTGATGTGATTATAATTTGGATTGTTATTATAACTCAACACATAATTTTGTGGATTGGAAAATTCTGTTATAGAATAGTTTGTATAATATGATTCCATTTTAGTATGTAATAGCATTTATGTATTTAAAAAATCCATTTAGGAGGACATCCCCAAAATGTTATCAATGCTTGATTCTTTCTGCTTGTTGGGAAAATGGACAATTTATACCTCTACCTTATTTTTACACTCCTAATGTAAAAATGATTTCTACAATTATTTCATATTACTTTTATAATTAAAATATTTAATGGACAACTTATATTTTTACTTATCTTCATATCTTGTTTCTATAATGAATATGTATTCATTATTCAAATGAAAAAAATTTAATGAGTAATTTATCTCCCTACTACTTATCATGAAGTTGATTTTGTAGAAGGTGGAGATTTGCATGGATGAAAGGGATTTATCTTGTATGGCAACATTCAGATTGACACTGAGTGTTTTCAGGGTATATTAGAGTAAGTGTCCTTAGGTACAATATCCTGACCCTTCCAATATTCTCTAAGGGAGGAGAAGTCCATTCCATTGGTCATTTCTTTCTTCTTCTTTTTTTTTTTGAAACGGTTTCACTCTGTAATCCAGGCTGGAGTGCAGTGGCACAATCTTGGCTCACTGCAACTTCTGCCTTCCAGGTTCAAGCCATTCTCCTGCCTCAGCCTCCTGAATAGCTGGGACTATAGGCACATGCCACCACACCCAGCTAATTTTTTATTTTTGGTAGAGATGAGGTTTTGCCATGTTGGCCAGGCTGGTTTTGAACTCCTGACCTTAAGTGATCCACCTGTCTCGGCCTCCCAAAGTGCTGGGATTAGAGGTATGAGCCATCATGCCAAATCTCATTTATTCTTTTAATGAACACTTACATTCCAGGATCTGTGCCAGTCATGAGAGCCAGGAAGAAAAACCTGTGTACCTAATTCCTACTATAGCAGGGGAAGCAAAGGTGGCAAAAATAGCAGATGTGCTATCTATGCACAGAGCCTGGGAAGCTCTGGGGTGGTTTTACTGAAGATTGGCTGAATGAGGGGAATCTTGAAAGTGAGGATCAGTCTTATCCAAGCAGATGTGGGGATGGAGAGACGTTTTCTTTGAGAGGCCTTATGCAAAAGCTAGAGAAATGTGACATAGTGTATTATAAATGCAGAACTGTGAATAATTTGATATGGTTAGAGAACTGCACAACCATAAGGGAGTTTCATGAGGTAACTTTGGGTGGATAAGCAGGAGCCCAATTTTGCAGTAACCTATATACCATTTTAAAGACCTTGGATAAGTAACTTGGTCAGCTTTTATATTATGGCAACAGTATGGCACGTATAGACTGGGTGCAGTGGCTCACGCCTATAATCCCAGCACTTTGGGAGGACGTGGCTGGTAGATTGCTTGAGCCCAGGAGTTCCAGACCAGCCTTGGCAATATAATGAGACCTCATCTCTACAAATAATAATAATAATAAAAAAATTAGCTGAGCATGATGGTGTGTGCCCGCAGTCCCAGCTACTAGGGAGGCTGAGGTGGGGGCATCACTTGAACCTAGGAGACTGAGGCTTACTATGAACCAAGATCATGTCAGTACTCACTCTAGCATGGGTGACGGAGACCTTGTCCAAAAAAAAAAAAAAAAAAAAAAAATTGGCAGGTATTCTGAAGCGGATGGCTAGAGATAGAAAGACAGATTAGAAGACCATTCTAATACTAAGTGTTTTGAGGCAAGCATTATTAAGGGGTCAAAAATAGTATTCCAGCTATTCAAGCAGGTGACAATATTTGGGGCAACTATCTCTTACTAAGGAAGAGGCAATTGGTTTAGGAGAGCCAGGATTAATTCTCTTTGTATTTGTTCATTTCTACTCAAAGTAGGTAGTAAATATGTATGACATCTCTTAATCTGTAAACTCTTATCTTCTCTTTTCTAAGCACCACAAAAACCTACTAATCTTAGCTTAAGGAAAATGAATAACTTTAGCTTCCAGTGTCTGTTAAAAGTAGTTAGTTTTGTACTTCTTAGGGTTGGAGAAGGAGTTGTATGTTAAGAACAGCCAATTTAGAAGACATGTGATTTTACAATTACTAGCGTTCTCTTACTTGAATTTTAATGACGATAGTACCACTCTTTGAATTTTGTTAGGAGCTTTGCCCTCCCGCCTATGAACAGCAGTTTGAAACCATATGATTCTCTGAGATCTCTCTGTAAGACCAGCTGCAGTTCAGATGTGATCACTCATTGTTCTATAATAAGCAGCTTAGACCCAGCTAGCCACCCTTTGGACTGAGACCATACAAAGCTGTTTCTGTCCCACATAGGCAGAATTCCCTGCACTCCAGATTCAGCTGCAGGGCCTGCTGAATTAATCAAAGGGTTCTTAGACCACATTCCCTAAAGACTAGGGAATTTCTATAGTGACTCCACCCCAACACTGAACTTCTTGCTCTTTTTAAACGTTCTTCTGGCAGCTGGGGACCTAAGAGCAGTCTAACACCTGGAAGATAACTTTGGAAGATTGTTCTCAAAAGTTTATTGATGAGAAATGTAGAATTATACGTTCTTTTTGCTGTCAGAATTTACGAAAAAAGTTAATTTGCAATTAATGTCATTGTTAAGCATTCTAGAATGTAATAGGCACTGCATTTAGTGCCTTACTTTCACTATGTCACTTAGTTCCAGTAAAACTTTACCAGATACTTATAATTATTTCTGTTTACAAAGGAGGAAACGGAGAGCCTGCTGGGATATGGATGCCTTCTCCACTTAGGACAAGTAGTTCTCAACTCTGGCTACAAATTGAAATCCCCTGAAAAGCTTTTCTAAAATCCAGATTTCTGGGTCTATAGCAGATAAATTTGATGAAAATCTCTGGAGGTGTGGTCCAGGTCCCATATGCAGCTAGGGTTGTCAAGCTTAGTCCTGATGTGTCTGACACTCATACCTTATCAAACCGTGGTCCCTCACTCAGCAGCTTTCGGATCAGGTGAAAGCTTGTTAGAAATCCACAGTATTGGGACTGTCCCTGACCGACTGTATTCAAATCTGAATTGTAAAAAGATCTCTAGGCAACTGTTTGTATTGCCTTTGCAACTTTCCTATAATTCCAAACTATTATATAATTAAAATTGTTTATTGGGGGAATAAAAGATCATATTTGGGATAGAAAAGTCAAGACCTTTCCTCTAGAAACTCTTTCTAGCAAGAGAGAAATTTATTAAAAGGCAATTTGCTACATGCTGTGATGGAAATAATGCAAAAAGTGCTGTCATGGTATAGGAGGAAATGAAAAATGCTGTTTAGAGGAATTGGAGAAAATTGCCAAAGGAAGGTGACTCGAAGGCATTTCAGCCACAGAGAAAGATATAAGGAACAATTTTTAAGAGAAAAGTTGCTGATATTAAAGGAATTTAAAAAGAAACATGAGCCTGTGCTTTGATAAAAATGTAATGTTTAATACACATGTATATATGTTTCATATATCATAAACTCTAACCAAAAACTGAGGAAATTTCTAGACTGGAAAGGTAATATAATAATTAATGGAAGAGTTTCTTTTTCTTTTCTGGAGAAAGCAGAGTAAATTGATTATTTGTAACAACACTTTTGAGGGGTGGGAAAGACCCTCTTTTGATCAACTCTCTCTTCTTGTGGCTGTTGTGACCCTTTTCTCTCTTGATTCATCAGCTCCTTAGATATGCCATGCTTAAATTCTATACTGGGCCCTTTCGTATGTTTCCTTTGCATTTACAAAGAACTTCTGAGTGTATCTGACCATTTATAATCTTGGTTACCTCATCCTCACCCTACAGCTAGGTTTCTGCTCAGAATCACTTCTAAAAAGCCCTTGCTAATTATTTGCAGTCTCGATTGCGTACCATTCCTTTGGGTCCCCATAGCATCCTGTATACATCACATTGCTGCTAATTTTCTTCTTGTCTGTTTCTCTCATTAACCAATAAATACCTTGAAGGCAAGGGCTATTTTCGGTGACATCTGTGTTTCTAGTACTTTGCATAGGATTTGATGTAATAAATGCTTTGAAATAAATGAAAGAAGTGACAACAAAAGCTTATTTTTGCCCTTAGTTGATAGTAACAAGATAATCTTTGCAGATGGCAATTAAAGATTGAAATGCTGTTGGCATTAGGAGCTAGCAAGAAACTTAGAGACTTCAACTTGTATATAACACATGCCTGGCATAAAGCAGATATTTAGTTGTGTGAAAGTGAGAACACTCTCATTTTATACATGAGGGCTCTCTGATTTAGGCTATGTTACAGATATGTCTCCCTTAGCATACTATTAAGAGACTGTAAACTCAGATATGGATATCATTGTTCATAAATTAATAATAATTGTATACCTTTCAATTATGAAGTACTTATGCATGTTGTGTTATACAGTGCTCTTTACATATATGATTATATTTAATTCTCTGAAAAATCCTAAGATAGTTGTATTATATTTGGGGACACAGATTTGGACTCAGAAATGTGTAATTATAAAACACATGCTTTTCCCCTAGCGAGTATCTTTTCTGCTCTGCCCTGTTACCTTTCTTTAAGAAGCATCTAACACTTCTTCTATTTGTCTCTTCCAGGAGATTACATGGTTGGGAATCAAGAACTTGCTCTTTGATCAGTAATTTACTGTGTGATTATATACAAATCACTGAGCCTCTCTTTCTCAGTCTACATGTTTGTAAAATGGGCCTATTGAACGATATCATGGATTTATTCTTATGCAACATATATTTGAAATGCTGTTATGTACCAGACACTGTTCTAGATGTTGAAGATACAGCATCACAAAGGACAGACAGGACAGACAAGAACCCTAATCTCACAGAGCTTTGATTATGGCATATCAGGCTGAAAATAAACATATTGAATAAAATCATGTAGTGATCACCATCATGAAGCCGATAAACAGAAAAACAAAGAATAATGTGGCTGGAGTGTCCTGGGATGTGGTAGGAGACATCTATGGATGAGGTGGTCTGGAAAGTTTGCCCTGAAAAACTAACATTTGATATCTGAGAACAAAACAATGGTCAGCATGAATATATTTGAGTGTGTAGAATTGAAGGCTGAAGGAGGCTCAAGGGTAGAAATTCTAAGGCTATGAAAGTTTTGCACGTTGGAAGACCACTAAAAGACCAGTATAGCTGGTGGGAAAAGTGACAGGAGACAAGGTGAGAGGTTGGCCAGTCTGGATCATGGACTTATATTCAATGGTTTCAGGCTGTTTCTCAAACGCTGATGGGCAGACACTCTAGGGAATCCACGATCATTTTTTCAAAACTTTGATTCATTTGATACCTTTGATACTTCCTTCCAACTCTGTGATACCTTTCATGGTTTTAGAAAATCTTTCTTTGTGAGTGGTTTCCCAGAATAGACGCCAGAAACTTGCTTCTCCAACATTTTTTTTTTTTTCTTTTACGAAGTCTTGCTCTGTCATCCAGGCTGGAGTGCAGTGGTATGATCTTGGTTCACTGCAACCTCTGCCTCCTGGATTCAAGTGATTCTTTCTCAGCCTCCCGAATAGCTTGGATTACAATCATGCACCACCACGCCCAGCTAGTTTTTTGTATTTTTAGTAGAGATGAGGTTTCGTCACGTTGGCCAGGCTGGTCTCGAACTCTTGATCTTAAGTGGTCCACCCACCTTGGGCTCCTGAAGTGCTGGGATTACAGCGGTGAGCCACTGTGCCCAACCCTCCAAACCCTTTTGCATCTACAACACAGGCTTGTGACCCAGGGTCTGTCAGTCAGATGCACATACGTAACACTTTGAATTGGAAATTAGTGACAAGAAACAAGGCCCATGGAATAAATCTGGTGATAATGGTGGAAGCTACACTTTGTTACCAGGGAAAGCCATAGTATAGCTTATAATACAGTGTGTGGTACCCAGATTCTGGTTAGCAAAGTAGACTTTGGTGAGTGTGCCTGGTAATGGTAGTCGTGCTGAGCTCACAGAACCAGCTTTATATTGTTATTTTGGTCTATTCCTGACTGCATAGCCTGGTTCTTTGGCCACCTTGGAATTTCTGAGTCTCTAATATCCTTCCATAAATTTGTTTTTACTTAAATTAACTAGAGTGCATTTACATTGTTTACAAGTAAGTACTCTGTGCCAGTGCCTTGAACTTGAAAAGAAGGGACAGGAAGATATCCTGTCTGTGTACGAGAAGCATTAGGTCTGTGAGATTAATTCCAACTCTAAATTCTTGGCCTAATTTCTGGACACAAATGACCTGGAGGTGTAAACTCTGCTTATTTCAAAGTTGTATTTTGCATATTTGCATTTTCAAAATTAGTATTTGTAAACTTCTTCCTATTATTTAGGAGTATTTTATTTTCTGCATTCAGGGAGGGAAGACTAGTTATATTCTTCTGGAAGCCTTTTTTTTTTTTTTTTTTTTTTGGCTCCCTTTAATTTAAAGAGCAGGTTTTTATACAAAGATACTACCTTCCCTCTAGATTTAAGATCTTTCCAGGCTCCTCAATATGTCATTGACCTATCATTGATGAACAATTCCTCTCTAATATGACCCCTCATCAGTACAACTGAAGTATTTAATTTTTAACCACTATCTTAAGAGTGCATTTGTTTTTGGGGAAAACAATTTTTTTTTTTTTTTTTTGAGACAGAGTCCCAGTCTGTCTCCCAGGCTGGAGTGCTGTGGTGAGACCAGAGCTCACTGCAGCTTCCACCTCCTTAAGTGAGACTCCCACCTCAGCCTCCTAAGTAGCGGGAACTACAGGTACGTGCCACCAAGCCAGCTAATTTCTAAGTTTTTTTTGTAGTGACAGAGTCTTGCTCTGTTACCACAGCTGGTCTCGAACTGCTAGGCTCAAGCCATCCTTCCACCTCGACCTTCCAAAGTGCTGGGATTACAAGTGTGAGCCACCATGCCTACACTTGGAGAAATTTTTGATGTCTGTTTAGTAATAATACTTTCAATAAAATATGTAATCAGCATTTTATGAAATCAGCTATATTGCATCTGAGAAAGAACTTCTAAAATTTGTGTTTCTTAGTAGCTGTACAAAAGTAAGATGAAGATGTGTTTATAATTTTCACCACTTCCATCTGTCCATTACTAGTGCCATGCCAATCTCAGAAGAATTGTTAAGAATTTCCATTTTCACCTCTTTGGCTACCCTTCCACTCTTTGTGAAAGTTCTGAATCTTCATTAACTACTGCCAGATTTATTTCCTGGAAGTTATTCTTATAATTGTAGTTAAATTTGTTTTTCTTTTTCATTGACATGTTGGGTACAATGCTTTTCATGATGACTACTAGCAGAGAAAATCCATTTTCCAGCACCTCTGTAGGTAACAATAGTGGTTGACTCCTGGAAATCACTCGTTGTTAACCTTGATGAAAATTGCTCAATTTTTGCAAATAGGAGACATGGGGTAGTCTATTTTTCTGGTTTAAAGGCGAGTCTCCTATGATACCAGTATACACTTTTAAAAGCAGGTCGCTTTGAATATCAGTTTAAAAGCAGGTGTTTGACTTGAATTGTCTTTGTGTGAGATATTATCATTAAGGTTATGCAGATTAGGCTTTGCCTTTGCTTGTAAATTATCAGAGACTTTCTGTTTAGATCATGCTTTGTCAGTATGTTTTTGGTGTTTCAAATTTTATAGCCACTTGAGTGTTATCGCCTAGGGATATTTTCTTTGTCATTAGAAAGGATTTAGAGATGCTTTGGAGGAAAAATTCTCATCCTGGGACATCTTTTCTGGTTGTCTTGTTTTCTCCCTTTTAAGACATGATATACATTTTTAATTATACGTTACTCAAAAACTAAGGTTGGAGATGCACGTTTGTTGTTTCATTGGGGAAATTTTGAGAAACTGAAGCTAAATCCTCGAAATAACCATTATATCTAGGTGATGGGTATATGAAGTTTTATTGTGTTTTTCTGTCTACTGTATCTTTTGGTATATTTGATTTTATACCTAATAAACACTTAAAAAGAAAACATTATGTGTTAGTCTAATGTAACACTGTGACCTAGGCAATTCACTGGGCTTCCTTTAACTTCAGTGTCCTTATTTGTAAAATAGAAATCAATGCCTTATTATGGGGTTAGGATTTTATCAGGAAATGAATGCTCTAATGTTCTAGTGTGGACTTTAAAGTACTGTTCACATGTTGAGTATTAATTAAAAAGGACTTTGTAAAAGTGTCACTCAATATTGAGTAACCTAAAAAGAAAGAGAGAGATTTATAAAATTGTTTTTTGTATTAGAATAATGTAGGTCATGGAATCCAAGACAGGGGATGGACTGCCTTTAGGAGGTGGTCACTTAAGAAACGGTGGAATGAAATTAAGCATAACTTGGGGCAAGAAACCCTTCATTTTCTGTGTTAGAGAAGAGAGTAGTGAACTTAGTTAAATATATATATTGTTAGGTCATTTTTACATTGCTTTAGAGAAATACCTGAGACTGGGTAATTTATAAATAGGTTTAATTTGCTAATGGTTCTGCTATGCAGGAAATATGGTACTGGTGAGACAGGAATTTTTTTCCTGACCCCTTCACAGGACTTGCAACAGGGGTGCCTTGTTTACTCAGCCCATAGCTCTCATCCCCTTGCAGGAAGGGGAGATTCAGGTGAGTGGGTGCAGGAGTTCTGAGCACCAGCAAGAGCAAAACTCCGTGTGGGTACCCAGGGCAGCATCTGCTATGGTGTACTCATGACCCCCCAAGCCCCAGAGGACATGTGTTACAGTATGCTCTTTTAGCTTTGCTGTGGCAGATGTCTTAAGTGTTAATACCTCAGTGGACCCTCTGTCTTTTTGTGTGAGGTGATTGCTTTCTGCCAGTGAGAGCAGAGGGTAAGTATGACAGCCTTTAGCATGGCACCTGAGCTCTTTTTTGGCATCCAGGAAAAATCAGATCGCACAAATGAATTGAAGGGTGAATACAGAGGACTTTATTGCTGATGGAAGTGGCTCTCAGTGGGAACGGGAGTTGGAAAGGGGAGGGAGCACAAAGACATTCTTGCCCTGAAGTCCAGTCATCTCCTGCTGGACTCTTCTCCAAAGTCACACCATCAAGATGTCCCTCTAAAATCAAACTGCTTCTCTCTGACCTTCAACTGCTGCTGCTTTTCTCCTCTTCTCTGCTCTCTGCAGTGGAGCCTTTATACTCTTTAGTGTGCTATATGAGCAGATATATTTGAGATTTTATTATAACAGTTCTAAAAGTCCATTTTTAGAAGTAGAAAGAACATAAACAAAAATATATAAATACATGTAAGTAATTAAATATTAGGTTAGTTATGGCTAGAGCTGCCATAACAAATACCATATATTTGGTGGCTAAAAGCAACAGACATTTATTCTCTCACAGTTCTGAAGGCCAGAAGTTCAAAATCAATGGTTGGTTTGGTTAGGCAGGGTTGGTTTCTTCTGGAGGCTCTGAGGGAAAATCTGTTTCATGATTCTCTCCTAGCCATTGGTGGTGGCTGGCTGTCCTTGGCACGTGGATGCATGACTCCAATCTTTGTCTATATTTTCACATGGCTTTCCTCCATTCTCTTTGTGTCTTAGATCTCTGTTTCCTTTTATAAGGACACTGATCACTAGATTTAGGGCTTACCCTAAATCCAGGATGATATTATCTGAAGTCTTTTTACCTTGTTAGGTGCATCTACAAAGAGTCTATTTCCAGATAAGGTCACATTCACAGGTACCAGGGGTTGGGACTTGGACACATCTTTTGGGGACCACTATTTTTAAACCATACTATTGTAAGCTTTTGTATTAAAGAAACAGATGAAAGAGTACAATATAAACTTGGATTTCAGATCATCTCAATTCACAGATTACTTGGTTTTAAGTGTGTTTTATAGAGGAATGTTATTGTATGTACATTATCTTAATGTCACAGATATCCACCAAAGATTTTAGACTTAAATCCCATTTTCTGTTTGCTGCTTCTCTAGTAAAAATGTATGCTGATCTATATCATTTTGTTATTCCCAGGATATACTATTACGTATGTACATTTAGTTCCTCTCACTTGAAAATTTGATATTTGAAATTTCTTTTAAGAGACTCTAAATGGTAAAAATATAACACATATTTCAGTCCTAAAACAGTTACATAGAATGTTTCATGACATAAATTCTAGCACTAAATTTAGTGAAGAGATAATGAATTCAAAAGATTGTCATGGCAAAGAAAATGTTATAATATTTGGTGATTGACTAAAATTGGAAACACCTTAGGGAGAAAAGGCAAAGACACACTAAAGTTGACATAAAAAAAAAATCTCGATGTTATTCTCAGCATTTTTCAAATTCTGTTCCTCTACAGAGTGGAACAGGAAAAAAAATATCTAGAGAATAAAATGCATGGAAGAGTGACCACAGCCTGTTGATTGTTAAGCACCCTGGAGGGGGTGGTTCATGAAGAAATGTGGACAGCAAATTTGGAAAATGCTTTTAGAGATAAAATATGAAAACCAAGAAGGATAGGTGATCTATATGTATTTAAAGCAATCAATATATATATTTTTTTTTGACGCAAACTTAAAATGTTTGTTTTTAAACAGTTTAGTCGCACATTAGGGAGGAGATGTTAACTGAACAATAAAAGCTAGTAATGTATGTTCTCTGGTCTGATAGGATCATGACTATAGTTTATAAGGTTGCAGTAAAAGATTCTTAAAGTGAATTACAAAAAGGTGCACATCTACTTAAACTATTTTATTTTAACTAAAAGCTTATACAGATGTATCTATCTGTGAAACTTCTTGTAAATTAAGGCTTTTCTTTGAGCATGATTCTGCTAATTGGAGTTCTACAAAGACTTTCTTATGTGACGAATACCCATTACAGATAATCCCATTACTTCTTCAAAGGGTGGGAGAACTTACAGACACCTATACTGTCATCTAAGTACAAATTTATTCCATGTTTTAATAATTTCCTCTCAACTTTTTATTTTTTATTTTTGAGACCGAGTCTCTCTCTGTTGCTCAGGCAGGAGTGAGGTGGCGTGATCTCGGCTCACTGCAACCTACACCTCCCAGGCTCAAGCAATTCTCCTGCCTCAGCCTCCCGAATAGCTGGGCCTGTGGACGTGTGCCACCACGCCAGCGAATTTTTGTATTTTTAGTAGAGACGAGGTTTCACCATGTTGACCAGGCTGGCCTTGAATTCCTGACCTCGAGTGAGGCCCTACCTCGATCTCCCAAAGTGCTGTGATTACAGGTGTGAGCCACCATGCCTGGCCTTCTAAATCTTTTATAGCCTGGCCCTCTCAACCTTTTATAGCTGTCTTGCCCATATATAATGTGGCAGTAGGGAGTAAATACCTGACTAAATTGTGATTTGATTAGAAAGGAGGAATGAGGATGTAGGCTTGTTAGGCAGCCAACTGGTTTTATTACAGTAGGCATATGAAATAATTAGTGGAAGAGAACTACTTGAGTATCAGTGGGGCAAAGTCCAGTAATTCTGAGTGTTCAGATAGCTATGGGCACCAGTAGGTGTGGTTGACACTTTAATGGAGTGAATCGGTCTGGTGAGTAGTGAGCTGGTTAAGTGGAACTCTGTTTTGAGAACATCTATTCTAATTGTGCTTTAAAAATGTTGCAAAAAGCTCACATAGAATTTGAGGGGAAAGGATTTGCAGAGCCAATTAGATATCAGTAAACTTTTAAGGACAAGATAGTAGAGGGATTTATGATAAGAAGGTGAGTGCTTGTTTGTTTTGTGGGCTTAAGAAATTATTAATTCCTGGCATTTGTATCACAGACTGAGATGATGGGAGAGACATTTCCAGAATTGATTTCAGATCATGAGAGAGCATTTCTGTGACCATTGGGTCATTCAGTTATGCAGCTATTCTTGGGTGGTCTTTTCCTTGATGGCCATTCTCATCTCTCTTGAGTGCAGGTCAGAGATTATAGATATGACATTCTTGGACTGTTTAAAACTGTACTCATTGCAAATACACACATTCACATACATATGTACACACAGATACATACACACACATATATGTACATATACACACATTTAGTTTAAGATCAAATTCTTTGAACAGGTAGGTCTTTCAAAATAAATAGATATGTCTTGCAATGTGCTTTTTTTTTTAAATAAAGATATAGCTTTGTTATTACAAAACAATTAGGATCTTATTTTCATGTCTAGTAAATTTTATACCAAAACTCTGAGCAATGCCTATAAATATCTGTCTTCTTTAAAACCTCAGAGTATGTACTTCAGGCTCTAACAAAGGTACACTTTTTGCCAGCTAAGTATGGTTTTGAAAAAATTGTCTTCTTTTTTGTTTTCATGACCAGTTTGTAGAGCTAGCTGTGAAGCAGATGGACCCCCTCCTCTCCATGCAGTTATGCAAGACCATTTCCCTAAATCATTACCATCACACCACTCTCCTAAGCATTTTGTACTATCTGCCAGTTGCTCCTGCTGTCACAACAGAACACTTGAAATGGTTTTCAAGATCATTTTTCCTTTACTGATTTTCTCAAATCCCTCCAAAAAACTTCACTACACACCTTAGGTAGCCTGTGAGGTTTCAGGGAGACTATGAGAGGCGACTATTTTAGAGGACAAGAAATAGGATAGAATGGTATCTAGGAAGCCAAGGGAACAATTTTTTTTTTTCTTTAAAGAAATAATAACCATGGTTAAGTGCTGAAGGGTTAAGTAAAGTAGTGATTAAATATGATCATTGGATTGAGAGTTTGGGGGTTACTGTTGCCTACTGAAAATAGTTTCAGCTGGGTGGTGAATATAACCTGAGTTGCTGTGGTTTCACCAGTATTTATGAAATGAGGAACTGTGAATATTGTGTGCAGACCACTCTATCAGGAAGGGTAGCTGTGAATTGAAAGGGGCAGGATGAAGATAAGATTTCATTTAAGATGAAAAAGTTGCAAGCGCATGTATAAAGAAGTCCATAAAGAGGGGTAGAAGTATAGAAGAGAGGAGAAAATGAAGTATTTTGGTCTTATTCCCTCTTCCTTAAAGTGTTCCTATTCATTTATTCAAATCCTTATTAATAATAATAACCTCTAATATTTCTTGAATATACTGAATGTGTCACTCTGTCTGATGTTACAGGAAGAGAACTATAAGGTCATGTTCATGCTCTTTGGAATTTATAGTTTAATGCTATAACAAAAGATATGAATAGGGGTCATTTCTGCTTTGAGCATGTTCTTTAGTAGAGTTTAATGTGGCCTATTTTTATGGAGAGTCATGATTTAATAGACCTATCTAGATAAATCACAGAGTGGAACTTCCTTTTAACCTTGACACCAAAACCAGAAATAATTCCTGTCTTATAGGCTCTAGTCCTAAGCAGTATTTTATCAGGATTTTATTAAAATGATGTAGCTTAACCCAGGGTAGGGTTAAATCCATGTAATGATCAGTTGTGTTATAATGGGATGGTTGGCTTGAGCCCAAAAAGAACTTTACAAGGCATTGCAGAAATCTCCAGGTTAAAGGGATCTCCTGATGAGTCAAGTAATGCCTCCTAATGCTTATTACAGTAGTCGTTCAGTGGCTTCTAGATTTAAGTGTAAACAAATTTTTAATGAAGTCTAGTAACAGAGACTTTAAGAAAATAAACAAGGAAAGGTTTTTAGAATTGTTTACAACAGTAATCTTCTTACATGGTGAATATTTGATAAATCATAGTACAAAAATTGTTTTACTTTTAGAGAGTGCATTGTTCTTTACAGCTGATAAAGCACTGCAATAAGCATCGTTGCTCTCCATCACAGCATTGCTGATCCATAGGCAGAGGAGGTATTGTTATTATTTTATCACAAATAAGAAGATTGGGACTCAGAAAAATTGGTAACAATAGCTGACATGTTGAGGGCTTTTATATCAGGCATAGTGTTAAGAAATTTACTCTATGCTGTAGAAGTTATTATTAACTGGATTTTGTGGTTGAGAAAATTGAGACGAGGTTAAGTAACTAATTCAAGTGTATGTGACTGGCAAGTAACAGAGCCATAGCACAAACCTGGGAAGACAGACCCAACAGCACTCTGAGCTCCTAATTGTAACGCTGTACTGCGTTTTTAGGGTCTTCACACATGAGTAGTTGTTGTTTTTCCTTCTTCTGTGGGTCTTACAACTTCTAATAAAAATAAACTGTCAGGAACAATGCATTTATTATGTAACACAGTTATCTAAATATTCTCCAAAAAGTTCAAAAAAATCAGTGGACTAACTTAATGTAGTCATGCTTTTAATTGGCACAGGTGTAGTTTCAGCTTCTAGTCAGTGACTATTTCAAAGCATTTTCTTTTTTTTGAGACAGGGTCTTGCTCTGTCCCCAAGGCTAGAGTTCAGTAGTGTGATCATGGCTCACTGTAACCTTGACTTCCCAGCCTCCAGCAATCTTCTCACCTCAGCCTCTCGAGTAACTATGACTAAAGGTACATGCCACCATGCCCAGCTAATTTCTTTTTCCATTTTTTGTAGAGATACATTTCGCCATGTTGCCCAGGCTATTCTAGAATTCCTGATCTCAAGCAGTCCGCCCACTTGGGCCCCTCAAAGTGCTGGGATTCCAGGCATGAACCACCATGCCTGGCCTCAAAGCATTTTTGTTTTTTTGTTTTAATTGAACAATTGATAGTCATTATCCACTGACATGAATTATGGAACGTACTATCAACTGGAGCCAGCTTATGTTTATTTTCCTATGAAAATATTCTGGATGCCAAAGAAATAAAATTCAATGTGGAAGCAATTTATTGTGAAACTTTTGGAAAACTCATGAATTTATAAAGCAATTGAAAAACTTGTTATTCAAAATACTTCTTTTAATAAAACTGTTAATTGATATAATAGGAGAGATATTAATATTACATAATTTCTCTGATACTATTTTAAAATATAAGAGAAATGCTAAACACGTTGAATAATAATCTGCTTTTAATAGATTCAGTGTCAGACCCAGAATATCAGGAAGTTATTGGCCATACTTGTAACTATTAACTGAAGCATTGGCCTCTTAACTGCCTTTAGCAACTAACAGGCTCCACTGAAACATGTCATCCATCCAGTAATTGCTGGAGTATGATATGAATCTTGCCTCATGATCTGAATGTAGTATGTTGCTGATATTACTCAGTGTTCATGTAGATTAAACATATATTTATGAAAACACCAATTACAGTCCCATAAGGATAGGTATAAGGAGGAAGTTTTAGATAAAAGCATAGTCTTGAATTTGATTTCTAGCTATGTATCAGAAACAAACAAGCAGAATATCAGAATACTGAAAGGTAAAAATGAAGAGTTACAAGATTTTATTTTGAAATAATTATAATTCCATAAGAGTTTCAAAAATACAAGAGAAGTCCCATATACTCGTCACCCTGCTTCTCCACTGGTAACATCTTACCTGACAATAGTACTACTGTGGGACTTGAGCACCTGTGGATTTTGGGATCTGTAGGGGGTCCTGGAATCAGTCCCTCTCTGACACCAAAAGATGACTGTACTTTATCTTCTATCAGTAAATGATCTAAAGCAACAGTTGCCTAAGTATGAACCAATTTTGCAAACATTGAAAAGTAATACCTTTTCTCAATAGTAGATGGAAATTATTGAAACTTCTGACATATCAAAAAGTGAATATTAAAATCCATTTCAAAAAGAAAACTCATTCACATTTCATCTTAAAAAAACAAACTCTCAATGGGTCAAAGTTTTGATAGTTTTTTAAATTTTCACAATTCAAACAATGTCTCTACAAATGCATTATTTTAATGTATCATTTTCTGTTTATGCATTATCAGTTGACAGACATTTGGGTTGTTTCCACTTTTTGTCTATTCTGAAATATGCTGCCCTGAACATTTGTATACAAGTTTTATATGGACATAATTTCTCTTGGGTATAAACCTTGGAGTGGAATTACTGGGTCATATGGTAACTCTATGTTTAATATTTTGAGGGCTTGTCAAACTGTTTCCCAAGTGGCTGCAGTATTTTACAATCCCATCAACAATATATGAGGGTTCCAATTTCTCCTCATGCTTGCCAATACTTGTTAATGTGTTGT
Organism: Sapajus apella; assembly: GCF_009761245.1. Lineage (NCBI taxonomy): Eukaryota > Metazoa > Chordata > Mammalia > Primates > Cebidae > Sapajus > Sapajus apella. Next base: position 7,014,476 of record NW_022436968.1, on the reverse strand, counting down.
AATTTTAGCCATCCTAGTGAGTGTGTAGTGGCATCTCTTTGTGGCTTTGATTTGCATTTCTCTGATGAATAATGATATTAGGTATCTTTTCAAGTGCTTATTAATTTTCTGTATATCTTCTTTAGACAAACGTGTACTCAGAGCTTTTGCTCAGTTTTTAATTGTCTTTTTATTGTTGAGTTGTTCTCTGTCAGATATATGATTTGCAAATATTTTCTGCCATTCTCTGGATTGTCTTCACTTTCTTGATGTTGTCCCGTGAAACATAAAACATTTACATTTTAATGAAAACATTCGATGATGTATATATTTTTCTTTTATTGTTTTTCTCTTTGGTTTCTTTTTTTTTTTCTTTTGAGATGGATAAGAAATAACCTAACAAACCATAAGTTATTGGTCAACTGGGTTTCATAAAGGGAGGTTTCTTCAAGTGGTCAGGAAGCCAAGGAAGAAAAAGAAATACATATGGTAGCCTAACTTGTTAATTAAGTCTTTAAAAGCACTTTACACATATCTTTCTTTCTTTCTTTTTTTTTTTTCTTTTTTTGAGACACAGTCTCACACTGTCACCCAGGCTGGAATGCAGTGGCACAATCTTGGCTCACTGCAACCTCCGCCTCCTGGGTTCAAGTGATTCTCCTGCCTCTGCCTCCTGAGTAGCTGGGACTACAGACATATGCCACCAAACCTGACTAATTTTTTTTTTTTTGTATTTTTTAGTAGAAATGGGATTTCACCATATTAGACAGGCTGGTCTCAAACTCCTGACTCGTGGTCTGCCTACCTCGGCCTCCCAAAGTGCTGGAATTACAAGTGTGAGCCACCGTGCCTGGCCTGTTTGGTTTCATATGTGGGAAACTATTGCCTAAATCAAAGTCATGAAAATTATGGCTATGTTTTCTTCTAAGACTTTTACAGTTTTAACTGTTTCATTCAGGTCTATAAACTATTGTCAATGAAATTTTGTGTATAATATGACATAGGGGGTCCAACTTCAGTATTTTACATGTGGATACCCAGTTGTACCAGCACCATTTGTTCAAAAGACTTATTTCCCCAATGATTTGTCTTGGCACTTTTGCAAAAAATCAATTGAATATAAATATAAGGATTTATTTCTGGATTTTCAATTCTGCTTCATTTATGTATAGGTCTAGATTTATGCTAGGACTACACTGTCTTAATTACTTTAGCTTTGTAGTAGATTTTAAAATTGGGGAGTGAGTGTCTATTCCATTTTTTTTTTTAGTATTATTTTGTCCACTCTGGGTTCCTTGTATTTCTATATGAATTTTGGGATCAGCTTATTAGTTTCTTCAAGAAAGGCATTTTTAAATAAGGATTTGCATTATATCTGTATATTAAGTTGGAGAATATTGCCATTTTAACAATATTAAGTCTCCAGTGTATAAACCTGGGATATCTTTACCAGATCTTCTTTAATTTCTTTTAACAATATATTTTTAATTTTTAGTGTACACATTTTGCACTTTTTGGTTATATTTATTTTACATAGTTTCTTCTTCATGTTATTAATTTTATTTTCAAATGGTTCACTGCCTATGTGTAGAAATATAGCCGATTTTTATATATAAAATATATAAACAAGTTGTATATAATATATATAAACAAGTTCATTTTACTGAACTTATTTATTAGTTGTCATAGGTTTCTTTATTGTTTTTACTGGAATGTCTATATATGGGATCTTGTTATCTGTGAATAGAGATAGTTATAGTTCACCCTTTTCAATGTTGATGGCTTTTATTTTTTTTCTTAACTAAATTTGAAGATTTGAATTTTACAGCATAACAAGTTTAATTGTAACAAATTTTTGAAAAACATGATTATATTTATTTGGGCATCTGTTCTAACACATAGTTTCTGTACAACAGTAGATGAACCTGGAGAATAAATCATTCTCATTTTGTAACACAGATGTCAGCAAATATTTATTGAATGCAACATTATTTCCAGCATTGTACAGTTCAGAAAGAAAATGGGCTTTGTCTACAAACTTAATTTCATAGAGAAGCTGGAACATGCTTGAAATAGCTCCAAGGAAAATATAGTACTGAATACAAATTTAGTGAATATTGATGAAACTAATATGATGTTTCACACTAACGTAAGTACTAGGACTATGGAAAAGGCAGAAAATAGCCTTATTATTTTAAAAAATGGTTGGAATTTGACAATTAGCTCTTAGATAAATAAATCAGAGGATGAAATATAGTTTGAATAGGACTTAAAAAGACTAATTAGAAGTATTTTATGATTAGGCAGATATAAAGTGGAAAGTTTAATTTTAATGAAACTAGAAAAGAAGGATAAGGAGGAGAGAACTTTTGAGGGGCAAAAAAATAAGACTTGATGAAAGATTGATTATGGCAGAATGAAGGAAAGCAAAAGATAAAAAATATGAGAGGAGGTCCTATGAATTGTCCAACATCTGAAAGCTATGAGTGATAGAACTAGGACTTAAAATATACCCTTCTGACTCCAAACCCTATGTTTATACCATGCTACATTTCAGAAGTAACTGTGAGGGGTAGTAGGCTTTAATACATCCTCCCAAATTTCAAATCGCATACCATTAATCCAACTAATGTTCCTAAGTAGGAAAAATGTTAAATTTTTCACTGAAGTGCTTCTTATAGCACAGTAATATAAACTCTTGCTTCATGTGTTCTAGAGGTTATAGACAAGGATGCTCATAAATAGAAATACATTTTTAAAATATAAATATATTTTAATATATTTATATTAAAAATTTACATTAATGTATTCCAGTCTACATTAATGTATTCGAATATGAAACTTGTACATTCATTAGCTTTTTGAGATCATGTTACATCAATTTGAACATCGAAATGTAATCATACTGCAGGAGCAAATTATGCTCTTCTTTAATCATTTAATGTGAGAATTCCTGTACATACTTCATGTGTTAATTTCCTCATTTATTCAGTAAATATTTGCTTCATATTTACTCCATTCCAAGCCCCGTTAGGAGAAATTATGGCTTTGTTAAGCAAAGAAGGCAGCTTGCTTCTTATACTAAGTATGTTTCTCTTAACTATCCCGTTTTTTTTCTCTGACACTTTTCCCTGCTTGCCAGAGAAAATCTGAGTTTGCACTCAGGTTCTGGAGCCCTGTCAAATTAGCTCTCTTTTTACTTCCAGATGTGAACCAATTTGAATGATAAATTGCATCATCATCTGTAATGGTTAATTTTATGTGTCAACTTGACTAGGGCATGGTGTGCCTCTACATTTGGTCAAATGTTATTCTGGATGTGCCTGTGAAGGTGTGAGAATTCAGATTGATATTTGAATTGAATAAAGCAGATTGCCCTTTCTTATGTGGGTGGGTCTCATCTAATCAACTGGGGATGTGAATATAACAAAAAGGTTGAGTGACATGGAATTTCTTCTGCCTGACTGCATGAGCTGGAACATTGGTCTTTTCTGGCCTTCAATAACAAGAACTTTCAAAACTGTACAAATACATGGGATTTAACACATGCTACTGCATGACCAATAGATTAATGAGAAAATTAAGAAAGGAATTAAAATATTTCTGGAAACAAATGAAAATAGAAATACAACATACCAAAACCTGTGGGATATAATAAGAGTATTAAGAGGAATGTTTATAGCAATAAGCGTCTACATCCAAAAAGTAGAAAGATTTCAAAGGACCTAATGGTGCAACTCAAGGAACTAGAAAAGCAAGAACAAACCAAACCCAAAATTAGAAAGAAGGAATAAAGATCAGCAGAAATTAAGAGAATTGAGACTAAAAAATAAAAAAAAATCAATGAAATGGAAAGTTGATTTTCTTAAAGACAAATAAAATCAATAAACCATTAGCTAGACTAAGGAAAAAAAGGATAGAATTCCAAATTAAATAAAATCAAAAATGAAAACGGACACATTACAACTGATATCACACAAATACAAAGAATTATTAGAGACTATTATGAACAACCATATGCGAACAAATTGGAAAACCTAGAGGAAATAAATAAATCCCTGGGCACATAGAATCTATTAAGACTGAACTAAAAAGAAATAGAAAACTTGAACAGACTAATAATGAATAATGTGATTAAAACCATAATAAAAAGTATCCCAACAAAGAAAATTTGTAGGTTTCACTGCTGAATTCTGTCAAACTTGTAAAGAATAACTAATACTAATTCTTCTCAAACTTAAAAAAATTGAAGAGGGGAAAATTCTCCCTATTTCCGTGAGACCAGTCTTATCCTCATATCAATATCTGACAAAGATCCAACAAAAAAGAAAGCAATAGCAAAAACAGCTTATAAAATAATAGCAAACCAGTATTTTTGAATCAAATTCAACAGCAAATAAAAAAGATTATATATGATTATCAAGTGGAAATTAACCTGGGATGCATAATGGTTCAGTATAATCAAATCAATATACATCATACATATCAACAGAATGAAAGACAAAAACCATGTGATCATTTCAATGGACACAGAAAAAGCACTTGATAAAATTCAGCTCGATAGAATATCAGCACTTGATAAAATATCACATCTCTTCGTGATAAAAACTCTCAACAAATTATGTATAGAAGGAACATACCTCAACATGATAAAAGCCATGTATGACAAACCCACAGGCATATATAACATATCGAATGTAGACAAGCTGAATTATTTTACCCTAAGTACTAGAAGACAAAGATGTCCATTATCATCACTTTTATTCGACATAGTACTGAAAGTCCTAGCAAGAGCAATAAGGCAAGAGAAGGAGAAAAGGGGCATCCAAATTGGAAAGAAGTAAGTGAAATTGTTTCTGTTTGCTGATGACATGTTCTTATACAGAGAAAAATATAAAATCTCCACCAAAAAACTCTTAGAATTGATCAAAAAATTCAGCAAAGTTACAGATTGTGAAATCAGCATTGGAAAAATCAGTATTGTTTCTATACACCAACAAAGAACTAGCTGAAGAAGAAATTTTGGAAAGCAATCCCATTTACAACAGCTACAAAATAATACCTAGGCATAAATTTAACCAAGAAGGTGAAATATCTCTCCAAGGAAAACTACAAAACATTGATGAGAGAAATTGAAGAGGACACACACACACAAATGGAAAGGCATCCATATTTATGGATTATCACAATTAATATTGTTAAAATGACCATGCTACCCAAAATTATCTACAGATTCAATGCAGTTTTTTTCAAAATACCAATGTCATACATCACAGAAGTAGAAAAAAATTCTAAAATTCTTATGAAACTACAATAGACCCCAAATAGTGAAACAATCCTAAGCAAAAAGAACAGTCAGAGGTGTCAAACTTCAAAATATACTATTAAGGACTAATGACTGAAATATACTATGAAGTGGTGGTAACCCAAATAGCATGATACTGGCTTAAAAATTGACGCATAGACTAATGGAACAGAATAGAGAACCCATAGGTAAATCCATGTATTTACAGACAACTGATTTTCAGCAGATGTACCAAGAATATTTATTATAGAAGTGAAAGTTTCTTCAATAAATCATGCTGGGAAAACAGGATATCCATATGCATAAAAATAAAACTGGACCCCTATTTTTCACCATGTACAAAGACCAACTCAAAATGGACTAATGACATACATAAGATCTGAAAGTATCAAAGAAAACATAGGGGAAACACTTTAGGATATTGGTCTGGGCAAAGATTTTATGAACATACCTCAAAACCAAAGGCAACCAAAACAAAAATAGACAAATGGGATTATATCAAACTAAAAGACTTCTGTACAACAAAGGAAACCATCAACAAAGTTAAGAGACAACCTACAGAATGAAGAAAATATTTGCAAATCATTCATCCAATAAGGGATTAATATCTAGAATATATTATAAACTCAACAACTTATAAACAAATAATCCATTTTTAAAATGGGCAGATGATTTGAATAGACATTTCTCAAAAGAAGATATACAAATTGGAACTAAGTATATGAGAAAATGCTCTACATCACGAGTCATCAGGATAGTGCAAATCAAAAGTATGATGTCATTTCACCACAGCTAGAATTATTATTATTAAAAAGACAAAAATAAAAAATACTAGTGAGGATGTGAGGGAGTGGGTACTTTTATACTCCTTTGGTGGGAGGATAAATTAGTACAGATATTATAGAAAACAGTCTAGAGGTTCCTCAAAAAACTAAAAATAGAATTACCATATGAGCCGGCAATCTCACTATTGGGTATATCTAAAGGAAAGAAGATTAGTATATTAAAGAGAGATTTGCACTCCCATGTTTATTGCAGCACTAACCAAGATATGTCCATTAACAATAGCCAAGATATGGAATCAATCTCAGTGTATATAAACAGATGAATGGATAACGAAAATTTGGTATATATGTACAATACAACATGCTGCCATGAAGAAAAAATGAAATCCTGGCTGGGCATGGTGGCTCACACCTGTAATTCCAGAACTTTGGGAGGCTGAGGCAGGTGGATCCACTTGAGGTCAGGAGTTCAAGACCAGCCTGACCAACATGGCAAAACCCTGTCTCTATTTAAAAAATTACAAAAGTTAGTTGTACATGGTGGTTCACGCCTGTAGTCACAGCTACTCAGGTGGGTGAGGCACAAGAATTGCTTGAACCTGGGATGCAAAGGTTTCAGTGAGCTGAGATCGCTCCATTGCACTGCAGCCTGGAGCAGTGCAATGGGTGACAGAGCGAGATTCCATCTCAAAACAACAACAGCAAAAATCTTGTCAGTGAAATAAGCCAGGCAAAGGAAGATAAACACTACATGTTTTCACTTATACCTGGAAGCTAAAACAGTTTTTTTATAGGAGTAGAGAGTAGATTAGTGGTTACTAGGGACTAGGAAGGGTAGAGGAAATGGGATAGGGAGTGGTTGGTTCATAAATATAAAGTTTACAGTTAGGTAGAAGAAAAAAGTTCTGTTGTTTTTTGGCACTGTGGGGTGACTATAGCTAACCACAATTTATTGTGTTATTTTCAAATAGGTAGAAAAGAGGATATTGAATGTTACCAATACTGAGTTGATAAACATTTGAGGTGATGGATATGCTAATTAACATGATCATTACACATAGTATACATGTATTGAAATAGCACACTGTATCCTATAAATATGTACAATTATGCATCAGTTAAAAACTGAGAGATATAAAGGACTAATTTTTCAAGAGACATACTTAGCGAGGTTGGAATAAGATTTGCACAGTATAAGATTTAAGACTGCCTAATTCTTGGACAGTATTTTATATGAAGAAAATTAAATAAAAATCAGCTTGCTTCAAATACAATTCAGTTTGAAAACATCTGTTGTAATAGTCATTAGTTTAATTAAAGGTATGAACATTGGACATCCATTTCTAATGAGTGAATATTAAGTAACTGACACATTAAAAAATAAGTAATCAGTCCAGCATCTTAATTATGTGGCTGAAATGGACTCAACTATATTCTTTTGGTATACAAATTCTTTTCATTTTGGGAAAAAAACAAAAAATCTCTTTTGATTTTCAAATGCTAACATAATTATGATAAGACAGTTATAATGAAGCATTGGAAGCTTTAACAAGTGTAATTTTTTCACAGATAAATTTAGTATTTTAAGTTGGATTTGTATAATAAACATACAGCATCTTTAGATATGTGGTTCAAGGTATCTGTAAGCTGATATGCCTCCTTTCTGTTCTCATTTCATTATTTTTTAACATTAAGTTATTCTTTCAAAAGATATTTATCAAGCTACACTTATATGCCAGGCATTGTACCAACTTTTGGAGATGCAGTGATGAGCAAAGCAGATGCAGTCACTGATAATTATTTAAACTCCGGAGCTTAAATAATGCTATTTATGCTGTAATAGATAAACAGGGCTGTGATTGTATTTTACAGTTCTTAAAATGACAGTAAAATAACTGACTTATCCTACTACCAACAAACTTAAATATCTATCTAGCTAAGCCAAACTTTTGGAAAGCTTTTCTCTGCTAGCATGATATTGAATGTATTTCCTGTTGGCATATGCTTCATGATTCTACAACATGCAAAATCAAAGCCTTTCATTAGATTGTGATCAAGTTAGTCTTATGGGAAAATTTGCCTCAGTTTATTGTTTTGAATGTAAGGTGGCTTTATAGTTAGCTATAAATATAACAGCAAGATGAATTTTATTAAAAATTATGTTGATGTGCTCTTAGCTATAGCTTTTCTGAGGAGAAGGGAGGTGACAGACCCCAAATAACTGATTGCTCATTTTTTCTTATCATGATTTTGGAAGGAAAAGACTTTGCTTTTCCATGTGACATTAGTAATATTGTAGGACTTAGAAAACTGAACTGAAAATGAGATGCTGCTTATGCACTGGTTAACTTTAGGAATTGTGCAAAAAGATATATTAGAGCTATTCCACAGAGAGTAATCAGTGAATAAATAAACTAGGAAAAAAATGGGGATTAGCTAAATGTAGAGACTTTCAGTGTTTGTTTTGTGATTGTTCTGTATTTATCAAGCCTTGTTGATTTTTTGTGATGTTAAGTGAACTGGAGAATTTTGTTTTCCCATTGACAAGATGCTCTGCTGCCTCTTGATCTCTGGTTCTCTTTGATTGAGATCCTGTAGTTTCTTGCTGGTTTACTTTGATGATTCTATCTACTTCATTCTTAGATTCTCTGGTTATGATCTTATAAGCAGTGTCATTCATGACTAAAACAAATGTATTCTGGACAAAATAGGCTTTACTTTTATTCTGAACTGCTAATAATTTTCAAGCATAAAAATCTTCAATCACAATGCCAAAAGTCTATAGCTACCTACTGTAGCTTTTAAACAATCTCTATTATACACCATAGGCAACTCAATGTTTTCTTCTAACAATAAATTTCAAGCAGTCAAAATTTCCTCGACTAGCCGAAAACTACCAGTATTTCGAGTTTTTTAAAAGCGCTTTTTCTGGCATCAAATCTTGGATGCATCAAATCATAGAAAGCCCTTTGGCAGTAAGAGCTGCTTCCACCTGTGGAATCTTTATTATGATCTCTTAAGAGGAAGATTGATTTAATTATCAATGTTGACAAAGTAAGTGGTGAAGCTTTTGTTTTTAGTTTGGTCATGGTGTGCACAATGTCTGAGCCCTGTAGCCTTGAAAGTGCTCTTGTCTGTCAAGACAGCCCTGGAGAAGATTAAGTGGATACCATTTGGCTGCTGTTTTTGGAAAGACAGCAAGGCATGAGATGCTTACTTGAATGCAGAGCAATAAAATACAAACTGCCTTTTAGAAATTTTATTGTGAAGTTTATATTTCATTTTATTACCTGATTTTAAGAATTGAAAAGTAAATAGCCCAAATACCAGTTTTGATTTTAATATATAATAAATAGTTTAGTTACCATACAATTGAAGGGTATTATCATTCAACACAATCATGAAATATAGTTTCTCTTTCAGGTTCATCATGGCATGAACCTGAAAACTTAATTATTTTCCCCAATAAATTAGTAATTTAAAGCTCTTTGCCTTTCTAAAATGTCACTGCATTGCATAATATTGCAGGGATGACAATTAAAGATAGCTTGACCAGGAGGTATTAAATGCTAAATGTTAGGTGAAGCATGTAAAAGATGTTCTGCTTTGTAAAAATATTTGATAGGGAGTCGCTGTCTTTATTTATGTCAATCATTTATTCTTCTGTTCTGTCCTACGCTTCTTTTTATCTAGTCATTTTCAAGAAACACTGATGCCTGCTTCTGATCTCTAACTATTTAAATTAGACTCTCTGAGCATGAAAACGTGCTAGGCCAAGGTCTAGGAAAAAAAATCCTAAGGAAGGAATGACTCTCGCTTGTATGAGGCACAGCAAGAAGATTTATGTGAATGGAATGGATGGGGCGGGGTCAGGGGTGGGAGAGAAGAGAGAGAGAAAGAAAGAGAAAGAGAAAGAGAGAACAAGGGCCAGTTTATGTAAGACCTATTTGTCTATAAGTGTTGGCAGAAACAATGAAATGATTTTTGTGCTTGGAAATGATGTGATATAATTTGCATAAAAAGATCATTGAGACTTTATCATTACAGAAAAAATACGGAGGACATCCTTGGAAATAGCACATTTGATGTTTGTTGTGATTTGTCAGGTGTTCACACCTAAGCCAAATTGAGGTAATTCTGTTTGTCAGATTAATTGTATGAGAAGAAAAATGTGTTGGGGGAAATTGACACTTCTCTATTCAGCTTTTAGGGACCTGTTTTAGAAAGCAACTTAATGCCTACCATGCCTTTGATGTTTATGGTGATAATTATCCTGTTCTAATGGAGATGAAGCACACTTCTTTTACAAAAATATATATGTCATTTATATTCAATAATTTTTTTTTCTTAATTCAAAGGGATTTTGAACAAAATCTAGTTTCCATCATGATTGCCTTCCTTTCCAAATTTAATTCTATTTCCTTCTTATTGACAAAATTTTCTTTGTAAATACTGAGATTTATTGTTGCTCAATTTCAAAAAGTAAGAATTATTTCAAGGCATCTTTATGACCCTGGTTTAAGGTGCTCATGACTACTTGCATGTCATGTACTCCTACATTTCAGTCACGAGCTCAGTTGTAACAATTGACTCATTTTCTGGAAATAAAATTGTTAATGGTGAAACTATATCTCATCATTTTTCTGAGAGCATTACAAACAAAACTCTGGAAATATTCCATGTAAAAGTGTTTCCTTGTGAGATTAAATAAGGAATTATGTTACATTCTGCTTTTGGAGCTTTAAAATAAACATTAATGCATTAAAAATATGAGAAATACCATTATAAAATTGTTTAAATATATTTAGTCCTATGGAACCATTTTGTGTGTGTGTATAAAACACCTCATACGTTTCATAGAACTAGTGTTTCTCAGAACTCTTTTTGGAAATGTTTTTCTACATATATAACTCATTTTTATTTCTGCAGGTGATATTATTGATGATGCCTTGCTCACCTGCACATGTTTATAAGCAAAACAAAACAGTGGAAGACTTATGATTCTTTTTGACACTGAACAGATGTGAAGTTTATTCTCTTATTAGTGCCTGCAGGATGTACAGGTAAACCTGTTAAAGGTTTGTTGCTTATTCTTCTAAAGTCTTAAATTTAAGTTTACAAGTAACCCCAGCTTTTTCACAAATGAATAACTATGTTCCTCTTAGCCATATGCCAAGATATTAGATGTATATGTTTCTTTAACAAGCCTCTGAATGTTAATGGGTGTAGATCCTTTCCATTTTTTCACCCGTTACCTGACTTAGAAGGCTGATGGAGCATGCTGGCCAAGAGAGTAAAACATTGTTTGATCCTTTCAATGCACACATTGGCTTTCCTACCAAACGTGTAACAACAGAAACATTTGGAGATCTACCACATCTTACTTCTAACCAGTGAAGGAGAACAGAATGTAGAAAAGAAAAAAGATGCTTAATAGGAGGTTGGTTCTAATTTTTTAAAAAAGAAAAAAATATGAATTGTAAAGAAAGGTAGATGAAGTAGCTAAGTGACTGGAAATACTTCCTGCAGTTAATTTCCTTGGAGTTATGAAAATATTAAGATTTGAAAAATGACAACTTTCTCAATTTTTATTATCTTTTAAATTAACATAATTGTCTGCTTTTTCTTCTAGAAAACACTTGTGCTTTTCAAGTGTATTTGTAAGAATTTAAAGTCATAATATCTTTGGTAACTTTGAGGGTTCATTTTTACACCTTTGAATAATTATAGTATATCTCTGTGTGTGATGTTTTCAGTCTATAGATGATAACTTGGTGTGCCTGTGGACTTGTAGATGCTTTGCAATAATTCGTAGCCCTTAGAGTCCAGTGGATTGGCACTATCAAAAGCAACGGTTATGCATCAGGAAGTAGTTGACTAGAGTATAGTTTAGGTATTTGCAGGGACCTTATTATGGAGGAGTGTAAAATTTATCCTGAAAATTCCAAGGAAGCATTGCAGGATGGTAGATAGGTGGGTGGCAGAATCAAGATTTGCAGTTATGAGCTGTCAGTGCCAGACAGCAGAGCAAAGTCTGGGGAAAACAGTGTAGGAATGGAGAGTTAGTCCAATTTTAAAGGCAACGGATTATTAGCCTCTGATACTAATAGAAAGGAAGAAGGTATATATTTCAATGCTCTTTTAAGTATCAGGTCAGAGCAAAAGTAATTGTGGTTTTCATCATAGTACGTAAGATTTGATGACAGGATGTAGAGTTGAAAGGAAGAAATACTGTATAACTTGAAGAACTGACATTTGCAAGGTAAGAAATTTGAAAGAGGAGCAGCATTAGCAGTCATGAAGATAAGGGCTTATTTGGATGTATCTAATTTGTGGCAGCTTTAAGAGCTAACTGGTGGCAGTAATCTCTGCTGATCATACTTCATGTGCTTGTGTGTTACATCAGATTTTATAGATTATGTTCTATTAAACTTATTAGACCTAACATTACAGGTTTTTAAAAGGTATATTAATATCTTCAGTTTACATGCAGTACACTTAATGCGTGTTATTGCTAATTCATCTATCATCTATCTTATTTAGAACTTGCTGACCTCCCTCTGTGCTTCTCAGAATTATTTGTGATAGGTAAATAATTAAATTTTTGTGGATTTCGATTTGATCATCTTGCTCAAGCAATAGGCATCCTTTTTGCAAATAAGTGCCTGCAAATCCCTGGGAAATCCCTTTTGGCTTTCCATGTGGGTGTTTGCATTTCTATTACATGGAGGATCCCTGAAAGCACTTGTTGATCCTCAGAGTTATTGGGTTACTTATAGGTGAAAGGATGTCTGTGGAGAGAATTCACAGTGGAAAGTGAGGATTTCAAATTCCATAAAATAATGGAATTTAAACTCACGGTAGTGGGTTCTCAGCCTTCCCATCTAGGTACTAATAAGGCCCAACTAATTTGGAACATCCTGTCTTAAGGGAAATAAGAAGAGGGAGCTATAAGGTAGACCATAACCTCAAAGGAGAGCAGCTATGGAGCATTATCACTTTGTCTTTCCCCCTGATTCTTTTTTTCTTTCTCTAGGGAGGGAGATGCTAGTCATGTATTCCATGGTTTGTGGTTTTCTGCAAAGAGGGGAGATTAGAATCTCATTCTGAATGTCATTCATAATTTTTGTTGATATGCTACAGTTTAGATCATGTGATATGTATATGTGTATTTATACATATATCATATATACATATATGACCCACGTATCTTTGTATACACAGACACACACAGACACACACACACACACACACACACACACACACACACACACACACATATTTGAGTCAATTTATTTTAACATCCACCACTGGAGTGGTTGAATAATATTTGAAGGACTTTATTCAGTAATCTAAGTCCCAGAGGCAGCTGGGGCAAAATTTCAAATTGCTGTTTACATCTGTACCAGTGGGCTAATTAGCACAAAATGTATTAGTAATAGTGTTTTCCAGATGAAACAAGTGGTGTTCATTATATGCAGCTGGCTAGAAATATTGTTTGGAAACCTCTGCCTTGCCAGCTGTGTGCTGATATAGCAATACACATGGTCCTATACTGCAGCTCTGCCATTTCCTTAATGGAAAATCTGTCTTGGGATCTTTTACTGGATTGACTGGGAAGGTTAATCTTGTAGGGGATGCAATTTTATTTATCTCGGAGATCACCATTCATATAAGGGGCTTTTGTAGTGATAGATCGGGGACTTCGCAGAGCTTACTGGAACAGTATATATGACTGTTTTAGTGCCTGATGGCTAATAAATATTTGCTTATGAGGCAGAATTTTGTTTGTGCCTTATTTTGTTGTGAAATATACCTGGTTGTCAGGTTGGTTATGAGGAAGCATAAAATTCTTGAATGCTACCAGTATTATTAGAAGGAACCTGATAATTGTTGATTGAACATTGGTTTGGGTCTTGTTGCAAGTTTTCTGGGAAGGAATGTCTAAGGGTCACCGGACTTTGGAAAGAATGAATTAAGAGAGGGTAGGGTATCAAGAAAGGCACGATAAAGATAGTCCAGGCCTGATTTGTAAGCAGACTCTAGTTGGCCCTGCAGGAATCTGCTTCCTATGTTATGAGACGTAGTGATTGCCCAAAGAGGTGAGACAAAGGAAGCAGCACTGCTCTTGGAATCTCTAAGGTCAGAAGACCATGAAGTGGACAGTATGGTACATGGGCACTTGAAGACCATGAATGTGCTGCAGAAAAGATGCCATCTGTGCAGACCTAGAGAGAGCAAGTGGCCAGAACATTAGTAGGTTAATATCATACCAATGCCAGGACCAGATCAAATGATGATGGGAACAACATGTCCAGCAGGGAAATACATGATCAAGACCAGCTATCTAACTTTTCTGCTCAGCTGAAGGACATTCCTCAGGTTATCCAACTTTCTGTGACACCTCCAGCAGCCAGAGCAGGCCAACCAGGAAAAGACAGCATAGGAGAAGGGGGAATGGAGGCAAAAGAAGGGCCTGTAAAGGAGGAAAGGCAACTCTGAGTTAGAAATTTTGTGCTGAACAGTGACTGAGATTTGAAAAAGAAAACAAAAAGCCCCCAAACACCCCATGAAAACAGAAAACAAGGAACGGTTTACATGGCAAAACTACTGGACTAAGAATACCAGAAAGGCTGAATTATTTTCCCTGGACAGATTGAGGTTTATGAAGTTCATGACGTTATGTGCAATTCAAGAGAAAAAAATAAGCTTCATGTCACATGTGTTAAGTGTACATATTTCTGTGTTAACTCCCCAGTATGCATCTATTGCATCTGAACTAGCCCTCTTTTCTTTCTCCCTCACCATTTGATTCATTTGCATATCTCTCTGTCTACAGTTACATGGGTGTTTTGTATTTTAACTTGTAGGGCATTTTTCAATTTCTTAAATCCTTGCATCTTCCACTCAAGAAAATGTGGCGTATGCTCCTTAACTTATATTTTGATATAACATTTCAGATACTTTCTCTATGTTGGGCAATAGATATAAGCGCACATATTTTTATTTGTTGTAATAACAAATGGATGTTTTTACCTTTATGTGTAGTTAAATTTTTGTTTATATGGGCAGATAAATAGGACACAAATTCCTTGAGGGCAGAAAATCTGTCTTGTTCATTGTTGTGTCACTACCATACAGCCATATCTCTGACATTCAATAAGTATTGTTTAAATGAATACATTTCGGTTACTGGAATAATGTCCCACTGTTTATAGTTTTTCTCATATCTTAGTATTTGTGTCTGTTTGGACTGGTCATGATGGTTAGCAGAGCAGGCCAGGTGCTGGAGATGTTTTCTCAGCTGCAGGGCAGACAGTTGAGCTCCAGTGGATAAATAGAAGCAGCATGATGTCCAAGGTTACCAGAGACTACCTCCAGGTGCTTTGGAGGAAATAGATTAGCTCCAGGAGTCCCTGATGGCGCAATAGAGAGCTGTAGCTTGTGGGCATGGCATAGCAATGGAGAATCAGATGGTATTTAATATGTAGACACCTGGGGCTATAACAGGTGTTCTTTTTGAAGTCTAGGTTTGTCATGCCAGTGAGTGGAATTTGTTAAGTTTCAGTTCCTGGAGTGACGGTGTGACAAAAGTACATTAAGATTCTAGGAACTCTGAAACAGGTATCAAGGTATAAATAGTTAAATATTGAGGCCCAAGGAGGGATACACAATAGGAAAGTGGGTATCTATGCCCTCTTAACGGAATGGGTAGCTTCCAAGAGGGAGGAGGCTTTGACTCTGGATCCAGCCATCAGCACTGTCATTTAGCCTGTCAGAAAAGTGATCAGTATCATTGAATGAGGAATGAAAAAGCCTAGCTGCTCCCTTCCCTGAAGTGTTTTGACAGATCCCCATATAAGCCTTAGATGATCTAGTCTTAGCTCAGATGCCTACTCTCCTATCTTCAGCGGGGAAAGGCTTATGTTGATTGCCTCAAGGTAGGGTTATTCTTCCAGCAGGAGAATGGGAGAGGACACTCATGGATGAGATTTATACGCATGGCAGGCATTTTGATAGCACACAGATGGCCAGTGTGAGCATAGTGAGAAATTTCCTGTCCCAAATACACTGGTTGGACAATCTATGGCACCTACCCCAGGAACCTGCTTTTAGTTGACCATATTTTTTTGTTTATCTTTGTTTTGTTTTCAGTAAAACAATCATTGAATGAGAAATAACTATTCCTCCCTGAGTTTTTGAGACTTTCTTTGGATGTCATTGCATATTTTACTTATTGCCCTCCTCATTTAATTCACAAATATTTCTTACAAATTATTGTCATTTATCGCTTTATGAGGTTATTTCAATCCATAGATGGGACTTCAAACAGATAAACCACTTATACAGGGAATTGAACTTACTTGTTGACATCTGTAAGTATTTGAGGCTATTTCAGTTTTAAAACGTATAAAGATTGCATCTCAGAGTGTAGTCTCTGTCTTGAATAAATTGCTCCTCTGCAAAGTCCTTGAGCTAGCACTCAGAGATTACACATGTAACATTGGCCAAAAGCACAGTTAGCATTTCTTAAATTTGATGGGAGGTTACCTTTAAGTGAATATACTTTCAAATGTATGTGCTACTTTAACTGTGTGTGTGTGTGTGTGTGTGTGTGTGTGATGATTGTTGGTTTGATTTTTGGCAGGGTGGAGCTTAGTGACCTATTGATAAGATTTTTCTCCTTTCTTTAACACTTTCTGTTTTTCACCCAAATTCCTCCTAAACATTTTTTGAGCATTTACTATGTCCCAGGCACAAAGAAAATGATGCAGTTTTCGTCTAATTCAGACATACAATGAGTCTGTGATTGCTGTACTTAATAATTCAGCTGACAAGATGTAAGTAGTTTGAATACTATGGTTCCCTTGATTAGGCAGCAGTTTTTATTCATTTGTACAAACATCAGTATTCTTCCAAATTTCACAGTGTATGATTTCTTCTGTAGTCAGGTTTCTTGGCAGCTATTAATAGAAAACAATAAACATCATTATTTCATTTGGCAATAAACAATTCATAACTTAGAATGGTTTTCTAATAAAAACACACTCTACAATGAATGAGTTTTTCTTTTTCAGCACTATCAATAAAAACTTACAGTTCCCTAAAAAAAAAGGTGAACTCAAATGATAAATAGTACACAGGATTTTAGCAGGCAAACTAGATGTGTTATCCTCCATTTGTACGAAGGAAATAAGAGAGTTGAGATTCTTGAGTCCTGACCTTGGGTGTGGTGCTACTAACTCATCTTTCAACATTGACTTTCTCTTTGGTAAAAGAAGGAAAGCGCAACACTATATATGAGACAGAGTTTTTTGCAAAATAAAATGTCATTATATCATTGAAAGCATTTTAAAAAATTAAATTATAAATTCATGATCAGAAGCTTACCTAATTTGTACTGATTACTATTTAGAAATAAAGAATTAAGTTAATCAAACATTTAATAGACTGACACCTATTATAACATTATGATGACAAGTTGTTATAATTTATTTACTTGTCTGTGTACTCTACTGGATTAGAAACTAAATTTCTTCATCTGTTTTCCTTGTCCACAATACAATGCATAGCATTGAGCATGTGTTCAATACATGTGTATTGAATGAATACAGCTGGAGAAGAAATAAAGGGAATCTTTACAATATCATAGTCTGATTATTATATACTACTGAACGAGCTTTCAGTCAGACTTCAGAGACAAAGGTAGATCTATTTAAGAGATAGGTACATCACTGATTTCCCAGTGCCACAAACCATGAGACTGGAAGACTTTTGTTCCTTTAATTTCACTTGTTGTTGTTGCTGTGAATGGTTACAGCAAAACACAGAGAGGCTATGTTCCTGGCAGTATGACTGTCATTAGCTGTATATTAAG
This sequence comes from Sapajus apella, assembly GCF_009761245.1. Lineage (NCBI taxonomy): Eukaryota > Metazoa > Chordata > Mammalia > Primates > Cebidae > Sapajus > Sapajus apella. Next base: position 6,996,529 of record NW_022436968.1, on the reverse strand, counting down.
TTGTCTTCATTGAGAGAATGTACTGACTTCAATTTAAGTGTTTTCATGAATGGCAGAGATGAAGACTGGTTTGCTACTTGTATCTAGTTCTCCAGAGGACTGACCTCCTATGGCTAATACTAGTACTTTCTACTTACTAATAGATTCAGAGCATTAGGAAGACCCCTCTTTGATCATTTACTTCTTTTAACGACACACAGCTTAGAAATTAGATGTCCTTAATATTAAATAATCTTCTGTTTCCTATGTTAAAATGTCTTGGTGAAAGTTTACATGCAAGTGCATACTCTGACATCACTTGTGGGAAAAAGAAAATTTAATTGTAAATTTTACCTTTTCAGCGTGTCATAACTTCTCCTGGAATGTGTAACATGACCTCATATTTGTATTGTACTTATAGTTTTGAATGTACTTTTGTACATGAACTCCTTGGAAAATACTCCAGGAGAGAGGGATAATAGATATTATTAGCATCATGTTGCACGTGCTCTATAGATTATTTTGACCTAACCTCCATGTGACATATGTAATTGCTAAATGAAATTAGACTTGACCTTTTCATATTGATATTTCTGCCCCTTTTATTTTTCTGATAAATCTGTGAACAAAGAAGATACTTGCTCTACACTAAACTGTATCATTGGGTGTTGGTAGACTGACCTCAAATGAGATGATTGCAATCTTCTCTGCTCATAGATAGGAAATTATCTTCAGGTATCACAGAATAAATGATAGATAACTGAAAAGGTCAGAGATATTTTTAAAGTTCTGTTAGGAGAGAAAAAAATTCCCTTCTAAGTTTTATCCTTCTGTCTTACAGCAGGCTGAAGAGCAAGATGTCCTTAGCTTGGGTAGATATAATACAATGCTTGTTCATTACAAGTATTTTTATAGTCATTTATAGCATAGTCTATTTTATGGAGCTGGGGAAGGGAATTATTAAAATATATATTTATAGTGCATGGCCTCTTTCTTAAGTAGCTATAGTTCATTGAATTCTGTTTGAAGTGGAAATTAAGCTCTAACAGAGAGAGGAAAATGAAGAAGAGCATTCTAGAGAGGGATCAAGTACCTTCAGTGGCAATCAGATTGAAATAGTGTAGTAAAGTTAAACCAATTTAAGAGAAAAGAAAAGTAGCCATAATATTTTCTGAGGGAACAATGAAGAAACATAAGCTACAATAAGATAAACTTTTATTTATTTAATAGTTGATATTTAGAAATACATTTTTGTATTTTTTATGATATTTTGTGATGCTATCACGTATACCAGCATCCAGCCTTCAATACTGAAATTGTAGACCCAGGTGTCTGATATGTCTTAAGTTTCTTATAAAATAAAGTTGGATTTACTTTTCCAGTCCATAAACACTGATTGTTCATTTGGATTTTTTAATTTTTATTTTTGACAGGCCATTCAGATATCACATAGTAGATGTCGAATTCTTAGGCAGTGAAAAGCAATAAAATGTTCAGGTATAAAAGCAGATAATTACTCTAGAAATGTATTTGACCAGTTATTAAGACACAAAGGATTAACTTAGCTATTGTCTTTGGGAAGAGCTTCAAAGAAATAAGAAAATACCTTGTTGGGGTAGAATTGAATTGGAATCATACTGTTAAGCTTCCAGTGATTTCTTTATTTGCTTGCAGTGTAAAATATGTCATTAATTTATGTGGAAAATTTTAAAGTATATAAACATAATTAAAGTGTGTATAATAATTCTTACTGAAGGCTCATCTGAAATTCCATGTTTCTTTTTAGCTTCTCATAATAAAAAAAAGTCTTCAAAACACCAAAACTGTATCTGTATAATTTTATAGGAAACTTTTATTTCTTTTGAAATATCAGTCAATCATTTTGGCCCATTATTGCTTACTAATATTCGTTCGATTGGGAGAAGCCATAGAAAAATTCAATAAAATGTGTAGTATACATTAGTAAATAATATATACACTTAAGAGTAATTATTTGGTTATACTTGACAGAAAACAAATTAAAACTCAGTTAAGCAAAACAATATACATTGGTAATTGTAGTAGAAAGTTCTAGAGTAGTCCTTCAGGCCTGACTGAATCCAGGCAGTTAAATATTTATTTCCCTGTCATAGCTCTGTTTTCCACTGAATTCAATAGGTTTTAGGGCAAGAAACATGAGGTCAAAATAGCCACCGGGTTTTCAGTCCTTCAGTTAATCAATTCAAGTGGAAAGGGATTGTTTTTTTCTAGTTTTTAAAAAAGGTGCTGATTTTATTTTCTTTATTTTAACTTAGTCCACATTTCCACTCATAAGTGAATAATTATGATTAGGAACATGGCGCTGCCATTGACCTAGAACTACGACTAAGATCACCCTTAGCCAAACATAACTACCAGGAAAGAGGAAAAAAAAAATGTAAGTCTGGAAAGGAAACTCAGTGTGCTATTAGCAGAATATTTTGGTGGAGGGGAGGGTGTTGGGCAGAGACAGGAAAGCACAGTGTATATATATACTAAATTAAAAGCAGGGTGAAAAACACACTGTTATGTGAAAATGCTACTGAACAAAAGAGCAAAAGTTTAAATGGTATAATAACATTTGATATTAGAGTAACATAAGGAACAATCACAAAATATTGATATGGAAAATGTTCGATTGCTGACGAAGAGCCTTCAGACATAACCAATCATCATATAAAATACCTGCGATGCCTGCATCTCTGAGACTGTTTTCCTCATCTGTAAAACAATTATTATTATATGGCTAACTGCAGATGAATTTGTATATGTTTTTGTGCTTGATTATATTGGTACAGAAGGTATTTTACTGAACAGTGAAATTATGAGTGAAATTATATCCAATTATGGTGATATTACAATTAATGTAGAATAGAGACAAGGATTAGTAAAGTTACTGACCTCTGCATCCTGCAACTGTGGGAAATTGGAAGACTGAATAACAGCTAACTGAAATTTGCCTTTAAATATATTATACACTCTATGGATATTAATATGAACAAAATTAAACTCCATAGGACTGGAAAAATTAAACTAATGACTTTTTATGTAATCCAAGTTAATGAATGTTTTCTGGCCCAACTTTTCATTAAGAAATTAACCACAGTTTCTAATTTCCTTCATTCCAACAGCTTCCATTGTGTGACTGTTTACAAAAGTGCTTAATAAGAGCCCGTAATGAAGACTTACTCTCTTCTCATTAATACTGAAATACATTTACATAGTTTTACAGCTTTTGGTAGTAATAGGTAGTCTTAAAAATTAATGGTGGCTGTTTGAATATGTGTTGTATAAACATTTTCTTTAATCATATGAATATTTCTAATGTATTAATATACTATAGAAAAGAATAGAGAATCATAATTTTATCTTCTAAATGAAAGAAGGAAGGCAGGGGCTTAAAATATGGGGAATATTTGGGAAAAATTCTATTTCTATTGATCTTGGCGCTGAAATCCGTATTTGCAGTATTTTACAAATAGGTTTGCTCCCCTGTATCCTCAGGGGATTGATTCCAGGGCTGCCAGTGGATTCCAAATCTTTGCATACCCAAGTAAGGCTGCAGTCAGCCATGAGGAACCCATATATATGAAAAGCCAGCCCTCCATATCCATAGGTTTCATATTCTATGAATACCAGTATTTTCCATTCGAGTTTAGTTGCAGTTGCAGAACCCGTGGGTCTGGAGGGCCAACTGTATTTATTGAAAAAGAATCCACCTGGCAGTGGACCAACCCATGCAGTTCAAACCTGTGTTGTTCAAGGGTCAACTGTAATCCTAGTGTTAAATGATAAACTAAATGCAAAGATGATTAATCCCCCAAATTAAACATAATTAAATCTATGAAACACACTAGACAAATACAATTTTAATAATTAATTAAATAAACTTTAAAAAACACCTGTGATAATGACTTACTTGCTTTAATGCCTTTGTATCAATTCATAACTAAGGTCTTTGCTGTAAGATTTAGCAATTTATATTACATTATTTTATGGACAAAATATATAACAATGACGTTAAGGGAAACTAAAATAAAAACCAAACTTTCCTAATCTGATGATGGAATTGAGTGAATGGTTGGTTATCTGTAAGAAGAGCAACCAAGATCAAGGAACAAAAATTTCAAAGGCCATAACCCAGAATGTTTTTATTAAAACCTCAGAAAACCTCACTGAAATACCACAAAATTAAAAACACACCAAAAGGAAAATAGAAATTATAAAATAAGCATTCAACAAAGTAAACATATAAACTTATTCCTAACTTGCAGTTAAAGAAATATACATTTTAGAAAAAGGGACAAAATTTGCCAAATTGTCAAAGATTAAAAAGATCACTGCCGGCAAGTGTGGTTTAAATTTAACATTGTCGTATGTTATTAGTGGAACTCCATGTTGACATATATTTCCAGAAAATAATTTGATATGCATTAAAATTCTTAAAAGATCAAATACTTTTTGACAGGACTTTCACTTTTATGAAGCCACAATAAAGAAATAATTTGGGCCAGGTGTGGTGGCTCATGCCTGTAATCCCAGCACTTTGGGAGGCCAAGTCGGGCAGATCACGAGGTCAGGAGTTCGAGACCAGCGGCTAAGGCAGTGAAATGCCATCTCTACTAAAAATACAAAAATTAGCTGGGTATGGTGGTGCATGCCTGTAGTCTCAGCTACTTGGGAGGCTAAGGCAGGAAAATCGCTTGAACCTGTGAGGCGGAGGTTATGGTGAGCCAAGACTACATCATTGCATGCCAGCCTGGGCAATAGCACAAGACTCCATCTCAAAAAAAAAAAAAAAAGAAACAAACAAAAAGAAAAAAAATAATTTGAGATGAGCACAACAAATATTTATGTACAAAGATATGTACTGAAATATATGGAACTTTTAAGTAAAACAACAAATAACAATAGTTACTGTAAATTTCTGAGTTTTTATGTGTTGGGTTATATGATTAATGTTGTATATAGATTATCTCATTTATGTTTAAGTTCACAATGATATGTAGTTAGCATTTATTTCTAAATTTACCTACCACTGTGTTTGTAATAGGCAAGATTTTTCAGTGGAACTCACCTTTTATCATGTGGGGAAGCTGTGTAACTTGGGAGAATTGGCCATATTTGTGTCTCCAGGAATACTCCCTGATTGCCTTAAGCCAGTCAGTGATTCTGCACCCCTATCAATTGGTTAGCAATGTGCATATCACTTTACTTGCCCAGGTAAGAATAAACACCCAAGTTTTGATTAGGAATTGAGGTAGAAATTATCTTCTCCTCTTAGTTCTTTTTTTTTTCTGAAACGGAACTTCGCTCTTGTTACCCAGGCTGGAGTGCGATGGCGCAATCTTGGCTCACTGCAACCTCCGCCTCCTGGGTTCAAGCAATTCTCCTGCCTCAGCCTCCCGAGTAGCTGAGACTACAGGCATGCACCACCATGCCCAGCTAATTTTTGTATTTTTAGTAGAGACAGGGTTTCACCTTGTTGACCAGGATGGTCTCGATCTCTTGACCTTGTGATCCACCCGCCTCAGCCTCCCAAAGTGCTGGGATTATAGGCGTGAGCCACCGTCCCCTTAGTTCTTAGTTATGTAAAAGGTACAATAAAAATTGAGAATAGGAAATTTATCAGTGAGAAAAAAATTGTGCAAAAAGCTAACTAGGCAAAAGCTAATGTTACATAAAAGAAATGCAAGTCAAAAACAATATATGAGCCAATTTTCATATTATAATTCAATTTTCCTATTGAATTAAAGTAAATTTCTAAAACCCTGATATGTATATACAGTATAGGGAGGTTGGGGTGAGATTTGCATACTTTTTTACTTCTCTGAGAGTGTAATATGCCCTATTTTCCAGACAAAGTATTGTAATTATATACACACTTTGATCTGGTAATTTCCATTCTTCTTCATCTCCATAGTCAGATGTTTAGGCAATGATTTATATAACAGATAAAAAAATATATATGTAGAATATGTTATTCAATATTTTAAGTATTTTACGAACTTTTCAATCATTTCTTTTTCAAAGAAACACTGTGTTAGATTATATGGCTGACAAGACTAAGGCGTATCCTGTCAAGGCAATTAGGCTTATAACACTTTCCAGGCCAACTATAGTTGTTTTAGTCGCTATATTACTTTTCTTCAATTCTACTCTTCACAGTGTCTCTATATGGAAAAAAAAAAAAAAAAAAAAAAGAAAAAAGAAAAGAAAAAATCTTAAATATGGAACATTAGAATGGGCAAAAAAGTTATAACGTGGCATGTTATGCCAATATTATTTACTTGAAGACATTGAATGATATAAGAATGTGATTGCACTATAGGTGAAAAAAGGTAGGATATGAAATTGTGTATTGTATTAATTTGTATATATTGCTATAAAGGAATACCTGAGGTTGGGTAATTTATAAAGAAAAGTTTATTTGGCTCATGGTTCTGCAAGCTATATAAGACACAGGGTGCCAGCATTTGCTTCGGGTGAGGGCTTTAGGCTGTTTAAACTCGTGGCAGAAATTGAGATGAAGCCAGCATGAGCAGAGATGACATGGCAAGACAAGGGGCAAAAGAGAGAGAGGAGGGAGGTGCCAGGCCCTTTTTAACAAACAGCTTTTACAAGGGACTAACAGAGAAAGAACTCAGTCATTACCACCAGGATGGCACCAAGCCATTCATGAGGGATCTGCCCCCATGACCCAAACACCTCTCACTAGGTGTTTAACATTAGGGATCATATATCAATATGAGGCTTGGAGAGTGAAATAGCTGAACTATTGTGTATGTGTAGTACAATTTCAGTTTTAGAAAAAGACTGTGTGGAAGGTATCTAAATATTATCTTTTAGTTTATCTTAATATAGATGATTTCTATTTTCCTTTATAGTTTTCTGATTTTCTAAGTGTTTTGTTCATACACACACTCACACTATAATTACGTAATATATATGTTTTTACTTCCTTCAAACATTGCTGGAATTACCCTTCCTTTCTCTAGTCAGATTTATTTTCTACTTCAAAGTCCCACTGGATTAAAAAAGATCCTCTACCCTGGTGATAATTTAGCTTTGCTATATATCATTCATTAAATCAAGTAAATTTTTTAATTGGGGCCAAATGTCACAAGTTTTGATCTATCTCGGTGTCTACACAATGCTTTCCATAAGAAGCTCTTAATATTGAGAGATAAGAGTTTTTGAAGAGTTAATCTTAAAAAAGAAAGAAGACTTTACCTTAACCTATTTAGACTAAAAAAGATAATAACCAAATGTTTCAAGGAAAGTGATTTGTGTTTTCCACTAATTTCAGCAAAAAGAGTGAATGACTTGATAATTATTCTCCTACTTTTTCTAATTAGAAAAATTTTCTGTCATTGAGAGCTTCAAAGCACTGCTGAAAGTTTCTCATCAAATGCAATGGAAAGCATTGATTGAATTTGATTTTAAATGGATAAATTTACAATTTTTATGCGTTTTGAAGATTTTGTTATGTCTCATCCACTATCACTTTTTCCATTACCATACTGAAAACTAAGGGTATGGAACTTAGAATGCATTTAGAAGAATAACAGGTGATATGAATTCTTGGTCCTAACTGATTTCTCTGGGAATAGAAAAACCCAGGACCAAAACTATCTTTGTCTGGTTCTATTCCTGTATAAATTAAATTTTAAAGATCTTTCCAGTTTTACATCTTATAAATATGAATGCCTTGAGTCTATTTTGCATTAGCATCTAAAAAATACACACAAATTTCTAAGAAGTAATCTGCTTGTCTCATGCCCTTCCTTTCATGTATCTTCAGAGCCACTTTGGCAACACGATCTTCCCAAAACACATATCTCATTGCACTGCTTCCCTGTTTCATCATACTTCCATCACTTTTAGGGTAAAATGCAAATGTTATAACATGGCAGTCAGGAGCCTTCCTGATGTGGTCTCATCTTATTACTAAAGTTTTATATGAAAGAGTTTCCTATACATATTCTATTTTAAAATCAAATATACTAATAGCCTATCCTTGAAGATGGAGTGTTCGTTCTTGTTCCTGCGGCTTTGTTTTTGATGTTTCCTTTACCAATTGTGGCTTTCCCCACCTTCCCTACTGGACAGCTTCTATGAACTGAAGGTTAATGAGTCTTATGTCTTTCAGGAAGACTTTTCTTTAGCACCTAACCTTGCTGTATAGTCCTTATAGTCCTTATCACATTGATGCATGCAAAGGAGTATACAGACTTATTTTCCTCTCACTAGTAACTAAACAGCTGAGCATTCAGTTCAGTGAATATTGGTTTAATGAACAAAATTACTTATCTAGTTTTGTTTTCCTTAAAGTATAGGGATATAGGTATGATTATTTGTATGACATTTCCTCAGTGAGATGACTAGAATACACAGGAAATGATTGCTCCAAGCTACTTAAGACAATCATCCTAATCTCTCATTTTTTGCACCCCGTTGCTTAGAACATTGGGGTGAAAACATTTGAGGTGTCTTAAAGACATGCAAAGACATTTGGACTTTGTTCTTTGGTACTATGGCCAAATTCCTTGTTAGAGAAATTATGATTGGCTAGGGATGGCTAGGTGGGGCGTGTAAACTGGGAGAGAAAACAAATTGGAGATTGTCGTATTAAATAGTATTGAATTTATTTAACTGCATGTAGGTGGTAAGGGAAATAAGAGGGATTAATAATGCCAGATTTCATGAGTGAGCAATTAGTGGGGATTGTACTACATACCTACTTGAAGTCAGAGGACAAAAAAATAAAAAATAGGAAAGAAAATCAGGGCCAAGATCTGATTTTATATATTTTGAATTTAGGAGCCTGTAGAGGGTTAAAAACAACAACAACAACAACAACAAAACAGAAAAACTCCTAAAACATTTTGCAAATTAGGTTAAATACTGTTAAATTCCTGGACCCGGGCAAATAAGAGAATAACGATTTTGAAAATATTTTAAGATCATGATAATGGTGATCTGTATTTCATATGATGACAAGTAGAAATACAATTTGACCTAACTTGTTTGTTTTGCTTAGTTTATTGTATGTGGAATATTTAAACATTTACCTGGTACATTATCAAATTGAAGCATTTAGTCATATTTAAACATTAATAATGCTTTTCTTAAAGGTACTGTTGGGGATAAAGGAAGTTTTAGTAAAGAAATAGTTGGCTTTAATTTCATATACATCTTCAAATTGTGTGAAAATGTGTAATAAATGGTGGCAAAACAGTATCAAATTGAGCATATTATATTCATACTAAAATTTTAAGAAGCATTTGAATTGGAAATCAGGATTTTATATTCTAAAATAAAAATATATTCAAAAGAGCAGTCCCTAAGCCAATCTCGGTTTTGCAGGAATATTCAAAGTGTTCTTTCTATGAAAAATATAATCATATCAGACATTGAATAATAGATCCCATTTGGAAACTATGTCATTTCCTGCAAGAAGAAAGAAGTAGGCATAAGTTAGTTCTTATTTTTTGATGTGTATATTTTTGTGCTCTTCTTTATTCTGTCACATTGCATAAAATATTCTAGTTTCAAAAGTATTTCCTGCATTATGACTGGGTTTCAGTCAATCCAAGATAAAAATAAAGGCTATGGGGATATTAAATTGAATTGACCATTTCAAGGACAATGTTTTCTTTTATTAAATTTTGGAATTAGAGCTATTGAGCAGTTTTGTTAACAATTATCTATCTTGATTAAGTTGAATTGACTATTTAAACAAAAATATTTTCTTTTATAAAATTTTGGAATGAAATGTATTTAAAGCTTTGATAACAATTATTTATCTCAAATTATTTCTCTCTAATTTCTGTTCACAAGATCAATAGTTATCACAAGAAAAATGGAAAAACTGTATCATCCTAAAAAAGAACAAATTTTGTTCTTCCGTTCTCTTCTCTCATCTAAAACCAACAAACAAGAAAAATATGATCTGATAAATGACTGTGGAAATCATGACATAGTTTTATAGTTTACCTTTTAGCTATGTGTTGTGTTTGAAATTTCCTGTCCAGGATAAACACATCTATTTTTAGGGCTGGACGTATGTGATGATACAACATCTACATTTTGCAGAAAGGTGAAATGAATTGTACATTCATACATGCTAAGATCCAGTGAATGCTAAGAAAATAACATGATTTAATAAATAACAATGTTACTGAGTAAGCAAACATTATTTTTCACTAAAATTATAAAATATCAATATATGGCCTTAAAATATACTCTGCTAATATTTTAATTCAAAACCTAAAATTGTTGCCTTCTGTAGTAGATGCTACTGATGATCAGCCTACAACCTTTTAGTGCTGTAGTGCAAACTGGCAGAATTTCTAATGCTTATCCTGAATTTCTTTATCTAAGGGATTCTTTGGCCACAAGAGACCAGTTTGCCAACCAAACAGGCTGAAAGTTCCAGGGAATTAATGCCCCTGGGAGCAGCCCTCAGCTAATGACTAATGAGGATTGGTGTCTAAATATGTTAGCTCTCATTCTTACAGTAAGTATATCTGAGGGGTATATTACACACTGGATGCCTGATTTTCCTCATTCAGATTAAGCTGCAGTTGCCAATAGTGTTATAGGCCTGATAATGATCTCCATTGGTAACAGGTTTCACTTCTTTCTTTTCATCCCTGATAGCGTTTCCTGGGATCATCCCCCAAATAAACTTCTCACATTGAAGTTATTACCTCAGTGTTTGCCTCCACAGCAAACTAAACTGAGATCCTTTCGTCCTCGAAAATGAAAAGCTGGGCATGATGGCTCACACCTGTAATCCACCCAGCACTTTGGGAGGCCAAGGTGGGCAGATTTCCTGATGTCAGGAGTTTGAGACCAGCCTGGCCGACATAGCAAAATCTCCTCTCTACTAAAAAGACAAGAATTAGCTGGGCATGATGACACACACTTGTAGTCCGAGCTACTCCAGAGGCTGAGGCAGAAGAAAACAAATAGAATGAGAAAATAGCTCAACAGGCTTCTGAAGAATATTGTGGCTAAGATGGAAAAAGATGGCTCTCACAATATTCAGATGGCTTAGATTGAAACACAGAGGAAGGGATAAAATCATATTTGAGATTTGTCTAAGAAAGTCAAAAATATAGATGTGACATCATCAATGTCTGTATCACGGAGTTTGTATCAATGTTATGGTGGGAGGCAGGGGTAAAGAGGTAGATGTGTTTCTCCATTCTTACCCCTCCCTCAAAAACAGCAGGTCTTTTTAGTGGTTTGGCAAAAGATATATGCTGTGAATTCTTCTGGTACTATTTGAATTTATGTCAGATGTACACTCGAAATAACCGAATTAAAGGAAGACATAATTTGTGCTGTTGTATCTACCCAGAAAGACGTTTTTGTTTTGTTTACTGGAATAAAAATATAAAAGTCTTAACCAATTAATATATCTATTCTAGTTATAGTATGATTATGATTAGAAGAATAAGCTGTCTAAATGCCTTGCCATAGTAATCAAAGTAGAATGAAAATGAAAATCAACAAGTGTCTTCTAAAATTCGTTTTTACCTACTTAATCATCATCAACAGTGTATGTGCTTGGTTAGTCTAATTAAATAATATGTGAAACAGATAGTTGGGGCTACTTTGTTGCTTGAGGGGGAAAGGCATATATTGTTAAAGAACTATCACCAAGCCTTAATAGTAACATACCTGTGAGTTAAAACATTTAACACATCATCTAGAAATCTTGCTATTTTTCATAACCTAGGTATCTGTAACAATGTTTTCTAAATATTTACATATTTTATCAGTATTTCTTCATTATTTGATGACTTTCTTAAACATTTGCAAGAAGAATAAATAGAATTTTAAAAGATACACTGAACCTCTAAATTAAAATAAACGTATAATTATTGATTCATTCTAACTCCAATTATATTTTTATTTTTAGTTGTTTGTGATTCCATCTGACATACATAGGAGAGACAGAGATAGAAGAATTCTGATGGCAACTGTGTGATAGAAGCTATATAAAGTCAAGTGTCCATTTTCTTTCAACTATATTTGAGCATAACCTGGTAAGAATAAATGATTGTTTATACATTTTCAATTATTTCCAAAAAATACTTCAAATTATAAAAATACTGTTATTATGTGTTGAATGTTTAAAAATATATTCTTATCTTGTAAAAATAGCAAAATGCATAAAAGTAAAATAAAATTAAAAGCACTAATGAGCCTTTTTTCTGAAGGTAACTTCTGTTATCATTTTGTTCTGTTTGTTTTGTTGGATTTTTCTTTTAAGCAAAGTTGCAATAATAGTATTATATTTAGTTCATTTTCATGCTGCTGATAAAGACATACTCATGACTGGGAAATTTATCAAAAGAAAGAGGTTTAATGAACTTACAGTTCCATATGGCTGGGGAGTCCTCATAATTATGGAGGAAGGTGAAAGGCACATCTAACAAGGTGGCAGACAAGAGAAAACAGCTTCTTGAGACTCTGTGAACACACAGAGTCCCTACTGGGGCACTGCCTAGTGAGGCCGCAAGAAAGGGGCCACCATCCTCCAGACCCCAGAATGGTAGATCTACCAATGGCTTGCACCCTGCACCTTTGAAAAAGCTCAAAGTTCACAGATCTCTAGGGCAGGAGCAAAATGCCACCAATACCTTTGCTAAAACATAGCAAGAGTCAGCTTGGCTCCAGTTCCCAACAAGTTCCTCAATCTCCACCTGAGACCACCTGAGCCTGGATGTCATTGTCCATATTATCAGCATTTTGGTCAAGGCCATTCCACTAGTCTCTAGGGAGTTCCAAACTTTCCCACATTTTCCTGTTTTCTTCTGAGCCCTCCAAACTGTTCCAACCTCTGCCTGTTAACCCAGTTCCAAAGTTGCTTCTACATTTTTAGGTATCTTTTCAGCAGTGCTCAACTCCTGGTACCAATTTACTGTATTAGTCTGTTTTCACACTGCTGATGAAGACATACCCAAGACTGGGCAATTTACAAAAGAAAGAGGCTTAATGGACTTACAGTTCCATATGGCTGGGGAGACCTCACAATCATGGAGGAAGATGAAAGGCACTTCTCACATGGCAGCAGAGAAGAGAAGAGGGCTTGTGTAGGAAAACTCCCATTTTAAAAACCATCAGATTTCATGAGACCCACTCGCTATCATGAGAACAGCACAGAAAAGACCATGTTTCAATCATCTTGCACAAGGTTCCTTCCATGACATGTGAGAATTGCGGGAGATACAGTTCAAGATGAGATTTGGGTGGGGACATAGCCAAGCCATATCAATTATATACATTCTTTGTTTGTTGTATTATTTTTGTAACAAATTTGTTTTCTTCTATTCTTTGAGAAGATGAATTAGTGTTTTGTATTTTCTATTATATCTGTTAATATATAACATGATTTAAATTATTTTTATGTTGTGTGTATTTATTATTCAGTGAATATTCTTATAGATCAATCAATTTATATATCACTTGGTTTGCATTATTAGCACTACTAAAATTGTTATAATTGGCTCAATGACTATGATCTTTTAAAGGCTTTTTATTGTTATTGCTGAGTTTGCCTTCAGAAGGTGGTAACAAGTTAAAGTTTTCATTAGCTTCTTTTGAAAATATTGAATCAGTGACTAATGTTTTCTCACTCAAATAATTTTCCTAACAAAACCTAGTTTCCAGCAATCCCATTACTGGGTATATAACCAAAGGATTATAAATCATTCTGTAAGAAAGAGTTATGCACATGTATGTTCATTGTGGCACTGTTTACAATAGCAAAGACCTGGAACCAACCCAAATGCCCACTGATGATAGCCTAAACAAGGAAACTGTGGCACACATACACCATGAAATACTATGCATTCATAAAAAACGATGAGTTTGTGTCTTTTGTAGGGACATGGATGAATCTGGAAGCCATCATTCTCAGCAAACTGACACAAGTACAGAAAATCAAACACCACATGTTCACACTCATAGGCAGGTGTTGAACAATGAGAACACATGGACACAGGGAGGGGAGCACTACACACTGGGGTCTGTTGGGGGGAAATAGGGGAGGGACAGGGGGGGGGGGGGAGGTTGAGGAGGGATAACATGGGGAAAAATGCCAGATATAGGTGATGGGGGGACGGAGGCAGCAAACCACATTGCTATGTACGTACCTATGCAACAATCCTGCATGATCGGCACATGTGCTTCAGAACCTAAAGCACAAAAAAATAAATAAATAACCTAGTTTAAGTTGAAAAAATATTGAAAATTAAATTTAAATTTTTGTTGTAAGCAGTAGCAATTCCTTACTCACCTGTATTCAGCAAATATATTCCCTTACATAACTAAGCCTAGAGGAAAAGTGAATATTATAAGGCCAGGTGTGGTGGCTCATGCCTGTAATACCACACTTCGGGAGGCCTAGTTGGTGGATTACCCGAGATCAGGAGTTCAAGACAAGCCTGGCCAACATCATGAAACCCTGTCTTTACTAAAAAATACAAAAATCAGCTGGGCGTGGTGGCAGGTGCCTGTAATCTTAGCTACTTTAGAGGCTGAGGGAGGAGATTCACTGGAACCTGGGAGGTAGAGGTTGCAGTGAGCCGAGAATGCACCACTGCACTCCAGCCTGAGCAACAAGAGTGAGACATTTCAAAAAAAAAAAAAAAAGAAAGAAAGAAAAGTGAATATTATACATGTAAAATCTTCCACATTGTTTAAAAATGCACCATTTAGAAATATTATCAAGTATACATTTATTCAACTAATATTTATTGAAAACTTATTATAGTTATCAAGCACTGTGATTAGCAATGGTAATGAGGATGGCAAACATTAGAGAAGGTAAGGCACATAAATAGTTCCTTGTCACTTCTAACTTTCAATAAAATATGGCAAGATAAGAAATACATTTTGGTTCCTTATGTTTAAGTAGGCTGTATGAAGTGCCAAGAAAGAAGTAAAATAAAAGGGCAGTTTGTAATGATAACAGTTCTAGCTTGGGAATTGAGAAACACTTTCAGAAAAAAAGACTGCTTGTATTGTGCTTTTTAAGGTAGAGAGGACACTGGCAGGCAAACATTCAAATGGAGATTCAACTTGGAGCAAAGGTACCGGGCTGGCAAACTATAGGGATGGGATGGTCAGGAAACTGGAAAGAAGGTAGATATAGCAGAGTAGTTGGAAATGTGTTTCGTGATTTGGATTTTTATAATTAGGCATTTGTGTTTCATTATTATATCATGAGGAACAATTGCCAGGAAATCAGATGAACTATATCATCCTTTAGGAAGTTTAATCTAGGCCAACCGCATTGGCTCATGCCTGTAATTCCAGCACTTTGGGAGACTGAGGCAGGTGGATTGCTTGAGGCCCACTGCTCCCTAAATTAGTTCCAGCACCGGTTAGGGTAAGGCCTTCCCCTGTAGCCTGAATTGCCAGATTCTGTGATAGGATTGTATACCCTGAAGGCAGTTTATCCTACTCCCACATTCTGGAGACTTGGTTTTCTGCCTGGCTTAAAAGATGCAGGCTGTAGCCTACCATTTCTTTCAAAGCATCTGTGATTTCTTTCAGTTTTCTTGTTAAGTTCCTACTTTGCTTCTTGTAAGAAAATTCACAGTGTGACTATCTACATACCATTTTTTCTTTCCAAGTGAGTGAGGTACGGTAACAATGCCATCAATCTGCCATCTTGTATAAAAATGAATTTGTTAATACATAACTATGAGTAGGTATGTTTTTACAAGTTCAGAACCTACCATCTCTAGAATATCATTCCCAGCTTTTGGAATCTGGACCAGATCCTTCTATGTGCTGTGAACCTTAACACCATGTACATTTCTTTATCATAGCACACAGTGTGTGCTTGTCTATTATCCCCTGAGAGTATAAGATTCTTGAGAATTGGGTCATTATTTATGATCACAGATATAAATTTAAATCTAAATAAAACTTACTGAAATTTTTTTAATAGAAGATACTCCATAAATTTTGCTTATATGAAAAGTTGAATCTGTGCCCATTGTTTATTTGTCTTAATTATCACTGACTTAGTCTTACCAGCTTAATACAGTGTTTATGAATTATCTCACAGTTCCTGTGGACCAGGAATGTGGGTACAGCTTAGCTGGTACCTCTGGCTCTAGGTGTCTCATGATGTTGCAGTCAAGCTGTCGGCTGTAACAATAGTCATTCACAGCCCAACTGGGGCTGAAGAGGCCAATTCCAGACTCAGTCTCCATGGAGCTGCCTTATGATATGGAAGCTGACTTCCTCCTGAACAGTCAATCCAAAGAAGAAAAAGTGATCACCCACGATGGAAGCTATGTTCTTTTATAACCAAATTAGGAAATGTCATCCCATCTGTAGTGAGTTGAACGGTGGCTTCCAAAAAGATATGTTTAAATCCTAACCTGGAGTACTTGTGAATGTGACATTACTTGGAAAAAGAGTCTATGCAGGTATAATTAAGGATCTTTAGATGCAATCATCCAAGATTAATTGGATGAACTCTAAGTCCAAAAACATGTATCTTTAAAAGATACACACAGAGGAGAAGACCATATGGAGACAGAATCAGTGAGTGATGTGATACAGACACAAGCGAAGGAGGAGTCACCAGAAGCCAAAAGAAGCAGGGAACAAAATCTCTCCTACAGCCCGGGGAGAAAGTGCTGCCTTCCAACACCTTGATTTCAGAGTTCTGGGTTCCAGAACTATGAGAGAATGAGTTTCTGTCCCTTTAAGCCATCCACTGGTAACTGGTAATTTGTTATGGCAGTCACAAAAAACTAATAGACCACCATTGTTGTAGTTATCTATTTTTTAGAAGTGAGTCACTAGTTCCAGCCCACAATCAAGAGAAGGGATCACAACAGGACATGAATACTAACAGGGAGAGATCATTGGAAGCCATATTCGAGGTTACCTATTCCATCTGATTATTGGGAACCTCCATTTCCGTGTTGTATCTACATAGATGGACTAAAGCCAACAGGTCAGATATTAGAATCATTATCTCACATTTTTAAAAATCATGATCTTTCACTTGTATTTTTTGTTTCTCTGATTAAAATTACTATTCATTTACATAGTCAAATTGGAAACCTTAGAGTCAAAGGAAATTCCTTCCATTTTTAATACTCAAAATCTTTCATTGATTAGTCTTTTTATTTAATGCTTTAAATTTTTATCATTTTTCCCTTTCTTTTTAATTTTATGCCTATAGTTTATAGGCTTCTGTGATCTATTTTCAAAAGTAGGAGAATAGCCACTATCTATAGAATTATATAAAATTTTAGAAATATATTATGTTCTTTCAATTTTTGCTTGTCTTTGCCTATAATTATTCTTTCACTAATTATTTGTTTTTTTAAAAATATCCAAAGTACCTAGTAGAATGTCTAATATTCATGACCAGCACAGAATAGTTTTTTATCTGTTGTAATCTAATGTTAATGATGAAAGAGTTGTAAAAAGGAGAGACCCAAAACTCAGTACAATTGCTCAGCTGATAGACTAGCCTAAAATGGAAACAAATGAAAGAGAAAGGAAATTTTTGGGCTGATTATGGAGGAAGACTAAGAAACTTAAGGGTAGGCTGAAGGCACATGTAAATTTAATGGAAATGTGTAGACAAGTAGAAGGTCAAGAAAGTGTGACATAAAGAGAAAGTTTTGGTTTTGAGACAATAAATGAAGTTTAGATTCAAATGTGACCATAATGTTTTATGGTTTAAGAAATTTAAAAAAATATGGGCTCATTGACATACTATGCAGAAACTATGAAAAAAATGATAGTCTTTCAGAATAATTAGGAATAGCGTAAATTAGTGACAGAAATGTGGGGAAATACAAGAATGTGGTGGAAAGGAGCTGGAAGAATTTCTTCTGCCTCCTTTGTTGCAAACAATAAGACTACTGGCACTCTCCTCTGAAGAGAGCCTCTAGGGAAATTTTCAATGGAGAGCAGATTCAAATTCTATTCAGATGTATTATGTTTTATCAGCATTTAAATACAAAAATAAACATTTATTGAATAAATAAAAGAAAGTGATTTTACTTTCACTGACTTCTTAGAGGATCTATTTAGTACATGTATATATGTAATACATCTGTTAATTATGATATTCAAATTAATCTTCACCTATATAATGTTAACACTGTTTTTTAATGAAGAGGTTTAAAGAAAAAGAGTTCTGTATATTTATGTAATATGTAATTATAAGAAATGGTCTCTTTATAAATTAATTGCTATCTGAATGAAATGATAAAACCTAGAAAAGTGGCTTTTTCATCAATATGTTGGTCTCTATGTTGCAAAGTGATAAACTATAGAGGCCTTTTAAAATCTAAACTAGTTATTCATGCTATGATGTATCATTTATTATACTGCTGCTATGATGTATCATTTATTATACTGCAGTCTTTGCTTTTACAGCATGATTTATATTGAGAAAATTTAGGGAAAAATAAAATATTTTCATGAGAATAACTTTTGTATATAAAACGTGAGCTAAAGAAGGGAGAAGAGTAGGATTTGCATTAATATGTACAATGCATGAAAAAATTGAAGTGGCTATCTTAGAGAATTGGCAAATCATGAATTTTAAATTGCATAGTTTATCAGTTAGGTAGCCTGGCAATCTAAACTAGAAACTTTTTGATCAGGCAACCATCTGTGAAACAATAACTATTTATAAAAGCAATCTGTGGTATGTACTAATCACATTTACATTTGAAGAGTCTCTTATTCTTAGATCACAAGTAACAGAAACTCGTTCTATTTAAACAAAAAATGCATTTTGCTGAAAGGATATAACTTAGCACATAAAATTCGGGAGTAGTCAGATGAAACCGTTCTCAGAAAAGACAGGAGTCAGACTGTTCCAGGCATCTAGAGATCAGAAAGTGGAAAGAAACAGCAGTGGATACTTCTGTGGAGCTAAATATGGACCAATAGTATGTTTTAATGTTCTTCCTTTCACACTCACAAAGGGAGTCAGCATGGCTGAGTTTGAATCATTTGTCAAGGAGTCATGGTACTTTGATTAACAGTTCTCACAAGACTGCCTGTACTTGGAGAGAGTAGGTCCTAAAGGGACGTTTAAAGTTCTGGAACTAAGACAGAGAGTGAATCTAGGGGCAAATAAAAACAACTAATGCCTCCTATAACTCTTTTTCATAAGTGTTATTTAAAGCCATCAAACTGGCCAAGTGCAGTGGCTTACATATGTAATCTCAGCACTTTTGGAAGCTGAGGTGGGAGGATCGCTTGAGGCCAGAATTTTGAGACCAGCCTGGGCAGCATAGATCCCCGTTTCTACAAGAAATTAAACAAAATAAAAAACAAAAACAGAGCCATCAGACGGTAATAACAATAAAATTTCATATAACAAAGATTTTGCCAGCAAAATGAGGAGAGATTAAATAATAATGCTGCTTAGTTCTCAACAGGTATCTACTCTACCTTGAAAAAATTTGTTCTCTCTTTTGTACAACATATTTGTATGTACTCATTGCCTATCATATGTCAATTGCTGCACTTGACAATCAGCATAAAATTATAAACAATGGAGCTATTCCTTGCTTTTTATGGAGCTTATAGTCCAGTGAAATAGAAATAAAACCACTAATGTATTGCAATAAGTCTAAGATAGGAGGCATATTCATTTTCTTGGGCTACCATTGCAAAGAACCATAAACTGAGTGGCTGAAAACAACAAAAATTTATTGTCTAATAGTTATGGAGGATAGAAGCTTGAAACCTAGGTGCCAGCAGGGTCACTCTCCCTCCAAACGCTCTAGGGGAGGATGCTTCTTTGCTTTTTTTCCAGATTCTAGTGGCTCCTTGTATTGCTTGATTTTAGGCAACTTATCTCCAGTCTCTTTCTCCATCTTGAGACGACCTTTTCCCCTGTGTTTCTCTGTATTCTCTCCTCCTTTTATAAATGTATCATTCATTTAGGGCCCATCCTAAAGCCAGAATAATTTTATCTTAAGATTCTGAACTAATTGCATCTACAAAGATCATATTTCCAAATGAGGTCACACTCAAAGGTTCTGGGTGAACATGCACTTTTGTGGGGTACTATTGAACTATCATAACAGGATACATTGTTCTGTTGGTGCTACTAGCAGGGTCTGGGTAAGAGGTAGAGAGGAGAGATGATGATGACGAGGCTAGTGGAACAGATGATAAGGGAACACATTAAGGGATTTGACATTATCTTGAATGTAATGGAGTGCCACTGGAGGGAATTAAGCAGGGGGGCACCTAATCACATTTGTGTTTTTCAAAAATCATATTGGATACAATGTGGAGCTAAGGGGTAACTAAGTAATGCTGGAAGAAAAAAGCTAGCTAGGAAATTATGTAGTAATTTAGGTTTGAAATGATGGTGACTTGGAGGACATGCTGTTGGGAATGAAGAACAATAAATGGAATTCTGGTATGTTACCAATAGCAGAATGGGCTTCGTGTGAATCAGAGACAAAGGATGGTAGAGAAATCATGTGTAATATGCCCCAGACTGCTAGCTGCTGAGACTATGTGGATTAAAGTCCTAGGCTCTGAAAGTGTGTGTGTGTGTGTGTGTGTGTGTGTGTGTGTGTGTGTGTGTGTGAAAAGTGGGGGGGAGAGAGAGAGAGAAAGACAGAGACAGAGACAGAGAGAGAGAGAGAGAGAACCTGGGAAGTAACTAATGGATCAGTTTTGGGTATTTCTTTTAGTTTTGGTTGCTGTGGGACTTCCAAGTGAATATGTTTAATAGGCAGTTGTCTAGTTGCCTGTATGAGACTAGTGATGTTGAATAAATAAATCTTTGTATATTAGTATATAAATGGTACCTCAATTTGTTAGTGGGTTGAAAAAAAGTTTATATGATTACTGTAGCCAATAAAGGAGTATTATGCAGAATTAAATAACATGTAGAAATAATTTTAATAGCATGTGAAATAATTGTTATAAAAAGCTAAGTGAAAAGAAAAAAACTAGGACACAGCTGTATCTATAATAAGATCTCAATACCATGTATTTGGCTCCCTTTAATCATAAACACTATAAGTGAACGCACTTAAATGTTAGTAGGGGCTATTTCTGGGTGTTTTTATTTATTTATTTTTACTTATTTTAAGAATATAGTGTGTTCAATGAGCATATAATACTTTTATAGCCAGAAAAAATCCAATTTTGTAAGGTATTAGCACATAAAATATACCTGAAATTGGATATTTATAGCATGGTATTTAAAAAAATGAGTGATTAATTTCAAAGACTGAGCATCTTTTAACTTATGAGAAAAAGTTGTGGGGGAAAAGGGATTATATCATCTGATCCAGGTATTTATAAAACACCTCAATAAGTATATGGGGATAGCATTGTGTGTCCTTAGGTTAAGTAGCTATTTGATAAATCAGGATAAAAATACTACTTTTGAACATAAAGTAGAAAACAACTTAAGCTTGAAGCATTTTTTACTTGATTTTGCAAACCATATCAGTGAATGAGCAATTTAATAAGACACAGAAATAGATCATTTTATGTAAGTTGTCATCAGTAATAATGCCAGTTTGCCTTATGTAAGGTGATTAGACATAACATTCCTCTGCAGATTTTACTAATTTCTGCAAGATTTTAATGGTATTTAGATTTCTGGAATGCAAAGCTAGAGCTTTAATATTAAATCTACTTTACATATCCATGGGCTGTGCCATGAGAACAAAACATATCTGCACTTTCTTCTGTTCGCTCCCTTCCCCTCCCCCTCCAAGTTTCAGAATATTAATTATTTCATTAACACATAATGGATGGTGTGATGATGCATTTAAAACTTTCAGATTGATTTTAGGCTATTTTGAGGGTAACAGGATAATTAATGCCTTGTAATAACTTTAATAAAAGTTTAAAAGCTGGCTAGTACTTACAATAAGGAAAATCATTTGATACTTAAGTAGGAGGTTTTATTTTGCCCTTCAAATTTTTGAAAATAGCTTAAATATTATTTGCTTTGACTTCTCAAGAAAATTATTTACTAATCTTGGCCTGGGATAAAGTATAAAAATTTGGCCATTTAAGTAAGTTAAAAAACTCAAGCATTCTTTTACTTGCTAATTGCTATGAAATAAGCAGACCCTCTTTTTTAAAAAAATAATTTTGAATAGATTCTAGTAATAGATATACTAGAATTAAATTTCTTGATTAGTTATTTTATAAGAATATAATTAGTAATAGTTATGATGGAAAAGAAACAAGCTTAGCTTTCAATAGAGATTTTGACTCTTTTAAAGTGAGTTTACATTACTTATACCATTTAATTATACTATGATAGGAATGTTTAAATGACTTGTCCTATACAAAATTTTGGCTTAGGAGTATAAATTTGGCCTTCCTCTAGAATATCTATCTGCTTAATAGGCCTTTTCTTTCCCCTTTCTAGAGTGGAATTTTCTAAATTCCTGAGTGAGTTTCAAAATCTGCCATAGGATTTTTAATAGTAATAATAATTATTATGGCCAATAATTAGCATATTACATTGTATGTGTCAGGCACTGTCCTAAGATGTCTACACAAATTGACATATTTAGTCTTCATAGGGAAATTTCGAAGTAGGGAATTTAGCTTACAGTCGAAAAAACTTATGTACAAAAAGGGAAAGTAAATTTACCTAGGGTCCAATGGCAAAGATGGGATTAGAACCCAGTTGTAGTTCTTGTTTTATTCATTACACTGTACTGCTTGTACAAGGCATACATTAACATGAGAGAAAGTATTTCAATTCAAAAATGTCAAACACCTAGTTAGTATTCCCTTGTCACCTTATTATGAGACTATCTGACGTTCAGCCCTATGCTAGATGTGTTACATCTTTAATCTTCTCCCACACTTTCATACCCTCAACCCCTCATATTTCATTCATTTCAGATTCCTTAACTCCTCTCTCCTAATATTGTTTTATATACATGTTTTCTAGTATGTATCATTAGAAAGAGATTTCAAGGTAAATCTCTTACATTTTTAATTAAAAATGAAAATATCATTTTGAGATAACAACACATAAATATATTGTTCTGTGCCCTAAATTAACATGAAGGAAAACAACAGTAGTAAATTCCAGATAATGAAATGATTCAAAGAACTTTTAGTATCCCCTTTTATAATTTAAACTTATACTTGATAAATTTATGATAAACAAAGCACACACAGTAATCTTCCACTTATACTTCAAATTCTTGGATAGCAGAAAAAAATATATATAACTTACTTTATAACTATGTAGAAAAATAAGTCAGAGAACTCTCAGTAGACCAAAAAGTATGAGGTATTTAGAAAGGAGACTCTGTTAGATTTGAGAAGGAAGCCATAGCTAAATATATGCACAGAGAAGACTCAACCAAAGGTGTCTGTGGCACTAAGCCTGTAACATACTCAGAAATGGTAGTCTCCTGATTTTTGGAATAGCAGTGAGTTCAGAGAAGTAACTCATTGCTTAGTTGGAACACAGCAGAGAAGCTATCAGGTATTCAAGCCTGAAAATCTCCTGTTGATCTTCTATGGTCTAGACAGTAAGGTTATGAGTTTGGATTAGAGAAAAACAATGAAGTATTCAGATGATTAACAATGGCGAGGAGGATCAGGGAACTCATTTCCAGTACACTCACTACTAAGATTGCCCTTTTTCAATGTGTCTCACCATTCCCCTACTCTCACTGAAGATAGATTTTAGCACTGAGATAGAAAGAGTTAATAAAGTAAGCAGAGTGTAATGAATATGTAACAGCAGAGGAATCGAAGAATTACTCCTTGAATAAAAGGGAGTCAAGGAGAAAAAAGTGAACAAAAAATTTGATCACTAATATTTTTTAAAGAAACCCTCAATAAGTTCAAAGTTGTAAAAGTAGACTGGTTGTCAGCAAGATGGGCTTTCCAGTGCTTGCTCCCCCATGGAAACATCAGCCAGGATCTGGGACCACTCCAGCTGACTCGGGGTCCAGACCAATCTCAATAGATCCCAGAAACTGGGCTTAGCCCCATAGACCTAGGATCCAGAATCGCCCCCATGAATGAGGTTTCAGACTGGTTTCTGTGGCCCCAGAATTAAGACCAGTTGATTGCAGACCTATCATCTAGGTTAGAATCCAAACATCCATGCCCAGCCTTGTCTCATGGATTCAGGCTCCAGGTTGGTCCCCGAAGCCCCAGGCTCCAGGCCAGCAGCCATAATCCCAGCCCCCCGATTGGCCCTCACGAACTCAGACATCATGCCTTTCCCAGCACTGGTCAGCTACAGGCTCTAGGCTAGTTCTCATGGCATCAGGTTTTAGTGGACTCATGGTCCACACCTGTTCCAGCACACCCAGGCTCTAGGCCCACCCCTGTGGTCTGAGGCTCCAGGGTCACTCCAGTCTCAGGTCAGCCTTCACAGACTTAGACTCCAGACCTGTCTTACTGCCTTGCTGGCCCCTGTCAATTCAGGCACAAGACCTACCCCAAATGGCAGATTAGCTCTGCTGGACCCAGGCTTCAGGCCAGCCCTTTGTGATATAGGTTCCAGATCCAATTCCACAGAACATTTAACAGCTCCATGTCAGTGGATCCAGGCTCCAAGCTTAAATTTATGGACTCAGGCATCAGGCTTGCTGATGCATTGATTTAGTTAGCAGGCCACCCTACATGAGGACCCCAGCAGCAAGTCCTTCTGTGGACCATACCAGAATTCCTGGATGGGCTGACTGGTGAAGGCTTACCCAAAATAAGTTAGTCTGCAAAGACTGGAAGAGTCCTGGTTTCCTCAAATGTGCAGATATCAACTCATGCCACAAGGATTACAAAGAATCAGATAAACATGACATCACATGACAAAATAAAGTTCCATTAACTGACACTAAAGAAATGCAGATGTATCAACCAACTGACAGAGAATTCAAAATATAGTTGTGTCACTTAAGGATGTTGATACTTTCTGAAAAGTGTGCATTGTTAAGCAATCTCATCATTGTATGAACATCATAGAGTGTACTTATGCAAATCTACAGGATATAGCCTACTGTGCCCCTGTGGTATAGCTGGTTGCTACGTATACCTATATGGTATATACCATATAGTATTGCTACAATATACCTATATTGTATAGCCTATAGCTCCTAGGCTACAAACCTGTACAGCATGTTACCATACTGCCTATATGGAATACTATAGGCAGTTGTAACACAATCATAAGTATTTGTGTGTCTAAACATAGAAGAGGTACAGTGAAAATACTATATTATAATCTTATGGGACCACCATTATATATTTGGTACATCATTAACCAAAATGTTCTTATGCAATACGTGACTATAATTGTTTTAGGAAAGCTCAATGAAGTTGAAGAAAAATACAAAAATACAATCCAACAAAATTACAAAAATAATAGATTACTAAAATAAATTTAAAAGAGAGGTCAAATAATTTTTTAAAAATAGAAATTATGGAACTGAAAAATACAACAAATGAAATAAAAAATTTATTAGTGCCAGCAGCAGAATTGATCTAACTGAAAAAAAAGAATCTGTGAAATTGAAAGGCATTTGAAAATATACAGTTAGAAGAGAAAACAAAACAAAAAGAATAAAAATAATGAAGAAATATTGCAGAACTTATGGGACAGCATCAAAAGAACAAATGTTCAAGTTTTCAGAGTTCATGAGGGAGAAAAATACAAAGGGGAAGAAAATTTAAAGAATAAGAAAACATGTTTAAAGAAATTTATTTAAAAAAGAAGACAAAGACAAAAAGTGGAAGAAAACTTCTGAGGCTGGTAAGAAATATAAATATCCAGATACAGAAAAATAAAAAATGTCTAACTAGATTAATCCAAATAAAACTATACCAAATTATATTGTGATTAAGCTGTAAAAATCAAAGACAAAAGAGAATCCTGAAAGCAACAAGAGGAAAGAAGCATATCACACATAAGGGAGTTTCAAAAAGGCTAGCAGCGAACTTCTCAGGAGGGACATTACAGGCCAGCAGAGAGTGGTATGGTAGCTTCAAAATGCTGAGGGAAAAAACTGTCACCCAAGAATATTTACCAGGAAAAGCCCCCCTTTAGAAATGAAGGAACGCTAAATACTTTTCACAATAAACAGAAGCTGAGGGAGTTCAGCACCACCAGACCTATCTTATAAGAATTTGGTAAATGAAATTCTCCAAGCTTAAAGAAAAGGATGCTAATTACTAACATGAAAACAGGGAAATATAAAATTCACTGGTAAAAGTAAGTACACAGTTCAATTCAGAATATTAGAATCCTGTAGTGGTAACATGTAAATCACTTATATCTTCAGTATGAAAGTTAAAAGATAACACTTTTAAAAAGTAGTAATAACTACAATAATTATTTAAGGGATACACAGTGTAAAAATATGTAAATTATGACATCAAAAACATAAAATGTGAGTGATATGGTAAAAGTATAGCATTTCTGCATGTAGTCAAAATTAATTTTATTAATTTAAAATATCCTTTTATAACTATAAGGTGACTTATGTAAGCCTGATGACATCTACAAAGCAAAAACCACTAGTAAATGCACAAATAATAAAAAGTAGGAAATCAAAGCATACTGTCAGAGAAAATAATTGCAAAGGAAGACAGCAACAAAGGGAGAAAAGAACAAAAAATGTACAAAACAACCCAAAAAAAATTAACAAAATGGCAGTAGCAAATCATTCCCTATCAGTAATTACCTTGAATGTTAACAGATTAAATTCTCCCATCAAAAGACATAGTGAATGTATTTAAAAAACAATTCCCAACTATATACTTTCAACAAGAGACTTACTTAATTTTTAAGTACACACAGAGATGAACAGTAAAAGGAGGCAAAACAAAAGTCCATGCAAATGGAAACCAAGAGAGCAGAGCTAGTGCTGTGATTTGAAAGTATACCCCAAATTTAATGTTGAAAGCTCAATCCCCAAATTCACATGTTTACTAGAGGTAGGGCCTTTGGGAAGTAATTAGGATTAGATGAGATTATCAGGGTGGAATCCATGTGATGGGACTGGTGCCTTTATAAGCAGTAGAAGAGAGACCTGAGCTAACACATTTGCTCTGTCTTGCCATGTGATGCCTGCCACCATTGTTACGATGTAGCAGGAAGGCCCTCACCAGATGCCAGCACCATGCTCTTGGACTTCTCAGCCTTCAGAACTGTGAGTTGAATAAATGTCTATTGTTTGTTATTTACTTAGTGCATGGTATTCTGTTAGAGCAACAGAAAATGGAGTAGGACAGGTAAGTATGCTTTTATCAGATAAAAGAGACTTTAAGTAAAAAACTGTAAAATGAGAAAAATAAGGTCACTATATAATGACAGGGACCAATTCATCAAGAAAATATAAAAATTGTAAATATGTATGTACCAAACATTGGAGCAGTTATATATACAAAGCAAATATTAATAGATCTGAAGAGAGAAACAGGCTGTAATACAGTAATATTAGTGGGCTTTGATAGCCAGCTTTCAACAATGGATAAATTATCCAGACAGAAAACAATAAGGAAACATTGGACTTGAACTACTCTTTAAACCAAGTGGACCTGACAGACATATAAAGAAGATTCCATCAGAATATACATTTTTCTCAAGTGCACGTGGAACATTCTCCAAGATAGATCCTATCTTAGATGATAATACACGTAATAACAAATTTAAAAAGAATGAAGTCATTTCAAGTATCTTTTCCAGGCACAATAGTATAAAACTGGAAATCAACCACAGGAAGAATTTTGGGAAATAAATATGTGGTAATTAGACCAAAGGACCAAAAAAGAAATTGAAAATTAAAAAATATCTTCAGACAAGTGAAAATTAAAGCACAACATACCAAGACTTATAGATTGTAGCAAAACAGTTCTAAGAAGAATGTTTAGGGCAGTAAACAACTGCATCAGAAAAGAAAGAAAAACAAATAAGCAACCTAATATTACACATTAATGATCTAGTAATAGAAGAAAATTCTAAGCCCAACTCAGTAGAAGGAAAAAAATAATAAAAATCAGAACAAATAAATGAAATGGAGAATAGGACAACAATAATGATAAGCAACAAAACTAAGAGTTGTTTATAGGAAAGAAAAATGAATCAACATGCCTTTAACCAGACTACAAAAAAAAAAAAAAAAAAAAAAAAAGAGAGAGAAAACTCAAGTAAGTAAAATCAGTAATGAAAGAGGAGACATTACAACTGATACTATGGATATACAAAGGATCATGAGAGACTACTATGAACAAATTGACACATTCCTAGGTATATTCAACTTACTCATGCTAAATTGGGAATAAATAGAAAATCTGAACAGACCAACAACGAATAAGGAGATTGAATAAGTAATAAAATTTCTCCCATGAAGGAAAAGTCCAGGACTTGATGCCTTCATTAATAGATTCTACCAAACATTTAGATAAGAATTAATATTAATTCTTTTCAATTTTTTTTCCAAAAATTGAAGAAGGAATACTTCCAAACTCATTTTATGAGGCCAGCATTACTCTAATACCAAAGCCAAACAAAGTGACTACAAGAAATAAAAATTTCAGGCCAATATCCCTGATGAAAATAGATGTAATAATTCTTAACAAAATACTAGCACACTGAATTCAACAGCATGTTAAAAAAAAGCATTCACCATAGTCAAGTGGGAATTTCTTTGGAATTCAAGAATGATTCAACATATACATATATAATATTGTAATATAATACAACATAGTAACAGAATGAAATCCCTATAAAAACCACAAAGGACCTTGAATAGCCAAAGCAATCTAGAGCAAAATGAAGAAAGCTGGAAGTATCACAGTACCTGATTTCAAAATATACTACAAAGCTCCAAAACAAGATGGTTCTGGCATAAAAAACCAGACACATAAGCCAATTAAGCAAAGTGCTCAGAAATAAATTCACACATTTACAGTTAATTGATTTTCAACAAATATTCCAAAAACACACAATGGAGAAAGGACAGTGTCTTTAATAAACAGTGCTGGGAAAACTGGACAGTCACATGCAGAAGAATGAAGTTAGACTTTCATCTCATGTCATATACAAAAATTTTAAAAAATCAAAATGAATTAAAGACTGAAACATAAGCCCTGATGCTATAAAACTACTAGAACAAGGGGGAAAAGCCCTGTGACATTGGTTTGGGTAAAGATTTATTATATACAATCTCAGGAGCAAAGGCTACAAAAGTAAGAGTAGACAAATGGTATTACATAAAAATAAAAGCCTTCTGGATAGCCAAAGAAACAATCAACAAAGTAAAGAGACAACCTGTGGAATGGGAGAATGTATTTGCAAACCATGTATCTGATAAGGGGTTAATAGCCAAAAATATAAGAAATTCAAAAAACTCAATAGTAAAGAAACAAGTAACCCAATTAAAGAATGAGCAAATTTTCTCATGACTAGTCACAAGGCAAATGCAAATTAAAACCACAATGAGTTATCACCTCACACCTGTTAGAATGGCATTATGAAAAAGATAAATGATAGGTATTATTGAGAGTGTGGAGAAAAGAGAAACCTGGTACAGTGTTGGTGGAATGCAAGTTAGTACAGACATTATGGACAACAGTATGAGGGTCCTTCAAAAAATTATAAATATAAGTACCATATGATCCAATTCCACTACTGGGTATATATCCAAAGATATGAAGTTGATATGTTCAAGAGATATCTGCACTCCCATGTTAATTGCAGCATTATTTACAAAGTCAAGATATGGAATCTATCTAAATGTCTATCCATAAATGAATGGATGAAGAAAATGTGTTACATATACACAATGAAATACATTCAGCTTTAAGTAAGTCTTGTCATTTGTAACTACATGAATAAACCTAGAGAAAATTACATTAAATGAAATAAGCCAGATACAGAAAAACAAATACCGCATGATTTCACTCATAGTCAAACTCATAAAATTAGTGGGTATAATGGCAGTTAAATCATTAGCAAAAATAAAAGATAAACTAGTACATATTTACATGGCACAACAACACCAATATAGATGAAAATAAAAAAACTTTGATGTTCCGATATAATATAATGCAATAATGTAATATTGCATTGATAGAAAATGATATAAATATAACATATATCTAATATATGTAAATGTAAAAGCAAAATCAAATGGCATGTTAATTTCACTAAGCATTTTGATATATCTATAGTGCAATGATGGGAGAGAGGGGAAGTGTTGGTATGTGTTTGTGTGTATACATTTTGCATGTCATAAATAGAAAATAGTATAAAGGAGTCAAACCCCCATTTTGCATATTAGGAAGTCAAGTAACTCCATATAAAAATGGAAAATTAAGAAAAGTCTATTTATGTAAATATTAGAATGCTAGAATTTACATAATCCTTGACTCTAAGTAAGACACATTGTATGTCTTAGGCATTATAAGAATTATAAAAATGAGTAACATAAAATCCCTTCAAGGCTTACAGCCTATTAGAAAACATAAAATAAGTATACAATAACTATAGTACAAAATTACATATTTAGTACATAATGCCCTCAATGGCCCATTACTAACTATATGTAAAAAGTATTGTATTCTGACTGCAATAGATTGATTTGAGAGAGAAATAGAGTAATTTGGCTGAAAAATAGAGTTACTTGAGGTTGAAATATCTAAATGTTAACCCACTTAATAATGAAGATAGTAGCTAATATTTGTGGCGGCTTTGCATGGCTATCCTAATTTAATCTTCATGAGAACTCTGTAGGTTTACCAATATCATCCTCACTTAACACAAGAGTAAACAAGCAATGGTTAAGTAATTCGCCTAAGGCCAAGAAGAGCTAGGGTTTTAATTTAGAGCGAAATGATCTTGCATATGGGATTCACAACCCAAGTTTTTAAGTGTAGAAGTGCCAATACACCAAAAAAGATATATATTAAACTATCAATTCAGACTTACACTTTCCAAATAGAACAAAATGGATTTTTAAAAACATTCAACTAGGCCAAAGCATAAATGTGAAACCTTTCAACCTAAAATTCCACAGTGTATTTAAAATTTTAGAAATAGTGTTAAATATTAGGAACAAAGATAGAGGAAAAAGTTATATATTTTCAAAAAAATATCTTTTGGAATGCTATCCTTTTTATTGTTTTTTTTAATTCTTTCTAAAATTACAATATACTATCTAATGTTTATACTGTAACATGGTCAAATGTTTGAATACTAAAACAATAGAAAATATTCAAATTTCAATTGGTGTTGTAACCAGTGTTTTCACAAGTAATCTGATAACTGCAGGTTAATAGCAGGGAGTAAACTTTGACTGTATAGACTTTGACAGTATTATTGTTTATCCTTATTTTCCAGGGACAGGGTAAACACTGCTGTAGAAAATAGACTCTGATACAAATAACATATTTGAATGCTAAGGAGTAAAAGATTGTACCTTTTCATCTCCACCCTATGTCCCTCATCACTCCAGTTAGGAAATAAATTGAATGCACCTTAAGATATTAGCAGATAGCACTTTGGTTTACTAGGCTTTGAACATTACTGGATATGCAATCTAGAAATAAAGATCTGGTTGCATGTGTCACCTGTGTGGTGGGATACAAAGAATGCTTTTCTATTTGATGAAATTTGGAAATTTCCAAACAGTAACAAAATAATTGTATTGTTTTTATTCCAATGTTATTTTGTAGATTTTTTTAGCTTTTTAATATTGGCTTGTTTCTTTCTATTGCAAAACCTCTTGTCAACTTGAACCCATACACACCTGAGATCATATATAATCTTCAAAAAAAAGACAACAATAAGGTCATAATTCCACCTAACATAATTAGCTATCCTTCCTACGGCTGGAAGCATACTAATCCTTAACCTAAATGCTATTATGTAAAGTTAACAACACTTAAGTGCTGATATGAAGTCAATAAATCTAATGTCACATGACAAAGGAAAAAGTAAGGAAATAAAGATAATTTTCTTAGTACAAGTATATACATGCCTAAACATGTTTTTCACAAAATAAAAAGGAAATACTCATAATAATTACAGTCCTTGTTTCTTCAACTGGTCACAAGGCTTCAGCTTGTGTTGATAACTATCTTCTTCTACTACCCATTCTGTATTCCCTTTGCCTTCCAGCAAGCACCTCAGTAATGTTTTGTTTTGTTTTATCTGGAGGAGTGATCCAAACCTTCATTCTTGAAGGGTTTGGCCCATTTGTAGTCCTGTCTGGATTGGATTTTTGTACTTTCCCATTGACTTTAATCACAGGTCATGGTAATATTAAAAGACACCCTAAAGGATCTCCTGTGTTCTATGCATACTCCTCCTTTCCTCCACTGTAAAGTAATAGTCTAATTTTATCTCGATAGTCTGGCTCAGTCACCCCAGCCAACACTGTAACTCTCTTCTTAGCCTGTTGACTTAGAGGTAGGAAGAGCCCAAAGTGGCTAGGTGGCAATCTTAACTTCCAGTTTAATGGAATAATTAATTGTTTTGCCCTCTGAAACTAAGACCTCTAGGTAGGCAGAATGTAATACGTGGGAATAGGAAGCAAAAATTTTGCTAGTGGTCACTAGAGGGTGATGGTGAGTGGTGCCACTTCCACTTCTACACCTTGATTCCTGAACCCATGAATCCTGACTATGGGAGAAACAGTACCATATATTGGACACTGATTCAGAGCATACATGGCCTTCTGGAGAACTTTGCCCCCTCCCTGCAAAGTGTTATTACCTCGTTGGCATTGTAAGTGTGACTTCCAAAGGCCATTCCACCAGTCTATCAATCCAGCTGCTTCAGGGTGATAAGGAACATGGTGAGACCAGTGAATTCTATGAGTATGAGACCACTGCCACACTTCTTTAGTGGTACAATGAGTGCCTTGGTCAGAGGCAATGCTGTGTGGAATACTGTGATGGTGGATAAGGCATTCTGTGAGTCCACGGATGATAGTTTTGGCAGAAGCATTCCGTGCAGGATAGGCAAACCCATATCTGGAGTAAGTGTCTATTGAGTGAAGACACACCACTGCCCTTTCCATGATGGAAGTGGTCCAATATAATCAACCTGTCACCAAGTAGCTGGCTGATCACCCTGATATGGTGCCCTATTGAGGGCTCAGTTTTGGTCTCTGCTGCTGGCAAATTCGGCACCCGGTGATGGCTGTAGCCAGGTCAGACTTGATGAGTGGAAGTCCATGTCGCTGAGCCCATGCATAAACTCCATCCCTGCCACCATGGCCATTTTGTTTATGAGTCCATTGGGTGATGACAAGGGTGGCTGGGGAGAGGCTTAGTGGTGTCCACCAGATGGGTTATCCTACACACTTGATAATGAAAATCCTCCTATGCTGAGATCACCCTTTG
The DNA here is from genome assembly GCF_009761245.1 of Sapajus apella. NCBI lineage: Eukaryota > Metazoa > Chordata > Mammalia > Primates > Cebidae > Sapajus > Sapajus apella. The sequence goes on along the minus strand of NW_022436968.1, from coordinate 6,963,133 downwards.
TTGAGCATTCACCTGAGATCCAAATATCTTCACAGTTTTCTTTTCCACTAGGAAAGCTCCATCCACCTACCTCTTCCCCACATTTCTTTATTACCAATTTTTCAGTCATGCTTCTTGCAAGTCCCTGACCATCCAGCCAAACTATTGGCTACGACCCATGCATCAGTACTTAATCACACATCTGTCCATTTATTTTTCCATGCAAAGTGTATAACCATGTGCACTGCTAGAAGTTCTGCCCACTGGAAAGATTTCCCTTTGCCACTGACCTTCAGGTATGTCCTAGGAAGGGGCTGTAGTGCCATAGCTGTCCACTTTCAGATGGTACCTGCATATTGTGTAGAACCATCTGTAAACCAGGCCCTAGTCTTCTCTTCCTCTGTAAACTGATCATAGGGAACTCCCTATGAGGTCATCAGTGCAGGCTCGTGGAGAGAAGGCAGAGTGGCAGGAGTGGAGACCATGGGCATTTCAGCCACTTCCTCAAGTAATTTACTTGTAACTTCAGGACCTGCTTGAGCTCAGAATTCCACGGGGCTGAGGGAGCCTCAGGAAACTTACAATCATGGTGGAAAGAAAAGCAAACACATCCTTCTCATGGCAGCGGAAAGGGGAAGTGCAAGCAAAAGGGGGAAAAGCCCCTTATAAAACCATTAGCTCTTGTGAGAACTCACTCACTTTCATGAGAACAGCAAGAGGGTAACCACCTCCATGATTAAGTTACCTTCCACAAGTAATTTAATGCATGCATACTCTTCCTTACCTCCATTGTGAAGTAACGGTCAGACTTCATCTTGATATCCAGTTCAGTTGCCCCATCTTAGCCTGTTGACTTAGAGGTAGGAAGAGCCCAAAGTGAACAGGTGGCAATCTTAACTTCCAGTTTAATGGAATCATTGTTGTGTACTCTGAAACTCCCGCAGTGTCCCTCTCATGACACGTGGGGATTATGGGAGCTGTAACTGAAGAAGAGATTTGGGAGGGGACACAGCCAAACCATATCACAAACCCTTTATGATATTGTTGAAGTGGTATTGGGCATCTTTTATCCTCTTCCCCAAGAGCACTCAGTATACCGCTAAGGAGACTTGAAGCCTTTTGAATTCCGTTGTTCTTTCCAACTTTGCAAAATCACTTGAGTTCATCAATGTTTTCAGAGTGAAGAATTAAGCTATTTCAGTAACAAGGAGGTATGATTTCATATGATGCAGGAATAAAGTCAATCATATATTATTTAATATGTGACTTAAAACCCCACTCTTTAGTGCCTGCTTTGTTTCTGGTACTGATATAATTTCTAATTTTGTATGCTGTATCCAGTAACTCAAATCTTAAAAATAACTTACAAAATTTTTTAAGTTATCTATTGAATGTGCAGATGAGAAAACTAAGATCTAGAGGATTAAGTGACTTGTCCAAATACATTCAACAATGCAACAGTAGAGACAGTTCAACTCAGGCTCTTCTGATTGAAAATTGGTCATTTTTTTCATAATACCTTTAATATATGTTATGATTTATGCATATTGCTAAAATTTTAAGAAATAATATGAGACGCATAAGAGTGCAGGCTAAGATGTGGCTTCTTCCTGCACTTTGTCTCAATTTCTCCTACCTCAAGCTCTTAAGGGTTAGTTTGTAGATACCGGCACTTGAGGGCATTAGTCAAACTCCTTAAACAGGTTCTTGAGTTGCTAGAATTGTTAATTTCAGTGTGAACCTGTGCTGCCTAGTTCTGATCTGAGATTATATTCATTCATTTGCTTACTCTTTCATTCTGTGAATATTTATTGAACAGCTGCCATGTGCCTGGCAATATGCTAGATACTGTGGATTTACTGGAAAACAAAATAGACAAATTCCTGGAATCAAGAGTTTAACTTCCAGTGTGACAACATCATTGCAGCCTCTTCCTACTCAATTTTTATGACCTAGAATTAAGGAACTTTTTGATTTTAGGTACTGTCACTACAAATACAAGTATGTGAGATAGTGCATATGTTAATGAGCTTGATAATATTTGTTAAATGGTTTGATTTAGCCATTCCACAATGTGTTTGTATTTCAAAGCATGTTATACATGATGAATACAATTGTTGTCAATTAAAAAATAAATTAATACATTTAAAAATAGAAATGTTCTTTTCAAATTTTATTATTTTTAAAAATAAATAATTCTGTGAAATAATTAAATAACTGAGCAACCATTCCTATACAGACAAACATGACTAACCTTTAGAAATTGTTTGAATTCTGAGAGTTTATTCATAGAGCAGTACATTAAGCATAATCTTTTCTGTATTCACAGCAGTTTTATTAACTACATTTCATGAAGTTTCTGTTATTTTTATAAAATTAGCCAGTTGTGTTCAAATGTTGGGAATATCAAAGATAAGCCTACTTTACCACCTATAGTTGCTGATAATATTTTTCAGCCAATAGATCAGATATTTTCTATGAATTTTCTGTGGCAAATCAATTCAGAGAGCTTTATAGCATTGCTGAGTTCAAAACAGGGATTTATAGAATTCCTAGGTTTGAGACAGAACATCAGCTTATGCACAAGATATTATATTAATCTGAATGATTCAATGATTCTCCTCCAATACTGAGAAGCATTTTACTTCTGAGGTGCTTTGCTTTTGATTTTGTCTCAGAATAATATGTACTCCTCTCCTCACCACCTAACAAATATATGCACAATGGTTAAGAGTTGATTGATGCTATGCCTTCTGAGCAAATTATGTCCATTTTCTATTGGCTATTTAGAGCTTCGTAGAACTTACTTTGGTAACATTTGTCTTTCCTCTGTAGCAATTCCAGATTTTTAGAACAGGTGTTATGTAATCCAATTGTATAAGAAAATGACAATTTTGCAAACCCGAATTAAATATTAATTCCTTTCATCATTAATAAATATTTTATAACACTTCCTTATTTTTATTGATGATTGACCTAATTCTACATTTAAATGCAAAAGCATGACAGTTTTTATTCTTCACTTTTGAATCTTTGGATAGATTACTAATCGTCTTTCAGCTCTTACAAAAGGATTGAACTCCCCAAACAGTAAAGATGAATTAACCAAAAACTGTATGGAGTCAAGGTAAAAATATTTTTATTGACTGGGAGACATGTATCTGTTTCCTAGAACTCCCTTCAGTCTCCCAGATCTGCCTGGCATTACAGTACTGCTTAAATCACAATTCTGGGATTACTTTGGCTGCCTCCTACCCACATTGCTTTCAGACACCAAATCCTGTTTGTTAAACCTAAATATAATACATTCGCTTATTTCCATTCTCAGCAACAACCCTTGTCTCTCTACCACCCTCTTTTGCTTGAGCTACAATAATAGCTTTTTAAGTCTTCTTCTAGTATCCTCTTCAAAAATACTATATGTGAATTTATGTGCAGATTTGGTCAATCCCAGCCAAATTGAGTTGCTTCCCATTGCAAGGCATAATGTGCTAGAATGTTTCTTCATTGTCTTGTCTCTTCTGCAGCCATATCTATTGTCTCTCATTTCTTTTTCCCCATTCTTAATTCCTGTTGTTCTGTTTCCAGTTCTTTAAATACTGTGCTTTCCCCTCTTCAAATCCTTGCACACCATGTTCCTTCTGCTTGCTAACCTTCTTTACTTAGATCTTTCAAGTTGCAGCTTAAACATTATTTCCTCAAGAAAATTTTGATTTTTTTACACTAGTTAAGGTTCTTTTACAATGTGCCCCACGACACTCTGAATATATCTTAAGTATTTTGAAAAATTCTCATTTTGTGTACAATTATTTTTTCTCCCAATATTGGTCTTTCCTAACATCATGTAAGCTCTATTGGGTATAGTTTATTTTTGTCTTGTTCTTTCCTCTCATAATGTCAGCCACAGTATAAATTCCCAGTAAATAATGCTTACATAAGGGATTGAAAGATACATGTGTTACTCATTTTAAAGGTTTATTATTTATTGGGAAAGCTAAGGCTTACCCTTTTTATATAGGTGAATTATTTTGTCTTTGTTAAGAGATGTTCCTATTTCAATTTTCTTATTCAAGATGAAATTTTTTAAATGCATTAAAACAAAGTTGGTGTTGTTTGTAAAAATGTGTTTAGTTAGAATGATTTATTGATTGATTTGTATGTATTCCTAGTTGATGACTAGCTTTTGTTATATGTCTTCTTTACTGAAATTTGGGTCATATTCTTACAAAGAAGCTATATGAATACTTTTTAAAAATAGCAATATTAACCACAGTTGTATATCCGTTTGACAAATAATTTTTATGATTTATTAGTATGAATCTAGCCAGCAGGTACTTATTCTAAATCATAACACTTCAATAACCTTCACTGGGAAAAATATAAGTTGTGTGTTCTTTAGAACTCAGTTTAGCAAGAATTAAGTGAAGGATTTGAAATATAAGGTGCTTGCCCTCCCAGAGTGCTCAAAAGAATGCTGAAGCTGGAGAGGCTAACATGTCAGTACCTTGGCAATTCCCCTGAGAACTCCACACTATTAATCATTAAAAAGAGTTTTTGTAATATGTCAGGGGCTTATAATTTTGCTCTATTATACAAAAAAAAAATGTGACAGGAAGATAATTTCAATTTCTGTGTTGCTGAATCCATGTAAAAACTTTGATCACACAATTACAGAAAGAGTTCTGGTTTTCAAAACACAAACTTTATGTAATTAGAGTAATTTGTAATTTCTTAAGTAGAATTAATCTGCATGGCTATTTTGTAATTATAAAATGGAATTCTAACAGTGAATAGGTGGTATCTGAGGGCTCTTTTAACTGTCTCTGTATGAAACTATAATTTATGCCTTATGAAATAATGTTATATCAAAAGTAAATATGTTTCCATGTGTAATGTCTTAAGATACTAGAATGCATTGTTTAAAGATGATTTATAGCAGTATTTAAGAACTTAAACAGCATTGGTTTCATTTCACCATCCCAGAATTCGTTTACAAATACCTAAAATTCTTTACTATAGATTAATATGATACTCCTATTTTTCTTCAAAGGTCCTTTGGATCCTTTGATAGAGAAAGGGGTAAATTTAAGGAAACTACAACATTTCACAGATAAAGAGCACAATTTGGGGACTTAAAAAACAAAAAGGTTATAGAATGAAGGCTTCTGTGGTTCCTGTATCTCAGAGCTGAGTAGAATGATCTCTGATGAAATCTATTCCATCTCAGCAATAAAGCAACTTTATCTCAGAAGACTGCAGGGCTGTACATATCTGTCTGTGGAATGTAGCTTGAAATACTGAAAAGTTTAATGGTAATTCCTGGGGGTTAGTTTTTTGAAGAGTGCCATATAATTTGGAGAATGTGCCACTAACTCTGCTGCCTTAGAAAATTAAAAAAAAAGAAAAGTAAATTTGAGGAAAATGTTACCATCTGTTTAAATCTTTTGACAGTGTAGAGCAAATCAGAAAAAAAAAAGGTATTTGCAATAGGAGGCGCAATTGGAGTATGTTCTTAGAAAAGAAGACATGGATGAATATAGGTGAATTAGAATTGAAGCTAATGCCAATTTTATGATTGTAAATTTATCTTTTCCCATTATATGATTAAAAGCACAAGATTGTTAAGACCTGAAAACACCTACTAATTGAGTCCTGAAACTGAGTGCTGGAGTACTAACGAAAGGAAAATACTTTCATTATTTCAAAATACCCCAGCGTACCTTGCATTGAGTCCAGTCATTCCCAATTAAAAATTAATTCTATTGTTTGCGGTGATACAACTAACCAAGATGCCCCAGTGCCCTGTTAGAAGATGGTTGATTTACAAAGGTTTGCCCATTTTGTGACTAATTACTAAAAGTTTGGTTTCTTTTAACCAATGAAAAGAGAAAGAAAATATCATCTAAAATAAAGTGGGAATATACTTTAGAATTTTGTATTGACTTTATCTTTCCAACATTTCTTATTAAGCACTGTTTCTACTCTTCAAAATTAAATTCTTCTTGGGTGATTTTTCTTTCTTCATTTCCTCCCTTGCTTCCCTTCATCTTTTTCTCTCCCTCCCCCATCCCACGCTATTTTTCTATTTTTTTCTCTCCCTTCTTTTATTTTTCCTTTGGGGTAGGGTAATGTAGCCCTTTCAAAGTGATGAAAATATTCTATGATTGGATTATGGTGATAGTTACACAACTTTGCAAATATTCTAAAAATCATTGAATTGTACATTTTAGATGACTGAAACCTATGGTATGTATATTATATATCAAAAGCTGTTTTAAAAAAGGTGAAAGGCTAACTAGAGGTGAACTAAGATGACTGGCATAAGTAAAGTACAGAACAGCCAGCAACCTAGTCTCATCTCTCATCTCAGATTTATTACAACAAATCACAAGGCTAGACAGTCAGCTTCAGGCCTCAATTGGTATGTTCTTTCAGTTCTTACCAGTTTTGTGCTTTTTAGTCTTGTGATGGAAGAGATGGGCTATCAGAAATTTGGCATCATTCATACCTTTAACTCACTCACGTCAATTTGTGGACTTTGTGTCCTCCATCCTGAGAAAGGAGACTGTGATAATTCAGACAGATTTGCTCTTTATGAAGGTAAGCAACAGGATAGTAAGCCCTTGAACATAAAGGAATCAGTAGAAAAGTGAACAAAAAGCACACAAAAAACTTACTGTGTTTAATCAGATATAGTTAGGTAAACAGTTTGACTATTTTTGAAGTCTAGTGGACTGTATTCATTCTGAAGTAAATGCCATGTCACAATGGTAAATGAAAATTGAGTTTTTCAAAAAGTATTGTATGTTTGGTTTTTGAAAATATTTTGGATACCTAGAAAATAATCGTTGTCTACATCAGGAAATTTTTCAAAATACCTAAAAGTTAAATTCCATTATAAAACTAGGACAATAGGAATCCATGCAATCAGAATATATGTAACATTATACAAATACAAGATGTGTGTGTGTGTGTGTGTGTGTGTGTGTGTGTGTGTGTGTGTGTGTATGTATGCTGTCAAAGTGGTGTTTGTTTGGTTGCTTCTGGTGCTTCATCTCACTTATTATGACAGGAAATTCCTTTTCCCATTCTCTTTTTGAACGTGATGTAGCTGCATCTTAATTGACTTCAGATGTTTCTGCAGAGCTTTTCAAGTATGGGTTGGATTCTAAATAATTGTTTTGTTATATGTTTGCTCAAGTTAGTGCTATTGCTAGCATTGCCCCAAAGTTTGTCACTTAATTCCTGTGCAGAAGTTGTCTACCTATTCTAGATTATTGGAATAGCTTAAAAGAGCTACTTCAGCAGAAAGGGAGACACATTTAACATCTTTTCCCCCCAAGGCTAAACTATGTACTATAATTTATTCAAATTAGCTAAAAACAGGAAAAAATATATATCACTATAGAACGTCTAGAAAAGTGGTTCATATTTGTTCAAGTATTATTTCATTTAAATATTTTTCACTTAAAAACTATTCTCTTGTAAAAGATAAGTATATTTAATTTTAAGGAAACTTTGGCTTAATGGAATTTTGACTGCATGGAAACAACTGCTTAAAATAAGAATTCAAAGGATCCTTATTGATTATCTAGTCTCACTTTCTCATTGACAAAGAGTAGATTTTTACTTTTATGGAAGAGCTTATATTTCCCTCATTTGTATTTTTAAATTTGTATTTTATTTTATTTTTAGAAATAGAGTCTCACTGTCACCTACGCGGAAGTGCAGTGGCTTGATCATAGCTGACTGCAGCCTCAAACTCCTGGGCTCAAGTGCTCTCCTACCTCAGCCTCCCAAGTAGCTGAGACTATAGGTGCATAGTGTCATCTCACATAGCTAATTTTTGTTTTTTGTTTCTTTTTAGAGATGGTGTCTTGCTGTGCTCTCTGGCCTAGTCTCAAACTCCTGACCTCAAGTAATCCTTCTGCCTTGCCCTCCCAAAGTTTTAAGATTGCAGATGTGAGCCACCACATACAGCCTATTTTTATTTTTAAAAAATTAAATTGAGGACTTGTAGTTTTTATTAAGGATTAAAGGATAGTTTTTAAGATTTAGTAGGGAAACACATTGTTTCACTGGAAGGTAGTTTGCCAAAATATTTATAATGCTTATCTGTGATTGATTAGATTATGGTTTGATTTTTTTTTTTCATTTGTTTTTTGTGCTCCAGATGTTTCGTGATGAACATATTACTTTTGCAACAATGAAATAACATTTTAGGCCTGGCATGGTGGCTCACACCTGTTACCCAGCACCTTGGGAGGCCGAAGCATGCAGATCCCCTGAGGTCAAGAGTTCCAGAGCAGCCTGGCTAATGTGGCAAAACCCTGTCTCTACTAAAAATACAAAAAATTATCCAGGTGTGGTGGTGGGCACCTAATACAAGCTACGTGGGAGGCTGAGACATGAGAATCACTAGAACCTGGGAGGTGGAGGTTGCAGTGAGCTAAGATTGTGTCACTGCACTCCAGCCTGGGGACTGGAGCAAGATAATGTCTCCAAAAATAAAAATTAAAAAATAACATTTTATAAAATACATTTTGGCTTTAATAACTTTTTGGCTTTAATAACATTTCACAATTTTAGATGACATTTAAAAAATTGTAGTAAGAACACTATGTGAGATCTACCTTTTTAGCAAATTTTTAAATTTGCAATACATTATTGTTGACTATATTATATGGCAGATATCTAAAGTTTATTCATCTTGCTTGACTGAAACTTTATGCCTATTGATTATTAACTCCCATTTCTCCTCCCCACAGTGCCTGGTAAACATAGTTCCTCTCTCTGATTCTGTAAATTTGAGTATTTTATTGATAGATACTTAAGTGGAATTACGTAGGATTTGTGTATCTGTGACTGGCTTATTTCACTTAGTATAATATCCTCAAGGTTCATCTATGCTTTGCAGATTGCAGAATTTTCTCTTTTTTTAAGTGTTATTTTTAAAGGTATATGCCACATTTTCTTTATTCATCTCTCACCAGACATTTAGGTCCGCCTCTTGGCTGGTGTGAACAGTGTTGGACTATATATAGGCATGCTGGTCTTCTTTTCAGATCCAGATTTTAAAATTATTTCAGATAAATATCCAGTATTAATTTCTTGATCATATAGTAATTTTATTTTTCAGTTGTTTTGAGAAACCTTTGTACTTTCTTCCATGTAGGCTGTACCATTTTGTATTCCCATCAACAGCTGTGGAAGAGTTCCAATTTCTCTATATCCTGGTCAATACCTGTTGCCTTTTGACTTTTTGATAATAGCCATTCCTAACAGGTGTGAGATGATATCTCATTGTAGTTTTGATTTGCATTTTTCTGATGGCCTAGTGATGCTGAGAACCTTTTCATGTTCCTGTTGGTCATTTGCATATCTTTTTGGGGAGAAAATGTCTTTTCAGCTTCTTTGCCCATTTTTTTGACTGGGCTATTTGTGTAGTTTTTTTGATATTGAGTTAAAGGAGTTATTTAGTGTTTTGGAGATTACACCTTATGTGTTTTGCAATATTTTCGCCCATTCTGTAGTGCTTGTTTTTGACTCATTGTTTTCTTTGCTGTGCAAGAGCTTTTTAGTTTGATGTAGTCCCACATGTTCATTTTGTTGCCTGTGCTTTTGGTGTTATCTGTCACATCATTGCCAAGACCAATATAATGAAGCCTTTCTCTTACTTTTCTTCTAGGAGTTTAACAGTTTTGAGTCTTATGTTTAAGCCCTTCACCTATTTTGAGTTGATTTTAGTGTACGTTGTAAGATAAAGGTATAATTTCACTTTTATTTTTTTTTGCATGTGGCTATTCAGTTTTCTCAGCGCCCTTTGTTGAAGAGACAATCCTTTCACCATTGTATGTACTTAGCACCCTTGTCAAAGATCAGTTGACTATATTTGCATGGGTTTATTTCTGGGTTTTCTGTTCTGTTCCACTATTCGATATGCCTGTCTTTATTCTGGTTCCACACTGTTTTGTAATACGTTTTGATATCAAGAAATGTGATGCCTCTAGCTTTGTTTTTTCTGGACTGTTTTGGCTATTTGAAGTCTTTGTGGTTTCATATGAATTTTAGATTTTTTTTTTTTCTAATTTTGCAAAAAATACTATTGGGATTTTCATCAGAATTGCATTTAATCTGTAGAGTAAGTAGTCTGAACATTTGAACAACATTAAGTCTTTCAGTAAATATAGGATGCTTTTCCATTTATTTGTGTCATAATTTCTTTTATCAATAACTTATAGTTTTCAGTATAAAAGTCTCTGTCCTTAGTTTAATTTCTTTCTTTCCTTTTTTTTTTGAGAAGAAGTGTCTCACACTGTCACCAGGCTGAAGTACGGTGGCACAATCTTGGCTCACTGCAACCTCTGCCACCCAAGTTCAAACAATTCTCCTACCTCAGCCTCCAGAGTGGCTGGGACTACAGGCATGTGCCATCATGCCCAGCTAATTTTTGTATTTTTAGTAGAGATGGGGTTTTACCATGTTGGCCAGGATGGTCTCAATCTCTTGGCCTGGTGATCCACCTGCCTTGGCCTCCCAAAGTGCTGGGATTGCAGGAATGAGCCACCACGCCCAACAGTTAAGTTTATTTCTAAGTATGTTATTACTTTGGAAATGTTGTGGCCTTTTTACTCCTGTAGTTTGGTGGGCAGGAGTGTTGCAGTTCTTTTACTCCTGGTGCCTGCAGCTCAGCAAGGAGGAGCATTACAGCTCTTTCACTCCCACAGTTCAGCAAGTTCTGGGTTCGTGTCCCATGACCAGTGGGAATAAGGAACGTGGACATGAAAGAGGGGGTAAGTTAGAGTAGAATTTATTGAGTGGAAGAAAAGCTCTCAACAGCAAGAGGAAACCCAGAAGTGGATAGCTGTCTGTGAGGCTGAGTCCAGGATTTTTATGGACTTAGAATGGGGGAGTGTCTGCTGATTGGTTTATGGGTGGGCCTGGAAAAGGCATCATTCATTTCCGTAAAGGGCATCACTCACAAAGAGCCAATTGAGAGACAGTGGGTAAGATGAGGAAGGAAGTTCTCACTCCAGTCTGTGGATTCTATCCAGAAGTGGTAGCTCAGTTTCAGGCTTTAGATTGTCTTTGGCTTGAAGGTCAAGTTTCACTGGGGACCCATCTTTATCAGTCTAGGAATTTGTCTGTCTCTTGTCGCTATCTGTACTGTTGTAAATGAGATCATTTTCCTCATTTCCTTTCCAGACAGTTTATTTTGCTAACATCATACTCAACAATGAAAAACTGAATACTTTATCTCTATTAGGACTAAGACAATGGTGTTCACTTTTCCAATTCTATTCAATATAATACTGGAAGTCCTAGTCAGAACACTTAGGCAAGAAAAAGAAATAAAGGCATCCGAATTGGAAAAGAAGTAAAATTCTCCTCATTTACAGATGACATGATCTTATATACAGAAAACTTAAACACTACCTTAAAAAACTGTTAAAAGCCGGGCGCGGTGGCTCATGCCTGTAATCCCAGCACTTTGGGAGGCTGAGGCGGGTGGATCACGAGGTCAAGAGATCGAGACCATCCTGGTCAACATGGTGAAACCCCGTCTCTACTAAAAATACAAAAAATCAGCTGGGCATGGTGGCGCGTGCCTGTAATCCCAGCTACTCAGGAGGCTGAGGCAGGAGAATTGCCTGAACCCAGGAGGCGGAGGTTGCAGTGAGCCGAGATTGTGCCATTGCACTCCAGCCTGGGTAACAAGAGCGAAACTCTGTCTCAAAAAAAAAAACAAAAAAAAAAAAAAAAAAAAAAACCTGTTAAAACTAATAAACAAATTCAGTAAAGATACATGTTACAAAATCAAATTACAAAAATCAGTTTTGTTTCTATACTCTCATTTTTAAATATCAAATTTGCCCACAATAAATTTAAATCAGACCTACTTCTGTATAAATTATAAACATATATATATGAAATTGAAACTAATGATGTTTATATTTTAACTTGAAATATTTGTGCATGTGTGTATATATTCATAAATACGTATGTATGAAACAAAGGTAAAATACTCATATACCATAAGAGAGTTTTCTTTTAAAGCATTTTTTACTAAAATTTCAGAAATAAAAAAATGAGAGGTAATCATTCCCAGTCCTTTATTGTTAGTACTTTTATCAACCTACTTGTCATTCATCAATCACTAAAATGTTTTTTTGAGTGTGCAATATGTATCAGGTTAAGGCTTAAGACCACACAGAAGGCATAGCTTTTGCGAATCTTTTGATCTGGTATAGTGCTAACATGCATAAATGAAAAATTTAAGATACTATGACAGATTATGTAGATAAATTTATAGAGACTGGAGTGACCATTCTTTTGTGGGAATGGACCACTCCAATGCCTTCTTAATTTGGAAAGGAGTTTTAGAGGCAGAGGGACAAGTAATGCCGAAGAATAGATGTACAAAGGACTCAAAGCAGAAAGGAAAATCTTATCCGTAATATTAGAAATATCATTCTAGCTTTATCCTACTTCTAGGAGGGAAAACCCCTTAACCAGTATTAAATGGTTGTTTCTTAATTTGTTTTTACTCAAAGAAAAAGTATTGTACCCAAATCTCCCTTTTTAGATTTCATTGTACTTATTTATATTTCATGTGTTAAAAATTCAAAATTAAAAAAATTATTTATAACTTAAATAATTATTGACTAACATCTGGACACATTGTTATTTTTTTGACCTGATCATTCTTGACATAATCTACTTTTCCATTTCTTTTTAAATATACTTTTTACTCAGTCATGTTGTATATCTTTTAAATATTTTATTTCTTCATCTCAAAATTCTCCTACTTTCTTTCAGCCCAGGATCTGTCAATTTTTTTAAATGCTAATTAGCATTTAAATGCTATTTTTCTCAATTTCCAAGTAACTATAACCAGGAATTATTATATCAATGGCCCTTTGAAACATCATAAATTTTGACATATTTATTGGTTAATTTCTAAGAACTAGTTGAATTGCAATCATACTCGTACAGCTACATATGTATGTGTATATGTATACACACACACACACACACAAACACACAAATGCCCACATATATATTCATAATTTATCTCTGGAAGTAAATTATAGGCCTTCTTCTTAACCCCCTCCTATACTTAAATAGCCTTAGGGAATTTGATATTTGATTTACTATTTGGCAAACATGGAATTTAATGATAAAAACTTAAGATTTGCTTTTCATTTAAAATTATGAAATTCTAATATGTTTTTATTTGTTGAAATATGTGCAAATTTATTTAAAATAAACAAAAACATATTCAAATTTAATTGACAATTTTGATACATTTTTAAAAATCCATGTTTAACTTGAAGTGGGAATTTATATTTTTTAAAATCTCTGAGGTACATTATAATTTTTTTTTAAACTACTACTGAAAGTACCTTTTTCTTTATTTAACTTTTTCTAGTATTCATAGGTTATAGATATAATAATACTATCTTTTTAACTTTGTGACCATACATGAGAAAACTGAGGATCTCCATGCCTGTACTAATTAGAGGCAACCTCCTTGTACAGCACTATTTATTTCTTTGCTGTTTCAGTTTCCAGATGCCTGTACTCTTCAAACATCTCTTCAACCTTCAGACTGTGAAGCACTACCCAGAAGACGAGACTTTCTCTCATCTCTAGTGCTATATAATCTGCTTTTCAAAAGTCAACTAAATTTGGCTTCTTTTCCTTGGCTACCTATTTCCAGTTTATTCACTATTCCACAGTATGAAAGGAAAATCAAGCTCCTCCAGCTAAGAGACTCTTGTTAGCTAAATAATCACATCTTTCTTTTCTGTTGAATAACACTCAAAATAGTTTAGTAAATTATTATTATTATTATTTACTTTGAAGAGGAAGAAATTGTTTTATTTGTTGAAAACAGTTGAATGTGTTTGTAGAAACACTTATTTCCACTTTATGGTACTAATGGAAAAATTAAATAAGATAATATGTGATTTTTCCTAGGCCATATAGGTAATGATAGTGAGAATTAAAACCTATTTTTCTCAATTTCCAAGTAACTTTTTTTTTTTTTTTGCTGCACAATGCAATTATACATATATTCCTTCATTGTTTTGAAATAAAATAATTGTTCCTTTCAGAGATTACATGATTATGATTCAATTGTATTTTAAGAGTATTATATTCTTTTAAAACGTACTCAGATATCTTGAGAGGGAAGGCATTATTTAGATTTTAAAAATGTGATACTAAAACAGTTTCTTTGCTCTTTTCTAGCTCTTTTCTAGCTAGTATTTTCTAGCTCTTTCTAACTTTAGTAACTTATGAATATAAAGGGTTTATTGTGAAAAATTTTTAACATGTTAAAATAGTTTTCAGATGAGTTAACAGAAATATGAATATTCATGATGAGTTAGCTTTTTAAATTAGGTATAATTGAGTTGAAAATAGCATTTTATTTTAAATTTTATTTTTCTCATTATAAAATCTGCTTCTAGAAAATTACATTTAAAAATATATAATATTCTAAAAATTATTTCAAACTTCTGTAATGCTTCTATTTTCTAACACACACACACACACCAGTATATGAATTATAGTCCTAAAATATACCTTTAAAATCAAATGTAGCTCTGTCTCATATGTGGAGGAAGCTGTGGTATTTCATTTAATATAGGTTTTAAAAAATAATTTTATGGGCTTAAATGTTCTGTTACTGCAGGAATCATTCTCTGGGCTTGTGATATATATAAATCTTTCAGTGAAATTAGAATGTCCAGTATAAGGTTGAATACCAAAGGTTGTTATTTGAATTGATGAAAAAGTTCTAGTAACTAGTGGAATATGCCTATTCAAAAATGGAAAACATTTTATTGTTTTAAATTTTTATGTGTGTCAATTTTATAATACAAAAAAAAAAACTCATCAAAATTGCTAATATGCATTGAATGGAGTTTATTATAATCATTATCAAAAGTTTCAAGCAGGTACAAAAGTACACAGAGTAGTGTAACGAGCCCTCATGTATCCAGTATCCACTTTCATCAATTTCAATGCATGACCATTGTGTTCATGCATATATGCTTATTTTACAACCTTCCTCCCAATATTATTTTGATGCAAATTTCAACAATATATTATTTGACTTATAAATATTTCTGGGTGAATTTCTAAAAGAGAAAACTATTTACATGCAAGAACTATGCCATTATCAAATTAAAATAATTAGTAATAATTCTTTAATGTCATCAATAGCTACCCATGTTTCAAATTCTCAATTGTCTCATCAACATCCTAATATTTTGAATTTACTTATTTGTAAATATAACCTCTACTTTCTAACATCTCTATAATTTTCCAATTTTTATATGTCATTATTTTCATCTCTTAATCAGTAAGTTTTTCCATAATTTTTTTCTCTCTATTTTTGTTCCCCATGTAACAAATAAATGTCATTTGTGCAGTAGAGTTTCCCACAGTCTGGATTTTAATGATGGCATCCCTGTTGAGTAGTTTAACAGGTTCATCATTTCATGGAATTTCCTGTAAAATGTTAGCTGGGTGTAAAAGTTTGATCAGAATCATGTTTGATTTTCTTTTGGCAAATCTATTTCATAGTGGTAATGTGTTCTTTCATTGGGAGTTTTATTATTTTGGCTTGTTTCCTTTTTTGATGTTAATGCCAACTGATGCTCAATGACTCCACTAATTTATCAGGTATTGAAAATGGTTGTTCCAATCTTATCATTATTAAGATACTGATTAACAGAATACTTCTTTTAAAACTTGATTCTTTTCCTTCATTTGCTGACTCTCAAAAATAATGAATTTGTTTTCTAGCATTGTTTAATGATGAGTGATGACCTGTTGTTATCAACTCATGGATTTAGACATATTTGACATATTTCAACCCTTTGCAGTTATTATTCTAATCCATGGCTAGTTACTGTTCTCATTTTAATTGCCAGAGTCTCCTCAACTTTCTACTAAGACTTTGGGCCGCTCTTGCCCCAAACTGTAAATCAGCCATTTGTCCAAGGAACTTTGGTTTTGGGGATTGCAATTTTCAGTCTTTCAATAGTCAGAGTTATTTTTTCTTTAAGATAAACTATGTCTTGAATTTACATGGCTTGTTATAATTCAGAATCAGGACTGCAGCAGTTTTACTTAACCATTTATCTTACATTTATATTTCCTTTCACATGCATTTTCCATTTTTCAGTTGCACTGAAGGTGATATAATTAAAGTATCATATTATTCACTTTTGTCCAATGTTACACACAAAACAGACATAGAATAACAATTCAAATGCTATCCCATCTATATGAGTAACTTGAGTTTAAAATCTGTTTGGATTTCTTTTCCTCTTCATCATATATCTTCTTAGGATATTACAATCAAATTATTATGTTTTAACATCATATGAAATAGCTCCTGTCTATGTGCTTATACTACCAACTGGGTACGTATTTAGGATCATATTTTAATTTTATTTTCTACTGTCAGAAAATTAACCCTTTTAGTTTATTTTTTTACATTAAAAGTGGTTTATTCTGAGTCAAATATGAGTGACCCTGGATTGTTACACAGCCTCAAGAGGCCCTAAGAGCATATGCTTCCAAAAAGGTATTTGGGATATAGCTTGGTTTTATATATTTTAAGGAGACAAGTTACAGGCAAATACATAAATCAATACATGTAAGGTATACATTGGTTCAGTCCAGAAAGGCTGGACATCTTGCGGTGATGACAGGGTGGGTGGGCTGACAGGATGTAAGTGGATTCAAAGATTATCTGACAATCCATTGGTTGAAAATGATAACCTTTGCCTAAATAGTTGAACTCAGGAGAAAAGAAATTCTTGAGTTAAGATAAGGGTAGAGTTAAGATAAGGATACATAAGATAGCTAGACTTAAGGCACTTTGTGAAAGTTTAGGTTTTTATTATGTAGATAAAGCTTCCAGGGAGCAGGCTTCAGAGAGAATAGATGGTAAGCCTTTCTTATTGAACCTTAAAAGGTGTCAGACACTTACATCTTTCCTGGATAAGGAGAAGACCTGGAAAGGGAAGGAAGTTCTGTACTGAATGCAGATTTCTACCACAAGGTACACCTTTGCAAGGTCACTTCAAAATATATCAAATAAATATATTTTGGTGTAAAATACTTTTATTTCTCTCAGGGCCTACTACCTGTTAAGTGACACTATACCAGAGTTAGGCTGGAATTTGGTATCTTATGCAACAGTCTCTTTTGTTAGTTCTGGGATCTCTATTTTAATGTTAATGGTTGTCAGTTGTGCCTAACCTCCAAAGTGTAGGCATTTCTTTATAGCAATGTGAGAACAGACTAATACAGAAAATTTGAGATATCGCTCACCACCTGCGGAAGTCTGACCTGTAGACCCTGACTGACTCAATGAAGGATGAAAGAATGCACTCTCACACCATTACAGTGATACAAGTGGGCTAGGAATGGCTGTTGGCTGCTTTCAGAGGGTGAAAGGCAGCCAATCAACCAAGATCCTCTGTCCATCCATGCTTTTAGTTATAACAGAGGTTCTGTGTTAACACACCTGTGAATAATTAACATGGTTAAAAGAATGATTTTACAACTGATAAAAGCTTTGGGTTCCAGGGCTCAGCGTAAATTCTATGAACAGATAGTTTCCCTTTGATCTTCTCTGAGGCCACCGAATACAAAATTAACATGAGGAAACAGAGTGGAGACAAAGGGATTGTCTCTATCTTTCTCCGATGCTAATGGACCAGCCGGCTGCCTTTGGCCTGCCCCAATAAAACCTTTCGGCCTTCCAAAAGATTTGAGACTATAATATGTAAGTTTCCCTAAATATTTTCTGTAATATTTTACCAACCACCCCAAGTGAATTCCAATAAAAATTGGTACTGAAGAGTGGAGCATTGCTATATAAATACCTGAAAATGTGGAAGTAACTTTGGAACTGGGCCACGGGCAGAGGTTAGAAGAATATGGAGGACTCAGATGAAGACAGGAGGATGAGGGAAAACTTGGAACTTTTGAGAGACTTATCAAATTGTTGTGACCAAAATGCTGATAGTGATATGAACAGTGAAGTCCAAGCTATGGAAGTCTAGATGGAAATGAGGAACTTATTGGGAATTGGAGCAAAGGTCACTTTTGTTATGGGTTAGGAAAGAACTTGGTTAGATTGTGCCTCTGTGCTAGGGAACTGTAGAACTTTGAATTTGTGAGTGATGATTCATAGTATCTGGTGAATGAAATTTTTAAGGAGCAAAATATTCAAACTCTAACCTGGATGTTTCTACTAGCCTGTATCAAAGAAATGATGTGAGCAAAGAAATGATATAGAACTGGAACTTATATTTAAAAGGAAACAGAGATTAACGGCTTAGAAGATTTGCAGCCCAGCCCATGTGCTCTCTAAGCTTGCAGGCTTGGAAGATTTGCATAACTAAAATGAAGGCAAATGATATTAGCCAAGACAGTGGGAAAAATGCTTTGAAGTCATTTCAGAGTCATTTGTGCAGCCCCTGCCATCACAGGCCTAGAAGAACTGAATGGTTTAATGGGCCAGGCCCAGGGCCCTGTTGCCCTGCACAGCCTTGGGACAGTGCTCCCCACATCTCGGGTGCTCCAGATCTAGCTATGGCTCTAGGGGGCCCAAGGACTGCATGGGTCATTGCTTCAGAGGGTGCCATAAGCCTTGGTGGTTTCTCATGATGTTAAGCCAGCAGGTGTATAGAGTTTAAGAGTTGAGGCTTGGGAGCCTCTGCCTTGATTTCAGAGGATGTATGGAAGAGACTGGATGTCCAGGCAGAAACCTGCTGCACTGGTGGAACCCTCATGGAGAACCTATACTAGGGAAGGGAAATGTATGGTTGGAGCCCTGGATGTGGAATACATAGTCAAAGGTTTAATGACTGCCCTGCTGGGTTTCAGACTTGTGTGAGGCCTGTGTACTCTTTCTTATGATCAATTTCTTTCTTTTGGAATGGGAGTATTTACTCAATGCTGTATCTCTGTTATATCTTGGAAGGAATTAACTTGCTTTTGATTTTACAGGCACCTATGTGGAAGGCATTTATCTTGTCTCAGATGAGATTTTGGATTTTGGACTTTTAATAATGCTGGAATGAGTTAAGACTCTAGGGAACTGTTGGGAAGGTATGATTGTATTTTGCAATGTGAGAAGAACATGATATTTTGTAGGGGTCAGGGACTGAATGATATGATTGAGATGTATGTCCCTGCCCAAACCTCATGTTGAATTATAATTTCCAATACTGTAGCAAGGGCATGGTGGGAGGTGAATGGATTATGGGGGTGGTGTCTCATGGTTTAATATCATCTCCCTAGTGCTGTTATCATGATAGATTTCTCACAAGAGCTGGTTGTTTAAAAATATATGGCCAGCTAATTTTTTGTAGTTTTAGTAGAGACGGGGTTTCACCGTGTTGACCAGGATGGTCTCGATCTCTTGACCTCGTGATCCACCCACCTTGGCCTCCCAAAGTGCTGGGATTACAGGCGTGAGCCACCTGTAATCCCAGCTACTCAGAAGGCTGAGGCAGGAGAATTGCCTGAACCCAGGAGGCGGAGGTTGTGGTGAGCCGAGATCGCGCCATTGCACTCCAGCCTGGGAAACAAGAGTGAAACTCCGTCTCAAAAAAAAATAATAATAATAAATAAATATATATATATGTATATATATGGCATCTCACTCTTCTCTCTCTTCCTCCTGCTTTGGACATGTAAAGTGGAGGCTCCCTGTTTGATTTCTGCCATGATTGTATAACCATGTGTCCCAGGTTCTTGGCCTCTACTGCCCCAGGAATGGGGGAAGGGGCCCTAGAGGTGAGGTGGGCTTACCATTCATATAAATATGATGGACCCAAAGAGTTTTGCAGAGAGCGATTTATTAGGCAGAGAAAGAGAGAGAAGTAGAGAGAGCTCTCACGCTGTTGTGGGAGGGGATCCCAGAGAGGGAAATCCATGCAGGTAAAGAGGGAGAGATCCTACGTTGCCATGGGAGGGGATCCGGAAAAGGAGTCTGCACAGGTAAGGGGTAGTGAAGTTTTAACTTTGAAGTTATTCCTGTCCCATTCATGTTCCCATCCAGTGAGAGGAGTTATTTCAAACTTCCTCTGGAATGATTGATCTTTGACTCTGATCCCAGATTGGTTGCTTGGGCCCACAACAGAGACCCTCCTTCCAGAGCATTTGGCAGGCTTTCTGAACAAAAGACGCTCACCTGGAATTTTATCTAGCCCACACACGGGAAAGTTAGATAAAGAACTCTAGGTTCCCAGATGGGGAGGTGGATGGTGGTATGGCACTGGGAAGTTCTTGCCCTTGAAACCATGTCTCTTGTGGACCCGGGAAGAGAAGTTAACGTCCCTCAATTGTATGTTTTTTGAGGCCTCCCCAGAAGCCAAGCAGATGCTGCCATGCTTTCTAAAAAGCCTAGGGAACCACAAGCCAATTTAACCTCATTGTTTTACAAATTATCCAGTCTCAGGTATTTCTCTGTAGCAATATGAGAATGAACTAATTCAGAGAGAAAAGTAATCTTTGTGGTTTTACTCAATTTTGTAAGCCCTAAGTACCTTAAAAAAAATTTTTTTTTTCAAAAAAAAAATTGGGAAACAAAACAAAGAATTAGTAAAACTTTAAACAAAAGATAAGCACTGCCTATCTCTAATGATGACAGGAAAAGAAAATTCTCAAGTAGCTAACATTTAAATTATTTAGAATTAAGGCAAAGAACAAATTATATTAATTTAGATGGTGGAAACATTACTAAATGAGTATTTATGCTTTTGTATACAGGCCTGGTCCTGTATCACATGAAGGCAGTTTATATTGACTGTCATCTGCTCCCAAGTCTGAAGATGAGGCTTTAGTTAACTTGAATTTGGTGCCAGATACCAGTGTTGATGTTTAAGATTCAGTAGGATTTGGGTCAGGTGTGATGGCTCATGCCTGTAGTCCCAGCTGTTTGAGAAACCAAGGTAGGTGGGTCACTTGAGGGGCCAACATGTTACACCCTGTCTCTACTAAAATACAAATAAATAGCCAGGCATGGTGGTGCATGCTTGTAGTCTTAGCTCCTTAGGAGGCTGAGGCATGAGAATCTCTTGAACCCAGTTGGCAGAGGTTGCCATGAGCTGAGATCATGCCACTGCACTTCCATCTGGTCAACAGAGCAAGACTGTCTTAAAACACACACACACACACACACACACACAGACACACACACACACACACACACACACACCCCAATTCAGTAGGATTCAGTACTCTTTTTCAGACAAATTAAATGTACCCAGGAGTCAAAGCCTTACAACTTAACAGCACAGTTTAGTTAGCAATATTTGATAAACATCCTGGGACTGGAGAGAGCTTTTTAAATGATGTCTAGTCATTTTGCTGGAGCAGGTAAGACTGGAATTTTTGACTTAATTGGAAGCTTTAAAAACATTCTTCAACCTTGCAGTGATTAATTTTTATAGTTTTGATAAGCCCCAAGCAATAGGTCTAAGTTAGATACTTAATTTAGTGTTCAATTTTGAAAATGTTTGTCAAAGATGTTAAAAGCTCCAAAACATTTTATTAAAACAGAATCATAGGTCACTGTAAATTAACAGTTATTCATTTATCCAATGTGATAAAAAAGGCTTCAAAAATGATATAAAAACTTATGTGGATGTAAAAACTTACCTCTTTCAAAATTTAGTTTTCTTAAGGCAGTTTTAAAAACCTAGTAAAAACAACAGGAATTATTGCAAAATCTTTATTTCTAAAGCAAGTTGTCAAAAAAAGATAAGGAAGAGCCTGCAATGTGATTGTTTTTTCTTATGGGAAACTCCTTCAGATAACCTGAAAGTTAAACTTGATGAAAAGAGAATGTGACTTAATCAGACAGGAAGAGTATGCCCAGGGTTGAGTGAACACTCTGTCATAGAGCGCTTCTGCAGGAGAATATTTGACTCTTAGCAACAACATGAGAAGTTGCCTGGTTATACTGAACACTTTAGACATATGTTTGGGCTCAGAAAACAATACACCACAATGGAAGCCTCAGAAGCAGCTTCAGATATAAAAGTTTTTGGCCTTCTGCCCTTCTGTCACTCAGCTCCAGTTTCCCATGAGGCTGCCCATACAAACTGGAATCTTTCTTCCTCCACATGGATCCTAGAAACCAAAACTCCTTTTCATCAGAGCCAGCAATACAACCTAAATATATTACCTTAATTTTTTCCTCACTTTTCTCTGTAAGAACCAGCCATAAAAAATTCTCTGATTTTTTTGTTGGACTGTAGATTATAACACCCTCATACCCAGAAAGAAGGAAGTGCTTACTCAAGGACATTAAGAAGAATCTATACAGACAGACAGGCCTTGCTGGTTTTTTCCCACACAGTCTAGTAGCATTAAATTATACCATTTTTAAAATCATATTTTCACATGTCTTTCCATACTTTGTTGAAAGTATAAAATTGACAATTTACCCTGTATCTTTGGTCTTTCTTCTGAAAACTCCCCCATATATACACCAAACAAATCTGCATAGCTTCCCTTCAACCATTCTGTCTTTTTTGAGCTTTTATATTGATTTTTCAGCCAATCTGTAGAGGGCCTCTGGCCACTAAGTGTATTAAGAAAAGCCAGAATTAAGTTATACTGGAGGAAAATAGTGTCTTTTTAAAACCTTCAGGATAAAAATGTTTTAGCATCAGGCTACAACAACAGATGTAGAACTAGAGGGAGAAAAAATGTGTTATAGGAGCCAACAAAAGATGGAGCTTCAATGAATGGATGTGTGAAAGAAAAAAATGGTAAAGAAGAGAGTTAGCATCTCTGGTCTTCTCAAAGGGTGGAGAGCTGAAAGCAGCAGGGTACCAAAATTGAACTTTTAAATTATCAATCTGAGAAATTTAAAAAACAAACAGATTATGGAATTAAAAATTTAAAACCCACAATTTCATGTAGAGTAAATCAATACTTTAGGAAATCTTGCTCTAATCAATCCTTTAGTTATATATTAGCATATTTTAATGTAAAAGCTTAATCTCTAGAAAGACTATTATAAATCTCTTTTACTTATAGCCAACTTAATCACATAAAAAATTTCTTTTATTAATTCTGTTTTTGTGAACCTTATCATGACTTGCAAAAACCATTTACAACATGCTCATACTTTCTATTTTGTAGTAAATATCCATCTGCCTTAAATAACCAGTAATTTTATGTTAGAACAAAAATTTATCATACAATATTATTCTTTTTAACCTTTCTTGTCAGAAATGCCTCTTTATATATGTAGTTTCTTCACACCTTTTCTCTTACTGGTTTCTTTTAAATTTGTTTCATAAATAATATTAAAATGAACTTTGAATTAGATAAAAATTATTTTCCTTTTAAAAAGAGCACAGTTTCATGTCTCTATTATATTTTTTTTTTATACAAAGCACATCTTGTTTTGGCATATGTGATAAGCCAAATTATATAAAAACTAGAATTTTTATACTTGTACTAACCTTACATTTTTGTGAAAACCTATAAAGCAGAAATCTTGAATTGTCTGTCGCTTCAGCACTTCAGCATTTTATAGATGAGAATCATTTCATAAACTTTTTAAGAAAAAATAGTTTCCTATATGTTTTTTAAAATTGGAAATTACACAGACATTTATTGAGTTTGTATTATTTAATTTACTACAATTTAAGATTTTAAATAACATGACAAGGTCATTTATAAGCATTTATCCTGTAACATTTACCTAATTAATTTATTTTTAATAGTTTACCTAGATTACTTATGAAAACTGAGATGTTAGACAAAGCTAGAAATTATTTAAAGTTATTTTTCTGTTAAACATTTTTGTTTTTAGTCTGTGACTATCAGGTATTTACCCAAGTAAGAACCTTCAGTTTAAATATATGGTTTTTAAATTGTTTTGGTATTAACTCAGGATTTCACTGTAATCATTAAACCAACAATACTAAATATCTTAGTTATAAAAAATTACACAAATATAATTCTGCTTTGCATTAGGTTTATAGTTTTGTAAGCTTCATGTCAAAACTGGACATCTCATAATATCTAGCAGAGGTAAATATAAAACTACTTGATCAATAAATTCAGACAAAATGTTGACAATTCTGAAGACATGCCTAAATTTAACAGTAATTTAAAAGTCAACTTATTACTTAAATCACATAAACTTGAAAAATATTTGAGTTTATTTATGTAATTTTTGAGTACTCTATTTTCAAGTCAATTTGGTACCTTGTGGCCAAAACAATTCACAAAACAGATGTCCCTATATGTAAACATGTCTAAACACACATACACACAAACATCCTATTGCTTTTACTTCAGAACTCCAGCTATTAGATAGCAATAGAAACTCATCAGCTTACAAAAGAAAAATAAAGAAAAAGAAAGATCCAAAGAGTGAGTTTTATCTTGACACTAGTAGAAAACAAATGGCAGATTTAAAGCAGGTAGAAAAAGAAAATAGAGAAACAGAGAACTTAGCTTTGAAGACTCTATATTGTAAAATATGCACAAGAATAGACCAGAACCAGATGAAGTACTAGAAAATCCAGCATGCCTTTGAACTTTCCCATTTACACAAATACTTACAAGGAGAGGTGCCAAAAAACCAAATTGGTTGCTCCAAAGGGGGTCATTCTCTTTGTCTTTCTTCATTTGTAAGTGATTTGTTTATATATTTGTTTTTCTTTAAGGGAAGGACTGAACTATAGTCTAGATTTCAGGGTAGTGGAGCTGAGAAGCTCAGTCTCTCACTTGTTTATGCAAACGGCACTCTGGTTTCTTGAGCTAATGCAAAGATGAGCGAATTGAAATTTATTATGAGAAAAAAGACAATGGAGAAGATCCTTTAGAATGCACATATAAACTAAAAATATGATCCCGAAAACTTCTCAGGAAAAAAACCAGCTCAGAATAAACTAAAGGACTGTCGACCAAGTGAGAGATCCAGGGCTCAAAACAACTAACCAGTTCTATCAGAGGAGAATTTCCAAGTCAGGGGGCTTTCAGTGGTTCTGAGTTCAGGTGATTCCTTTAGCAGGTCCTGAGTTTTCTCTGAGGCTACCTGTTGGGTGCCAATTAATGCCGATGAAAGAAACCAAACCCTGTGAAGTATTTAAAGAGATTTATTCTGAGCCCAATATAAGTGACCACGGCTTACAACACAGTCTCAGGAGGTCCTGATAACATGTGACCCTTGATTTAATTTTGCTTTATAATTTAGCAAAAAAATACGTTTTTCCAAAGTTCAATTTACAAAACAATTTAAAGAAGACCGGCCTCAGTCCTTGTCCTCTCTACGCTGTATCTTTTTTTTTTTTTTTCCACTGTGGGTAAACAATGGAGTCTTAGAGTTAGGGCATAATATTCCTTTTTTTTTTTAATTGGAAATTTCTAGTGAAGATAATAGCATTATGTCACTGTTTTTCCAGATAGTTTGGATGCCTGAAGATGATAGTATAGGAAGAGCTGATTGGATAATATTTCCTTAGCCTCACATGCAGAAAACAGTTGATTTGCACCTTCATATTTCAGAGTTACTTGTGTGATCTAAAATTACCTTTTATTTTTATTCCTTCAATTGTATTCTGCCATAAAGCATTTGCTGTCAGTGATGTCAAAATTTGATTACAGTCTGTTTTTTTTCTCCTTTATAAATGCCTTGGAGTTTTTTCCTACATTCTCAAAGTTCTTTTTCTTTGCTTTTTATTTGTTGTTGTTATTTTAAAATTTTGCTAGAATTAGGGTAGATTATGTTTCCTTCTTGGTTTTTATGGTGACTTTGCCCAAGTTTACAACGTACTCTTCATATGTACATGTTTTTAACTTAAAGTATTTTTTAATTTTTAATTTTAGTATCCATTCTGCCTCTTGTTTTGGTTTTCTTCTTTAAGGAGTCTTCTTGTATGTTGGGTTTTTTTTCCTAACTTTCATATTTGTGACACCCTTTTGAATCATTTGTATCACTTTCTTTACTTTTTTTAGTTAAAACATTTTTTATGTTTTTATTTTTGGTTTTTATAGTGCTACCCATTTTGTTTGCATTCTTTTGGATTCATTTTTCCTTTTGGAAATTACTTACTTTCCTTAATTTTAAATTTCCTGAGTTTTATCACCCTATTTCTGAGTTTTTCTAATTTTCATTGTTTTTTCATATCTTCTATTGTTTTCTTAATTGCTTTAGCTCATTTAAAAAAATTAGGCTAGAGTTTCAATCTGATTTGTTGACAGTTCTTTTTTTTGCATGCTTTCATTGCCGGTAGGTAGGTTGTTTTCTCCTTATTTTCTTTTATAATCTTATTACAACTTTACATAAGATGTGAACACAATGTTTTATTCATTTTTAATTTTTGACCTGAGATTAGGCTTTCTAGAATTTTAAACAAAGGTAGTGGCTTACAATTTCTTTTCTATCTTTATAATTTTAAAACTCCCTATTCTGGTGGTTTTTATACATAAAAATACAGCTTCATACTTTCACATTTATCCTGGCCTTGTCTTCTTCTCAATGTTTTTCTAGACTTGTTCTTCAATTACTCTTATTCCAATTTGTCTTGGTTGTTTTTTATTTCCAAAGTTTATCTTTAATGTGAGACTTTGTTCTGAAAAGTAGCTTTTGGGAATTCATAGGATTCAGATTGTTCCAACTATTTTTTATCTGAACAACAAACACAAACCTTGCCAGTGAATTGGCATAGAAAATGCCCTCTCAATTACTGCTGATCTCATTGACAACCTATTGGCTATTTTGCTATGTTAAATGGGCTTTTGGTATCTTTTATTTTCTCCAAGACTGATGCTGATACCATGAGTGTTTTCTGGCTATTAATGGCTTTCCCTCACTCAATTCCAATTTGAGAATCCTTAAGGTAGCTTCTTCATTAATTTTCTATGTCTTATAACAAATTATATGCCACATAATACACTTGGCCGCTTAAAATTACAGCCATTTATTACCTCACAATTTTCGTGTGTCGAAGTCCAACAGACTTACCACACCTATATCCTTGTTGGAAGGTATCGTCCGGCTGAAATAAAGGCGTTTTCTGTGCTCTATTCTCATCTGTGGCCTCTATTAGAGAAGGATCTGCTTCAGAGATCGCTCAGGTTGTTGGAATTTATTTCTTTGCATGCAGCTGTGCAATTCATGGCAGCTGTCAGAGTCCTTAAAGGAGAGACAAAAGCTGTACTTTTTGGAGTCTCTAATTTTAGGGAAAGAATGGATTTTCTCCACAGGCAGTTCATAACATGTCTGTTTCCTTCCACAAGGCCAGAAGAATCTCTTTCTTTTCTTTAATAATGCCCAGTCCTTCTTTTAATGAATCTCACTTGATTAAGCCAGGTCTACTCACGTTAATTTCTTTTTTGTTTAACTCAAAATCAACTGTTTTGAGACCTTAATTACATCTACAAAACCTCTCCATCTTTACCATGTAACTTAAGGTAATCATGGCTGTGATATTCCATTATACGCAAAGGTTCTTTCCACCCTCAAGGGGAGAGATTACACCGGGTGTGTACACCAGGAAGGCAAGAATCCTGGGATCCATTTAAAAATTCCATCCATCACAGCTTGTCACCTAGTTTTGTTGTAGATTTTGTTCCTGTTTTTGTTTTTGTTATTTTGCTATCCTAGCTGTATTATCTTTGTGGAGGAATTCTCAAACTAGCCACCATGATTATCTTTCCCTAAAATCCTTTAATTAAAGTTTTGTATATTAACATAGTTTAACAGGAAGTAATATACAATAGTAACACAAGACTACAGCATCATAGGTATGATATTCCTATATCAAAGTATAGGCCCTCAGTCCCTCATCATTTTAATTTAAAATTATATTCCTCACTGATTTAGCTGAATCTCCTAAGCTCTCATTATAGAAACCGGCTCATGTTTCCATTATAGCAACTAGTACATTTTATTATCTATATTCTTTTACACTTGATTTCTAAACTGGCAAACATGGATCCCTACAGGAAATTCAAGGAGAAAGAGAGACTAAAATTTGTATTAAAAATTATTTTTTATTGCTTACCTTTTGGTTTGTATTATCAGGTAAATTTCATAACATATGAACTAATTTTAAAGGTAGTTTATACATACAGTTTTAAATTGAGTATAATATGTGTTTTGTAAGTATATATTAATTTGTACATATTTTGGGGCATGTGCTCATTTTTTACATAATAGTCTTCATGAAGAAAACATTTTAGAAACCACTTTTTAGGTAGTGAACTACTTTAATAGGTACTATATGTCTCCATTTCTATCCATAGATCTTTTGCACTTGGCACATAAATAAAAACAATAAAATGTAACTGTTCTGTAATAAACTAACATGTGTTTTCACTTACCTGGAACACAGCATTATCCACTGTGGTTTTATCTTCTTTTGTTAGCTTTACCATACCAGTTCTGGTACAACTTTTCTAATATATCGTTGTTTTTAGTATGTGAAAACTATCACATTATGCTTTTCATATTATTTGTTAATATTTGTTTACTGATAGGATGAATATCATGAAGAAATGTTCCTGAATCTTTCATAGAAATGCAAAACTTGCTTTCCAGGTTATATTTTGTTTCCAAGGAATGAAGAGTATTAAAATCTAAATTGTTTCCTTCTGTTTGCAAATGCTCTTTAGGATTCTTTAAAATTCAGAGCTCAAACGATCTAATTGGCAGTTGTACATACCAAGCTGAAGTTAGAATTGATTATACACTGCGATCATCTGTTTGTTCTATTTAGAGGTGAAAAAGCATTTCTTTTCCCACTTTGGCTTCAGTATTTGTTTGGCAATCAAAGTACTTGGACTTGTAAGTTACATCAGCATAAAATACTTTTTAGAAAATGAGATTTGAAGAAAATGTATTCTTCAAAACAATCGTCAGTAGTTCTAACATCAAAGAAAAGTCAGCTACTAGTATATCTTATGAAACAAAATCACATATAATAATGTAAGATACATTAATCACCCAGATGTACATGAAACTATGTCTTTAGATCACCAGTTAAAACATATATACTTTCTGGTTGTCATGATGTATTTATTATCTCCCTTTGCCCTCCCCCTCCAGTAAAGGATTTAAAATTATTTATCAATTTATTTGTTCATTTCTTATTATTTTCTTTGTTATCATTTTATAACCATTATATTTAATGACCTTTAATGCAAATATTTTGTTACTTCAAGAAAATAAAATGATTTAAATGTAAGGAAAATACATTTTGATGTTGGAAGCTAAATATTTACATATTAACAATTCGTACTGTCACTTGATGAATGTAAAAAAATCATATGCAGTAGAAAACCACAAAAAACTCAATAATTTGAATAATAATATGGAAATATATTTATTTTAGGCAACCTATAAATCAGATCTTGTCAACCTAAATATGTCCAATATGTACATTGTTAAATCAAATCAATTATATAATCTTTCTAGCTTTAACAGTGACTTTATTCTTTTTAAACATTACCACGATTTTACTTTTATTTTTCCATTTGTAAAATGAAAATGCACTATCATAGACTAGGTCAGGAAGGGATTAAAGCAATATGAGAATTAAGCACAATGCATGTTAAGATGTCGTACTCCCTGGTTTTTGTGGTTGGAGAAAAGAAAAATGTGGTCAAGCTGCATTTCTACATAGCTTCTTTCTTTGTTCTAGTTGGAACCAGCCCTCAAGTATGAAGGAAAGAACAGATACTGGGGTCTTTTAAAAATAATAATAATAATATATATATACATATATATATACACATTATATATATATATGTGTGTGTGTGTGTGTGTGTGTGTGTGTGTGTGTGTATGCGTGTATATATATATTGAAAAGTCTCGCTCTGTCGCCCAGGCTGGAGTGCAGTGGTGCAATCTCAGCTCACTGCAACCTCCGCCTCCTGGGTTCAAGTGATTGTCCTGCCTCAACCTCCTGAGTTGCTAGGATTACAGGCGTGTGTCACTACACCCGGCTATTTTTTTTTTTTTTTTTGTATCTTTAGTAGAGATGGGGTTTCACCATGTTAGCCAGGATGGTTTTGATCTCCTGACCTTGTGATACACCCACCTCGACCTCCCAAAGTGCTGGGATTACAGGTGTGAGCCACTGCACTCAGCCAAAAAATTGTGTTTTTAAACAAAAGTTTTTTTTTCTTCCCTAGATCAAAAGTGATATTCAAGCATAGAACTAGAATATAACTGTGTTACAAGTGTCCAGAAGAGAAGTCTTGACTCACAGTTTTCCCCTCTTCCGCCACCCAGGTTTACTTCTACTCACTCTCCCCATGAGTCCAGGGATCATCACTAATGTCTCACCTCCTCTCATATCTGCATCCCACAGTCCATCCATTAGTGAGATTTATTGGTTTCACCTTCAAAATATATGCAAAATCTCACCCTTTGTTATTTCTACACTGTCAATACCCTAGACCAAACTACCTTCAGTTCTCATTTCACCAGGCCTCCTACTTGGCCTCCTTGCTTCCACTCTTGCACTGCACTCCACTCCTCTCCTCTCCGATGGTCTATTTTCCATTTAATTGTCATAATCATATTTTTAAACAAAACGATCATATCACCTCTTGCTCAAATCTAATGTCTTCCTATTATACTTGGGACAGAATCCACACTCCTTACTGTGTTTACAGGGCCCTCCAGGATCTGGTCCTTTTGGCTGCTTCCTACTACTTTCCTGTTACCTGCATACTGCTGCATGCAGCTTCATTACAATTTTTAAAAATACCAGGCTGTGTTTTCCTCTTCGTCTTGTCACAAATCTCCTTTACTTACTGATTCACTTCACTCAAATCTTTACTCAAAATTCAAATTATCTTTCTTATCTACCATCCAACCACCCTCAGATCTAAAATTATGCCCAGCCGTATCACTTTGTAACCTTTTACTCTGCCTTATTTCTTACAGTGTTTTTTTTTCACTGATTAAAACTGTTATATATTTATTTTATCACTGCCTCCTTCCCCCCACCCGAATGTTATCTGCATGAGAGCAGGGAGTTTGTCTGTCTTCTTCACTACTATCTCCCAGCACTCAGATCAATGCCTGGAAACAGAGAAGATGCTTAATAAGTATTTGTGAAAGGGAGGAAGGAAGAAAGGAATAAAAGAAGGACAGTAGGGAAGAAGGAAAGGAAAAAGGAAGAGGTGATTTCTTCAAGGCTTACTTTCAGTGTCCCTCTCAGATGGAATTATCTTCTCTACTTTAATATTACTTTATCTACATGTCTCTTTTGATACTTTCATTCTTCTTATTTGTATGTGTGTACATAGAAAATATTTTCCTGTGAACTGCCATCTCTTCAAATTAAGGTTCTGCTTGCTTCGATTCCCCAAAATACATAGTATCACAGGATTTAATAAGTTATTAATTAATGAATAGGTGATACTACTAGTGCATACCTGGTGGGGTTTTTGGTAAGAGGTGCTTTTCAAAAATAAGAATGAATTGTGACAGTATTACTATTCTTCCCAACTTTCTGGAAGAAAATTTACTAACTTACTGGAAAGCAGTGTGGTGATTCTTCAAAGAGCTAAAAGCAGAACTAGCATTCAACCCTGCAACCCCATTACTGAGTATACACCCAAAGTAATATAAATCATTCTACCATAAAGACACATGCATGTGAATGTTCATTGCAGCACTATTCACAGTAACAAAGACATGGACTCATCCTAAATGCCCATCAATGACAGATTGGATAAAGAAAATATGGTATATGTACACCATGGAATATTATGCAGTCATAAAAAAGAAGATCATGTCTTTTGCGGGAGTATGGGTGGAACTGGAGGCTGTTACTTTTAGCAAACTAACTTAGGAACAGAAAACCAAATACCATATAATGTCACTTATAAGTAGAAGCAAGATGATGATAACTCATGACACAAAGAGGGGAACAACAGACACCAGGGCCTACTTAGGGGTAGAGAGTGGGAGGAGGGAGAGGATCAGAAAAATACCTGTTAGGTACTATGCTTAGCATCTGGGTGATGAAATAATCTGTAAAACAAACCCCTGTAACATGACTTTACTGATATAACAAACCTGCACATGTACCGTAAACCTAAATTAAAAGTTAAAAAAACTACATAAAAAATAAAAATACAGTGATGGGAGTTCTAGTATATACTTCTAGAGTGGTTCGAGAAACCCACTAAGATTAATATAAAATCTTATCCAGGACAAACAGAATTAAAAAGCAGTTGTGCAAATGCATTTCAGCCCCCGCTTGCACTTGCGTTTCATCTTCTAAAACCCCACCAGGCATGCACTAGTAGTATCACTAATGCAGGTCCCATCCCCAACCTCAAAGCCTGTCATCATGAAGCCATATCAAGAGTGTGATAGATAGATAGATTACATATATTATATATGTGGTGCATTATATAATTCTTTTAATAATTATATTAAATATATAATATATGACTAATAAATTATTAATGATTATATAATCATTTGTATATTACCATAACAATAATCTCAACATTCCAGAGAAAAGTAAATTCAGAGGAAGCAAAAGCCACTGGAGTTGGAAAGGGATGCATTTCATAAAGATTAAAATTTAAAACAGATGAATTTTACAAATGAAGAAACCTTAAAGCACAAGTTTTCATTTTGTATGGCATTTTAATCGTCTTTATTTTCTAAATTCCTGTCTGGTTGCAAATTAAAGTTAGAAGGAAAAAAAGTTCTACCAAAATGCATAAGCAGAGAAAGACCTATATATGTATAAGAATGTCATTCACACCGTTCCCTCTATATCTCCAATCCCTGAATATCTATTAATTGATTAAATAAATTATAATGTATCCAGACAATGGAATGGTAATTGGCCTTTAAAAATGTGAGATGTGAGTAAAAGACTATGCATGTGTGTACACATATACACACATGCTACTGGTATGTGTATATGTATGTGTGTGTGTGTGTTCTGTAATATTATACACCAAATTGCTATCAGTGGTCAGGACATGGGTCTGGTGGTGGGAGGTAACTGCGCGATGTGGTGAGGGGAACACCAGTTAAACTGTGGGGAGTGTGCTTTAATTTTATCTTCCTATATCTCTCTATTTCTCAAAATTTGTAATATGCCTTTTATCATGAAAAAAATCAAAGTGGAAAGTAAAATATCAGAGACAACCTATATTGATCACTTTTTATGAATAAGGAGATGCAGGAAAATCATAATTAAATGAGACTGCCTTACATCAAGTAGTACTAGACAACGGAAAGGGGAAATCATTTAAAACGTACTCATTTATGCATATCCTATATTTTTCCAAAATACAGTACAACCAAAACATCTAAAGAATTCAAAATTAAGGAAATAACAGAGAGGAGATACATTTTTTAAAAAGTAAAGCTAAAAAGAGCTGGTGTATTATGAAATGCATATGCTGGAGCTGTATCACATTTGCAAAAATTGGGCCACAAATGTGGGTTTAATATTTCTAACAGCCAGATCAGATAAAGAAGCATGATTCACAGTGTTCATTACCTAAAAACAAATTTATTGTTTGGAAGCTGTAGCAATCATTTTGCATCAGATTGAGGGCAGAGAATTAAAGCTTCTTTCACACGTCATTCAAGTGCTGAACTTAACTGTAGAAAGGTTCCATTCTAAAATTAAGATCAAAGCCAGGTGGTCTAAAACATACCTATTTTAAAAGTTACAAAAGGGGAGTACCTTAATCTTCAAGGTTACATAGGGCATTAATGAATTTTGGGAAGGATCACACTCATGCAAACGTTCATTTTGATATAGTAGTATTTCAACTTTGAAATAACTCCTGTCTTTAATATACTGCTTACATTGTTTGTGTTATGGCTACACATTTTTACTAACTATAGTTTTCACTAGCCATTTCATGTTATTATTTTTTGAGACAGAGTCTTGGTTTGTTGCCCAGGCTGGAGTACAGTGGCGCTATCTTGGCTCACTGCAACCTCCACCTCCAAGATTCAAGGGTTTCTCCTGCCTCAGTCATATTATTTTTGCAATAAACAGAAGGTACTTAAAACATCCAAGGCTAGTTGTTTGTTATCAGCTTGAAAGCAGAACCATAATATACTTCATTCCTCAATACTTTATTATATGTAATATTTTTCGTAGAAAAGAGGATGAGATTCCACTGCTATATTGGGAAAATTTTTTTCTGTCAATATCAAGATGATGGAATAAATCTTAGTCATTCTTCGGATGTATGCCTTTATTCTCTGCTCAGAATGGTACTAGGAATTGTAGGAGGAGGAGTGGGGCAAATGAGATGTAGGTCGTGGTTCCTATCCTGGTTTGGTTTGCATATTAGAAGGCAAAGGCTTTAGAATAGCATCCTAAGCTCTCCTGGGCCAGGTAGATAGCACTGGTCCAATTTGTGGTGGATAAACTTCACAAGTCAGTGTTTGGAGGTGAATATAATATACCTAATATCTACATAGTGCTTTAATATTTCCAAAATACTTGCCCTTGTGTTTGGTCCTTTCAGAATCCATCTGCTTAGAGGAAACCACAAGTTTCCTCTTATTTTCAAGTCTCCCAGCACATATAAGTTGAAACCATATACCAGGCTTTCTACACACCCTTTACATGCTTTTCATTGAATCGTGTTGGAAAAGTAAATGTTTATTGTGATCTGTAGAGTTTAGGAAGCTGAGGCTGAGGAGGGTTAATATTTAACCTAAACCACCCACTACAATTCAGAGCTGAGATTTCCACTGAGCTTTGCCATTTTCCAAATCCAGCAGTGTTCCTGTTTGTTTTCCATAGAGCTAGGGCTCTTATCAACCTTGTTGCTGCTCAGACTTGGGCTGTATTACCTGATGTCTGGGAACCTTTGTAAGGGGTGTTTGCATTGAGGCTCAAATGTCTAGCCACAGTGAATCTTCTAGAAAGATATCTAAAAGAGGGAGCCTGAACATCTTCCTATCTTCATAAAATTAAGATTGAGTCACAAGATGGAGAAAAGAGAAGCTTGATGTGTTTCAGTCTACCTTGAGCCCAGGCCCAGTGAGGTCCACCACTGATCTTCGCACCTGCTGTGGTTTGATTAAATGAGCCAGTAGAAACTCTCTTTCTTGCATGAGCTAGAATTGATCTTCCTATATTTGGATCTGTTAGAGCCCTGACCAACAGAGTTTTATGAGTTAAAGAATGCAACAGATATAAAATGGCTTCTGTTTCCTGGCCAAACATACATTTTGAGTTAGACTTTGCAGTGATGTGTTAACAGTTTAAGATCTGTGGATTTCAAAAACCTAAAAAATAGCCTTTAAAAAATGGGTGAAAAATATCAAATGTCAGTGAATAGAAATGTACTTTTGTTTTAAGAGTACCAGTAAAATTATTATTCTAAGAATAATTACACGGGTTAAATTATTTGAGTGAAAAGTAAAACAATGGACACATTTGAAATTAAAACAATGCTTAGTGACATTTTAATTTTATAATAAAGGTCAAAATAAATTTTATTCCATTTGATGCTTTTGAATAATATATAGAAACTCAAGTGTGCAAATACAATTTTCTGCCCATAAGGTAATGTGGTTCCTTTTGTTGTTATTTTGGTCTTTACTTATGACTGGTAGTCACAACCAGTAAGTGTATTTAGGGCATATGAATCTTCAAGTCATATCCAAAGTCATTAACATTAATAGCTACATTCTGAGCAGTTTACAAAATGAAGAGGGGGAATTTAATAAAGTCGTTATAATGGATAGCCAATTTGCTCTCTGAATATAAAGGCATTTAGATGTTATATTTTAAAAAATAAAAGCGCTTTCTAAGAAACTTTTGAGAAATATCTAAATTATCTAGAAGTCTTTTTTTTAGTTTGTTTTAATTTTGGCTCCTAGGTAAGTGCTGAGATACTTTTGGGAAAATAGCATGCACTAGAGAGTCTGGGCCCAAATATCCCCCTTACTACTTAAATCATTTTAGACAAATTTATCCAACTCTGTTTCCTCATCTGTAAAATTGAGTTATAAAATGCATGGAATGGTGCTTGGCTTATAGTAAAAACTAATAGCTGTTAATATCTTATGATATGACACAGCTGAATCAAAGTAGCTTTTATGTGCTTAGCTAATTAAGTAATGGCACTATAAAATTCATGACTTTGAATCTTATTTGGAAGATCAGATTCTGTTCCTTCTCTCAGCTTCCCCATCAGAGCTTTCTCTCTCTGAAAAGCAGACTGTCTTTCAACTTTGTACCAGAGAGGAGTTATCAAGGAAACAAAATATACAGATGGGTAAACAGTCTAAGGAGACTGAAAATTCAGGTGCCTTATGAAGGAGAAAACAGCTGCAACAACAAAAATCCCTTAATTGTTCATAGTTTTAACTGTTAAAACTATTCATGTTTGAAACCCTATTGAATTTGTATAATGGTCTTTAGGAGAAGATACACCAGAGATATAAATAAGAATTACCAAGTATCCAGAGAGATATGGTACACTTAGCTAAAGCAGGAAGCTTCACCCTTTCCTGACCTACCTGCTAGCACAGTGGTTAGCCAAATGCCTTCAAATTGGACCAGTGCTTCTAGTTTTCCACAAGCCTTGCTGCCCCTATTGTGTTGTAGCTGGCATGATTAACATGCTTATTTTACTTCCTGATTCGTGAAGCCTTCTGAATGTTTAAAGTCTGATCTAACGCCACATCTATCACATTGTAGACATTAAATAGGACTTCCTATGGCATTTAAATCAACATTCAACACAATGGCTACTATTTTGCCATAAGAAAAAAAGGAAGAGTTTAATGATTGATCCTTGAGCATAAGCAGTCAAGAAAACATAAAGTTAAAAAGGAGTTTTACTCATCTAGAACAGCACTTTATCAGTTTATGAGAAATTTAGATTGCAAACCTGTATACAGTTCCATAAAATGTTTGCTAAAAACTGATTTTATAAATAGCTTAAATGAAAAAAAATGAATTTCTAATTCTAACTATAGTTTAGGATGGAATTTAAATATTTCAATTAAGAGTAGCAATTGTAATCATATTTGTTTTTCTTCAGAAAGGGAAAGTCAATTGCATATTTTTTTCCATCCCAAAAATATACTTTTGGAAAGATTTCTAAAAATCCACGGTGGCATCCTATTTTCTTTCCTAGTACTCATGGCCAGTTTCTAGCATCTTCTTTTCTTTGTCACTTTAGTTGTATTATCTCCACCCCAGACTATTGCATATACCTTTAGCTGATCTTCCTGCCTTGTAAAATCCCCTTATTCAAATATGCTACTCTCTAACGATACAGAATTTCAATTAAATAGGAGGAATAAGTTCAAATAATCTGTTGCACAATATGATGACTGTAGTTAATAACATACCGTATTCTTGAAAAGTTATGGATACAAAAGCATTCTCACCATGATAACCATGTGAAGTAATTCATATGTTAAGTAGCTAGATTTAGTGATCCCACAATATAAATATTTCAAAACACTATGGTGCACATGATAAATACATACAATTTCATCTGTCAATTTAAATATTTAAAAAAAAAATTATACTACACTGGTCTTTGCTGCAGGATTAATATTGAGAAAACACATTTTACTTGATCAATATCTAATATCATTATCTGTCAAAGTACTTTTTCTACCTGAAATGTAATTGGAAAAGCTGACTCGTCCGTAAGCCAGAGTGATTTCTGCTTACCCTGAGCTTCTGGGCCACTCCTTTCTCTTACAGCCACATGACAGTTAACCATGCCCACATTGTATCATAGTAATTTCCTATATTCTATGTGCACTCCAGTCCTCAGCAAATAACTGGGCTAGTGTGATGAAAAATGCCAAGTTCAGTACTTTCTAGATTATAAGCGGTCAGTACATTTTATATTGAAATTCTGATATTGTGCATTTCAGGACAGCAAATCCTCTCCATGTTGTCTGTGAAGTTTTAGACAGAGTTTACTAAAAATAGCCTACACCTTCACCTAACATTGAGAGTGACATGGGCTTACCAAATATTTGTTTTTAGAATCTTGTATAATAAATAGTAGACTTTGAATGTTAATGTTATGAGAATATGAAGAAACTTTAAAGCAGACTCAACTGATTGTCACCTGCTATTTTTTTAATGTTAATATTCTAATTTTCTGTCAAATTAGTTGTAAAATATAACATTATAATTTTCAAAGAGGGAAAGAAAAGGTTCCTAGTTTATGCAGACACTGAATTTTCAGTATCTCCATAGTCTTAGTTCATGGATCCCAGGCTCTCAGATGTTTCCTGCTGTGCCAAATGCATAAACCTTGACGTTTGATGTCACTCAACCTTTTCTCAATTCTAGGTTTCTTTCTCAGCTTGCTAACTCTGTCTTGCAATCTGTCTAGGTCCCTAGATAAATGAAAATTACAATTAAAAAAAATGAGGAATTGTTAAAAAGGACAGAAACAAAAACACTGAAAGCATGAAAGACATACAGAGCATGCATTTCTTTGGAAGAGAGATTCAGAGACAGCAATGGCAGGTGACTCAAATGACTTATGAGTGACTAAAGCAAGGACTGTCTGTCTACTGCAAAAATTAGCATATACTAAGTGCTCTTGCAACCAATAGCTTTGATAAAAATAAATATTTTTGAAAAATGCATAGGGTTAACAAAGGAAAAGGCATGTTTGAGACATTACCCTATCTCTTATATTTATTTTTATTTCCTACCACTCCCCATAGACTCTTCTCCAGGTCTGTCATGATACCAGATGAGCACAGTACTTCACAGATTATAAGCAGTCAATAAATTATGAGTAGTGTCCACAACTAGTTTTTAGTAGAAGTCCTGGATTTGGGGGTTATTTAGAACAGTGTTGTTTGGCAATGAAAATGATATTTTAAAATCTTATTCATGTTCTATTATTCTGCTATTTTCTTACCATTCTAGATTATTATTAATCCTAGGAATTGAAGCAGGTTTTCTAATCTCCTGATATATTGTATAGATGGTTGGGGAAAGGTAGTAAAGAAAACGTGAGCATGTGAGGTAACTTTAGGATTTAACTTCAGTCTCTGTTGCAAGGACTGATCATTTAAGGTCTGTAAACTTGTTTATGATCACCGATTTACATATGGTAGACACTATTACCTGCCCATTCTTCAGCCATTCCTCTAGCCTTTCTTGTCAATGAGTCTGCTATCTCCTAGAAAGGCTAAAATGACCCATATTTATTTCCTGTTTTT
This sequence comes from Sapajus apella, assembly GCF_009761245.1. Lineage (NCBI taxonomy): Eukaryota > Metazoa > Chordata > Mammalia > Primates > Cebidae > Sapajus > Sapajus apella. The sequence goes on along the minus strand of NW_022436968.1, from coordinate 6,923,901 downwards.
TGAGGGAGCTCATCATCTAATCATGAGACCAATTTTTGCTCAGGAGCTTCTAGACAGTTTTTTTTCATGTAATAAAATGAGATGTTGTTCTGTCTGCATTTATGTATGATTAGCTAAATAGAGACAGCCAACTTGTGACAGTGGAACAACCTAAAGACAAAAGTCATCATGTGGAGGATGGGACAACTGAATTGAAAACACTAGGCTTCTGGACAATAGCTATTTGCTGAGGTATTTACCAACCCTGGAACCACTGACTTTCTGATTTCTTGTAAAATGAGATAATAAGATGCTACAGAACCACTTTTGTTCAGCCTCTTACTTGCATCTCCAAAGTATCCTTACAAAAACAAATGGAATCCAAGTTTAGCTACCCTTAGGTGGCAGCATACAATTTTGCATTGGGCACAATTCTAACTTCCTAGACTCTTGAGTTCAACTTTGCTTCTTGGGTTTTTGTATTTGGATTCTGCTGTTCTGACTGGATTTAGGTTACTGGATTGTCTCTCTCTGCCACAAATGACTTGCCTGATTTAAATGGCTTCGGTGCCAGTGTTTCTTATGTACACTAGGATCCTTTCAGTTTTTGACATGTTTATCAAGCAGGACTTTAAAACAGCAAATATTAATTTATATACAAAGAAAATAAGTGTTTGAACTTAAATGAAGTATGGTTTTACTTAATGATATATTGGTATTTCTTGCTAGACATTTGACAGATTTGGGAATAAAAGTTGCTTTGGTCACTTTCATTGTAAAGAGTGATATTTTAGAAGTGTCAACAGAAAGAGTCAACTTCTGTAAAATATTTGAAGAGATTTATTCTGAGCCAAACATGAGTGACCATGGCCCATGACACAGCCCTCAGGAGACCCTGAGGACATGTGCCCAGGGTGGTCAGGGCTGGCCAGTCATCCTGCTACATTAGTCCAGATGCAATCATATTGTATTGCTACCATTTTGAAAATATTATTTTGAGAAATAAATGAGATGCTATATTTAAAGTACTGGTGTGCTTTGCTATACAGATACTAGGTGCCAAATATATAGTATATTAACTCTTCAGCGCTCCCTGCAAATGAGATTGAAATGAAGAATTTTAGCTACTCTGTGAACCTGGTGGTTTTATTTTATTCCATACTCATAGCCTGCATGATGCTCTAAATGTGTGTTGTTTTCTTATTATTGATCACTATAAGTTTTGTGGGGTAAAGAATTGAGACCCATTGTTTTCAAGAGAAAGCATAAATGAAACCAGTGATTGATGCTTCTGTAGGAATATAGAGATCATTCTGGTCAAAGCAAAAATCAGACACATAGAGTGAAGACATAATTTGAAACATTAGAACACGTAGTCTGTGCCGAGTCCAAACAAAGGTGGTAAAGTCAGAAATATAGTTTGGATTCTGAAATAGTGGAATGTATGGAAGTTTGATCACTTATGATGGTAGAAGAGCAAATCAGAAGCATTTCAGAATGTTTGATAAAGTTTAGATAGATAATGGACAGCAAGTGTAAAAGCAGAATTATTAATAATATCTAGTTTTAGGAAATATTTGTGAAATTCTTTGTCCTACACTGTTATAATCATCAGGATCCATATTATTTCTTTTTTTTTTTTTTGCTACTTCAACTTTTGTTCTATGATATTATCCCAGAAATAATTTTTCCATGTTACAGAAAAGAATAAATCAGTTTAAAAACAGTAAAAAAAATAGTAAAATAAATATTTTACTTAACAAAATTATTTTCCTTTGGAAAACACATTATGAGAATCAAATTTTTATGGCATTTTTAATATAGTGCTAAAATCTCCTGAACTTGCCATTAGAAGAGCTGGAGTCAGATATTCAGTGTCTTACCAGTTGTATGATCTTGGATATATTTAGAACTTACATTGGACCTATGCATCATCATCCATAAAATAGGAGTTGTTTTACCTGCTTCACAAAATGACTGCATTAAAGGAGAATATATGTGATATGGTTTGGGTATTTGTTCTGCCCAGATCTCAAATTGAAAGATAATCCTCAATTTCAGAGGTGAGGCCTGAGTTCTCATGAGATATGGGAGGTGTTTGACTCATCTGGGTAGATTCTTCATGGTTTGGGACTGTCCTAATGATAGTAAATGAGTTCTCATGAGATGCCGTGGCTTAAAGTAGGTGGCACCTCTCCTCCCCCTGTTCCTCCTTCTCTGGCCATGTGATATACCTGCTCCTGTTTTGCCTTCTGCCATGAGTAAAAGCTCCTGGAGGTCTCCCTGGAAGCTGAGAAGATGCCAGTGCCATGCTTGGACAGCCTGCAGAACTATGAGCCGATAACACCTATTTTCTTTATAAATTACCCAGTTTCAGATATTCCTTTATAGAAACAAAACAAACAAACAAAGAAAAACAGCCAAACTCAGAAAATATGTGAAAGTGCCTACATGTGCAGAGCCTGGGACAGAATAGGCACATAGTAGATGTTTACTGAACCTAAATGTGTTATTCTTAAATTCAGTATTTGTCTTTTCTAATCCCATTTTCCCCAGCCTTGCAGAAAATCAGAGTATTTATCTTTCAAAAATATGTTAGTCCTGTAGTAATTCTGTTTTCATTTATCTTATCAAGTACTAAAGCTAACCTCAGGGGTAGGAAATGTATTTCAGTGGGTTCTGTTTTATTATTTTTTCTTGTTTTGTCTTCCATACAACTTTTCTTTGTATTCCTTTCCTACCCCAGTTGAGTTTCTGTGATTTGCAGCTTTGGCCTGCAACCCCAATACATCTATTTATTTGGCTTACTAAGGATATTGTGTAGAATTAACACTAATCAGGTAGTAAATATACTTCTGGCGATAGCATTATGGAACTCAGCTATAAAAGTATCAGGATACAGATGACATGAGCATTGTGAAATATCATTACTTCCATGGGTTGTTGCGTGCAGTATAAGGTATGGAGCACAATGATAAAGCTAAAATTTAAAGTAGACATTTTTGCTGCGCACTTTTCAAATGAAAATACATTTCTGCTAATGGGAAAGATTGTAAAGCAATTCCCATTGCTACTCTGGGATTCAGCATCTTGGAATCATGCCTGGAAATAATGCATTGGAAGGATTGTATGAGATTATGGCAAAAATGAATTATTGCCACATTATTGGCAAATTCAGTGAGAAATTGGTTTTCCTTGAACTTTAAAGGAGGTAGGTTTTAGCAATAGTTCAAATGGCTTGATAGAGTTTATTCATTTTTTACTTCGTTCAGATATTTAGAAAGCTGTTCTTGGCTCTGATTTTCTTCTTTTCTTCTCCTCTTTTGATAGCACACATTTAGATTTCAGCTAATGTATTTTAAATCTAACCAAATGCTGCAAACTTACAGTTTACGTATTAATACATACAAATTAATGATATCTAAGACAATAATGTACATGATATGAAGAAATTGTCCAAAATATTTTTACATTATCCTCACCAACACCATTGAGAAAGATACTTTAGTGATCTTGTGCTATATTTCTGGCACTATTCCAGGTTATTTAAGATTTACATAACATGATGAAAATAATTATGTTTCCTGATGAGAAAGTAGGGACTTTCTTTCAGTTTTACATATGTTTGTTGTCTAATTACTATTCTTATCATAATATTTATATATGTGATCACTCAATTATTTATAGTAAATAATATTTACATATTAAGTGTATATAATACTGTTAAATTATATTAGAATATTATAAGCATTCTTTTTTTTTTCTTTTTTTATAAAGGCGGGGTTTCACCATGTTGGTCAGGCTGGTCTTGAACTCCCGACCTCAGGTGATCCGCCCGCCTTGGCCTCCAAAGTGCTTGGATTACAGGCGTGAGCCACTTTGCCCAGCCAAGCATTCTTTTTAAACCATTTCTAGTCAATATTTGAATTAGGGGAATAATAGTTGCCTGGAATAATTAGATGTAGGAAAGTAGCTTACTGTGCATATTTTTAAATGACTTCTTTAGTATTAAAAAAGTAGTGTTTTTCTAATCACTGTACAGATATATACATTATATTCATCTATGCTTGTACAATTATATATTTTTCCCTGAATGCTAAAATGAATGCATCCAGTGGGCCCAGATGAATTATTACCACTTTTTTTAACTCTCTTTCATTTAGAATGTTTTACATAATATTAAAAAAAGAATATTAGGATATGACAATTTCTTTTTGAAACAATTATTTAAAAAAGCATATTAGGACAACATTTTAAGACAAAGATATTTTCTGCTTATTAAATGCATTTGTTCTTAATAAACTTTCCAAAAGAATTGCTCTTTTGTAGTATAAAACGGGACTCACAGAAGCAAAAGTAGGATTACTCCATGTTTCAGGAGCCTCAACTTTACTATACAACAAGGATTGCAATTCAGACACCATCTGTCTCACAGCTGCGAATCATTAAGCTTCAGCAACAACATTTCCCTGTCTCATTTCCTGATTTCTGCCAAGCAAGTAGGAAGTATTGCCTTTACCTTGTAGCAAATTCCTCAATTAGTAAATGGTTATATACTTCCATTTAAACTCCAAAATTTAGTGATTCTTTTTAGCTGAAAACAAAGCACCGTTGGTATCTAAAGTAACATTGTATTTTGCTGATGATTTCTAAATGTGAATTGTTTTTAAATGCTACTTTTTTACTTAATTTTGCCTAACAATTTATGATGTAAAACACATGATATATTCTGGAGGAAAGCACGTTGTTTCACTTTACCTGACCAATGTTGGCATAGAAATGATCAAAAACATTCACAGATATTCAATTTTGTTGGATTGCTGAGTGAGCGTATTTGTGTGATGTTAAAGAAATGAGCTTGGGCTGCATGTTGTTACATATGGTTTGCATTATGAGAACAGAATGTTAATAGGAAAAAAAAGGCAAAGCATTGGAAACAAGAGAAAATTCCAGGTTTATTTCTCTTTAAAAGAAAGTTATTATTTTACTTCTACTAAGACAGGACATCTTTGTAACAGTACATATACTACATTTTTATCATTAAGTAATTATTATCTGCTGTTTATTTTATTAGATGAGTTCAGTGAATAGTTTCCAGCATTCAAAGTTTGTTTACATTTTACGGATATTCTCATAAGTTTAAAAATGATTATTTTAATTTAGGCTTTTTGTTGTTTTTTTCACTATTAATGTCAAAATTTAAAATACAGTTTTAAAGTGTGCTTTGCCTGAACTTTGTAAAGTGTGTAACTGTGAATTCTCTTCTTTTTCTCTTTATAGTTTATTCTTCTCTTTGATATCACTGCCTGATTAAAATAGGAAAAAAATACATTTTAAGTTGCATTAATGTAATTCGGATACATTGAAGCAGTTGATTTCTATGTATGTGAGAAATATATCTGTCATTAACATACAGAAAATTAAAGCTTATTATGAAAGCAAATATAGACCTCAATTTGTGACAGTAAATATATTTTAAATAGGACATTTCTCTAGTGGAAGAAGTAAGCTTTGAAAAGTAAAGATGTGCAGAATTAGGATGAATTATTTTATAATTGAATATTTTTATAATTTTGGATCATTAAAAATGTAAGTATACACACTATAGCATTTAGTATTTTCTAATATTCACACTTAGCTTTCTCAGTTGAAAAAGGTAGGAACCAACCAATCTTGTCATTCCCAGACTTGTGCCTTTTCTGTCTAGTTGTCACTAAATCTGAAGATTAGGCTTTGTGACTCCTCTTTTTATGTGTTGAGAATAATGAAAAGAAAGAAAGCACCAGATCCAGAAGCCAGTGTTTATTTCCATAGATGAATCAGAGAACCAGGAGGTTTTTCACCTCCAGGTCACTGGCCTGAAAGCACATCAGGCCTAGGGGGATTCCACCTGACAACAATTTTAGGATATAAAAATGCAAAATAAAGAGGTGGACTCAGATCACATAGTTCAAGTCTCCTTTGTAGATGCCAAGAATTATAAAGAGATTGTGTTTTTCCCCACATATTTATGAACGTTTCAACCTATGTTATTTAAGAATATTTTCTCATTTTATCTTCTGCAATTCTCACTCCTCAACAATCTATAGAACTTTATTCCTGTATTTTCTATTGTAAGCATAATAAATACACTGTTTATGTGTCTTTCAAAACAACAAATGTTAGGTCCCTTGCCCTGACCCAACTGTGGATACTATGACATGTGCTTCTACCTACTTAAGAAGCACTAGTTCAAAGCAATCCACAGTGACACTTTGGGGTATTACATGACAAGAATCGAGTTTCCCACCTTGTCTGTTTCTCCCACAGTTTCTAACAGAATTCTTGTTTATAGAGGTAGAATTAATATTTAATTAATATAATAATAGGGTATATTTCAAAGGTTTATTAATACAATAATAGGGTATATTTCAAAGGTAGTAAGTCATATTAAAACTATTAGCACTTACAAGATTATGTAGTAAATAACACAGCAGAAATATGAAATATACCTTTTTGGAATATTGTTTGTAAAATAGTCAAGTTGAATTCCCATTTCTAACAAAAAGTGTATTTGCCCTTTTTTACTTTTTAAGGTAGGATCTCACTGTGTTGCTCAGGCTGGCCAACAACTCCTGGGCAGAAGTGATCCTCCCATCTCAGCCTCCCAAAGTGCTAGGATTACAGGTGTGAGCCACTACACCCTTTTTTAAAATACAGAATTACTCACTTTTGTCTTTCATGTATTTATCTACCACAGACATCTGTTTATGTGTTGAAATAAGCCAATTTACAAAATGTTAATTTAAAATACTTTTAATTTTATGTGTGAGTGTAGATATTCAAAGCACCGTTAAAATGGGAAGGAATTCCAGACTATTGATCTATTTAGAAATGTAAATGTTTAAAATATTAATATTATTGCTGTTCTTTAAAAGTATTTTATCCTAAAGTATTTTTTATTCTAGATCTTTTGCCCCCTTTAGGCCTTCATGGAAATGTTTACATGAGTGTCTTCATAGTAACACATTGTATTTACAATTTTATAGGACTTGGAATTCATATAGATTGATGGATATGATTCAGTGCCCCTATCTCTTAAGATTTTGGACATTAAGCTAGAGTTATGCAACAGCCTAAGTATTTATCACAAATATTGGAGTATGTGGAGACTCTGAGTGTTCCCTTGGCGTTTCATTGAGTAAAGGCTAAATAATAACAGTTATTGACATAGTCCAAGATGCAGAGAGCAATGGCCTATCTGTAGTTTAAATTATTATCTTTTTCTCTGCATAAATTGCTCAAAAGTACTCAACTTGACTGTCTCCCCAGCCACATGGAACAGTGAATCCAATTAAACCTCTTTCTCTTGTAAATTGCCCAGTCTCAGGTATGTATCAGCAGCATGAAAATGGACTAATACAAATACAATAAAGAGATATGATAAGAAGAGGACGCATAACTGATTAGTTTCTAGGGCTGGATTAGTTTTAAAGGTAAATTTTATTTCAATATAGAGATATAATTTCTAAAGACATCTTTGCCCTTTCGTATTTCTTACTTGTATGAAAAAATCTTAACCCCTGTTAATGACTATGCACTTTTCTATTTAAGCAAACGATGTGGCTGGAACAAACCCCACACACATGCATTCCCACAAACTCATATAACTAAGTTTATTAGTTATCTTACATTTGGATTGCAGTCATCATAAGGTCGTTATAATTTTGCAGAAATTTAACCTTCTTACCTCTTCCGTTCACTCTTCCATTTAAGATGACTATTTTCTGCCTGAACAACCATCCTTTTCTGTTCTTGAGTCCTTATACCCCGTCATCATACTCAGAGCTAATACCTACTCCTTATTTACTGAGAAAATGCATGTAATTGGAAGATAGATTCTACATTTTCCCATCACCCAGTCAACCAAACTATTAGGTATTTTAATATGTTTCCATGAGTCAGCCTTCCCTTCTCTTATGCTGAGTGAATTGCTTCTGTTCATCTAAGGACAGGGCCTTCTCTTTGACCATATTCCCTCTTGCTTTCTCAAAGAATTTCTTCTTGCACTTATGCTCTCTCTTTTCTGTATCATCAGTTTTCTCCTGTTAACATAATTTTCCCATCAGCATAAATATATATTCAATAGTTCTCCCCTAAATTGTCTAGTTTTGAGTCTTATGTCACCCTCCATTTCCTGCCTCATTTCTCTGTTTCCATTTAAAGCAAAATTCCTTGAGTTTCTCTACTTCTTTACTTTATTTCTTTCAACCAGTTGACTATTCCAGCCGTGTGTCCTCTGAAAATACAATGCAAATGTCTACCCACACTAGTCAGGCGATTTTATTTTTATTTTTAATTTTTATGGGTCCATAGTAAGTATATATATTTATGGGGTACATGAAGCATTTTAATGCAGGCATGTATGCATAATAATTATACCATGGAAAATGGGCTATCCATTTTTTCAAGCATTTACCCTTTGTGTTATAGACAATCTAATTATACTCTTAGCTATTTAACAATATAAGCTTAAATTACTACTGACTATAGACATCCTGTTGTGCTATCAAAAGTCTTATTCATTTATTCTAATTTTTTTTTGTACCCATTAACTCTCTCCACCTCCCTCACAGCACTTTACCCTCATCCCTATACTCTGCTTCCCATCACTTCTCATCCCCTGGTATCCATGATTCTACTGTCTGCCTCCGTAGGTTAAGTTGTTTTGATTTTGAGATCTCGCAAATAAGTAAGATTATGAGATGTTTGTCTTTCTGTGCCTGTACTATTTCATTCAACATAGTGAATTCCATTTCCATCCATTTGTTGCAAATGACCATATCTCATTCTTTTTACAGCTGAATGGTACTCCACTGTGTATAACTGCCACATTTCTTTTTATCCATTTATCTGTTGATACTTAGGTTGCTTCCGGTTCTTGCCTATTGTGAACAGAGGTGCAACAAACATGAAAGTGCAGTTACCGTGTTGATACACTGATTTCCTTTCTTTTCAGTATATACATAGCAGTGGGATTGCTGGAACATATGGTAGCTCTATTTTTAGTATTTTGAGGAACTTCCAAACTGCTCTTCATAGTGGTTGTATTAATTTACTTTCCACCAACAATGTAGGAGGGTTTCTTTTTCTTCACATTCTTGCCAGCATATTTTTATTGCCAGTCTTTTGGATATAAGCCATTTTAATGGGAGGGAAAGAATGTAATTTCTGAGGCTACAGAAACTACATCTTTTTCATATGCCTATTTATCATTTTTGCGTCTCCTTTTGAGAAATATCTATTCAAATCTTTTGCTTATTTTTTCATCAGATTGTTAGATTTTTTTTTTCCTACAGAGTTGTTTGAGCTCCTTATATATTCTGGTTATTAATTTCTTGTCAAATGGGTAGTTTGTAAATATTTTATCCCATTCTGTGGGTTGTCTCTTCACCTTGTTGATTGTTTCCTTTGCTGTGTAGAAGTTTTTGAACTTTGTCCATTTGTTCATTTTGGTTTGGTTGCCTGTACTTGTAGGTTATTACTAAGGAAATTTTTGCCTAAATGAATGTCCTGGATGTTTTCCCCAATGTTTTCTTATAGTAGTTTTATAATTTGAAGTCTTAGATTTAAGTATTTGCCTATATTGATTTGATGTTTGTATATGGCAAAAGATAGAGATCTAGTTTCATTCTTCTTCATATAGATATTCAGTTTTCCCAGCACCATTTATTGAAGAAACTGTCATTTTCTCAGTGTATGTTCCTGGCACTTTTATACAAAATGTGTTTACTGTAGGTGTGTGGATTTGTTTCTGGGTTCTCTATTATGTTTCATTTGTCTATGTGTCTGTTTTTATGCCAGTACCATGCTGTTTTGGTCGCTATAGCTTTGCAGTACAATTTGAAGTCAGGTAATATGATTCCTCCATTTTTGTTCTTTTTGCTAAGATAGCTTTGGCTACTGTGGGTCCTTTGTGGTTTCATATAAATTTCAGGATAGTTGTTTTCTATTTCTTTGAAGAATATCATTGGTATTTTGATAGAGATTGCATTGAATCTGTAGATTGCTTTAGGGTAGTATACACATTTTAACAATATTGATTCTTCCAACCCATTAACATGGAATATCTTTCCATTTTCTGGTGTTTTCTTTAGCTTTTCTCATTGGTGTTTTAGTCTTCATTATAGAGATCTTTCACTTCTTTGGTTAAGTTAATTCCTAGTTATTTAAATTTACCTGTGGCTATTGTAAATTGAAATCTTTTTTTGACTTTTTTAGGTTGTTTACTGTTGGCATATAAAAATGCTGTCGAATTTTGTATGTTGATTTTTGTGTTTGAAATTTTACTGAATTTATGAATTCTAATACTTTGTTGTTTTTGTTTTTGTGGAGTGTTTAGGTTTTTCTAAATGTAAGATCCTTTCATCTGCAAACAAAGATAGTTTGACTTCTTCCTTTCCATTTTTGATGCTCTTTATTTCTTTCTCTTGTCTGATTTCTCTAACTAGGACTTCCAGTACTGTTCGAAATAACAGTGGGGAAAGTATGCCTCCTTGTTGTATTCCAGATTTCAGAGGAAAGGCTCTATTCAGTATAACACTAGCTGTGAGTCTGTCATATATGGTTTTTATTATATTGAGGTATGTTCTTTCTATACCCAGTTTTTGAGAGTTTTTTTTTTTTTTATCATGAAGGGATGTTGAATTTTATCAAATGCTTTTTCAGCATCAATTGCAATGATCATGTGATTTTTATCCTTCAGTCTGTTTGTATGATGTAGCACATTGATTTATTTGCATATGTTAAACCATTATTGCATCCTAGGGGTAAACTTGGGCATAATGAATACTCTTTTAAATGTATTGTTGAATTTGGTTTGCTATCATTTCGTTGAGGATTTTTGCATCAATATTCATCAGTGATGTTGGTCTACAGTTTTATTTTGTTTTTATTTGTTTATTTATTTATTTTGGACGTGTCTTTGTCTGGTTTTACCAGAATAATCCTGTCCTCACAGAAGAAGTTTAGAAGTATTCCCTCTACTTCTGATTTTTCGAATAGTTTGAGTAGTATTGGTATTAGTTCTTTAAATGTTTGGTAGGATTCAACAGCGAAGCCATTGGGTCCTGGGCTTCATTTTACTAGGAGCCTTTTTTTTTTTTTTTTTTTTTTTTTTTTTTGAGACAGAGTTTTGCTCTTGTTGCACAGGCTGGAGTGTAATGGCATGATTTTGGCTCACCCCAACTTTTGGCTCATTGCAACCTCTGCCTCCCAGGTTCAAGCGATTTTCCTGCCTCAGCCTCTCGAGTGGTTGGGATTACAGGTATGCACCACTATTCCTGGCTAATTTTGATGTTTAGTAGAGATGGGATTTCTTCATGTTGGTCAGGCTCATCTCAGACTCCTGACCTCAGGTGATCCACCTGCCTTGGCCTCCCAAAGTTCTGGGATTATAGGCATGAGCTACCGTGCCTGGCCCTGGGAGCCTTTTAATTATGGCATTAGTCTTGTTACTTGTTATCGCTGTATTCAGGTTTTGAATTTCTTCCTGATTCAATCCTGGTAGGTAGTAAATGTCTAGGAATTTGTCCATTTGTTCTAGACATAGTAGCTCATAGTAGCCACTAATCCTTTGAATTTCTGGGATAGCAGTTGTAAAATTTTCTTTTTCATCTCTGGTTTTATTTACATTTTCTCAGTCTGCATAAAGGTTTGTCAATTTTATTTAACTTTTCAAAAACTAACTTTTTGTTTCATTGATTTTTTATATAGTTTTCTTCTTTTTAATTTCATTTATTTCTGCTTGATCTTTATTATTTCTTCTCTTCTACTGATTTTGGGTTTGGTTTGTTCTTGTTTTTCTGGTTCCTTAAGATGTCTGATTACATTATTTATTTGAGGTTTTTCTTCTTTTTTGTTGGAGTCACTTACATATAAACTTCCTGCTTAGTACTGCTTTTGCTATATCCTATGTGTTTTGGTATGTTGTGTTTTCATTGTCATTTGTTTCAACAAATCTTTCAACTTTCTGCTTAGTTTCCTCATTGACTCACTGGTCATCCCGGAGCATATAGTGTAATTTTTATGTCTTTGTATAGTTTCCAAATTTTCTCTTGTTATTCATTTCTACTTTTATGCCATTGTGGTCAGAAGAGGTGCTTGATATTATTTCAATTTTTTTGAATATTTTAAGACTTGTTTTGTGACTTAACATGTGGTTTATCCTTGAGAATGTTTCATATATTGCAGAACAGAAAGTGTATTCTGCAGTCATTGGATGAAATGTTCTATGAATACCTGTTAGTTCCATTTGGTCTAGAGTGCAGATTAAGTTTGAAGTTTCTTTATTTTCTGTTTGGAAGACATTTCCAATGCTGACAGTGGGGTGTTTAAGTCTCCAGCTATTATTAGATTAAAGTCTATGTCTTTAGTTCTAATAATATTTGCTTCATATATCTGGGTGATCCAGTGTTGGGTTCATATACATTTAAAATTGTTATATCCTTTTGCTGGATTGACCCCTTCATTATTATATAGTGAACTTCTTTGTCTCTTCTTATAGTTTTTTCCTGTTTTGCTTTTATTGAAGGTGATTTTTTCTGGTGATATGATTTAGTTTCTTGGGTTTTTTTTATTTTTTTTTTTTGTGTATCCATTACATAGTTTTTTTGCTTTGAGGTTATCATGAAGCTTGCAAACACTATCTTATAACCCATTATTTTAAGCTGATATAACAAGGAAAGAAAGCCTATAAGGACTCAATGCCACAACTTCATACCCCTGTTTTCTTTTAATTTTTTGTTACAACTTATATATTATTGTTTTATTTTTTCTTAAAAAGCTGTTGTAGTTATTATTTTTGATTGGATTATTATTTAGTTTTTCTTCCTAAGAGTAGTTCATATTCCATGATTACAGTGTTATAATATTCTGTTGTTTTTCTATGTACTTACTATTACCAGTGACTTTTGTACCTTCAAGTGATTATTTATTGTTCATTAACATCTTTTTCTTTATGATTTAAGTACTCCCTTTAGCATTTCTTGTGGGACAGGTCTGGCGTTGATGCAATCCCTCAGCTTTTGTTTGTCTGGTAAAGGGTTTATTTCTCCTTCAAGTTTGGAAAATATTTTTGCCAGATATATTCTAGAAAAAATATATTTTTGCCTTCAGCACTTTAAATATGTCATGCTATGGTCTTCTGGTCTATAAAGTTTCCACTATCTCACTATCTGCTGCCAGAAAAAGACAGCAGCAAAGTCTGCTGTCAGATGTATTAGATCTCAATTTTATGATATTTGTTTATTTTCTCTTGCTGCTTTTAGCATCCTTTTTCATCCTTGACCTTTGGGAGTTTGATTAAATGCCTTAAGGGAGTCTTCTTTGAATTAGATCTGCTTGATGTTCTATAAGCTTCTTTTATATGGATATTGATATATTTCTCTAGATTTGGGAAGTTCTCTGTTATTATCCCTTTCTACTCTTGTCTTTTTCTCTACCTCCTCTTTAAGGCAGTAACTCTAAGATTTGCCCTGTTATGGCTTTCTAGATGCTGTCCGTGTGCTTCATTGTTTTTTCTTTTCTTTTTCCTTTTCTCTCCTCTGTATACTTTCAAATAATCTGTCTTCAAGTCCATTAATTCTTAATCCTGCTTGATCAATTATTCTTGTATTAAAAGACTCTGATACATTCTTTGGTATGACATTTGCATTTTACAGCTCCAGAATTTCTGCTTGATTCTTTCTAATTATTTCAGTATCTTTGTTAAATTTATCTAATAGAATTCTGAATTCCTTCTCTGTGTTATCTTGAATGTCTTTGAGTGTTCTTCATTCAGATATTGTGAATTCTCTTTCTGAATTCAGAGGTCACATGTGATGCTTTATTTAGTTCATTTTGTGAGGTCATCTTTTCCTGGATCATCTTGATAGTTGCAGATGTTCATGTGTCTGGCCATTGAAGAGTTAGATATTTATTGTAGTCTTCACAATATGGGCTTGTTTGTATGCATCCTTCTTGGGCAGGCTTTCCAGATATACAAAATGACTTAGGTTTTGTGATCAAAGCTGTATCTTCTTTAGGGCAGACCTCACGTTCCCTAATGCTGTGGTTCTTATAGACTCATAGAGGTACTGTACTGATGGTCTTGGACAAGATCCTGAAGAATTCTCTGCAATACCAGGCAGACTCTTGTTCTCTTCCCTTACTTTCTTCCAAACAAACAAAGTCCCTCTTTCTGCTCTGAGCCACCTGGAGTGGAGGGTAGAGTAACACCTCACCCCTGTATCCACCACCCATAGCTTCCACAGGGTCAGACCTGAAACCAGCACAGCACTGGTTCTCACCTAAGGCCTGCTATAATCACTCCCTGGCTACTGCCTACTTTTGCTCAAAGCTCTGGGGCTCTACAATCAGCAGGTGGCAATGCCAGCAGTCCTGGGTTCTTCCCTTCAATGCTGTGAGTGACCCTAGGACCTAGATGAGTACAGAGGTGCCACCTGGGAGCCAGGGACTACAGTCAAAAACCTTAGAAGTCCACTTGTTGTTCTGTTGTCCTGTGGTTGAGCTGGCACTCAAATCATGAGATATAGTCTTCCTATTTTTGTCTCCCCTTTCCAAAGGCAGAAGAACCTCACCATGTGGCCCCTGCCACCTCCGGCCTATGGGGAATACTGCCAGACTACTGCCAGTGTTCCCTAAGGTCTGAAGCCTCTTGAATCAGCTTCTGGTGAATGCTGTCAAGCCTGAGACTCACCTTTCATGGCAGGGGGCTTCCTCCCTGCCCCAGAGCAGGTCCAGAAATGCCATCCAAGAGTCAAGTCCTGGAATCAGGGACCTCAGGAATCAATTTCATGCTCTACCATCCTGTGGCTGAGCTGGTACCTAAGGTGCAAGACAAAGTCCCCTTTACTTTTTCCTCCACTTCTCTTGAGCAAGAGTCTCACTCTGTAACCACCACAGCTGCAAATGTGCTGAGTCTCACCTGAAACCTGCAAGTCTTATAGTCTCACCCAGTGTTCTTGATGTAGTTTCTGGGTATTGCTTCTGGTTATTACTCTGGTTACTTTTTTGTTAGCATGTTACAAATCTTGCCATGACTGAGTTCTTCCCTTCAAGGCAGTAGGTTCCCTTCTGGTTCATGGTGTTTCTACAAATTTCATCAGGGAGCTAAGGTCTGAACAGAGACTGTAAGACTGACTGGTGCCCTATCCTGCTGTGGCTGAGTTGGTATACAAGATGCAAGACAGAGTCCTCCCCACTCTTCCCTCTCTGATCCTCAAGCAAAAGGAAGGAGTCTCTTTCGGAGCCACAAACTATGCAGCCTGGAGTTAGCGGAGGGGTGATGCCAGCAGTCCCTTAGCAGTCCTGGCTGTTGTCTCAGTAGGACGTGACCCCTCTCTCCTTCAGACCGCTGACTGTGGGCCCAGAGCCCTTTAGCTCATGATGGGAAGACTTAGGGGAACTGAAGTTTCAAACACTGGGTTTAGCGATTCCTGTCCGTGTAGGGCTTGTTTAAATTCTCCTCATTTGGCGAGCACCACCTGAGTTTGGCTTGTTTTGCTTTCCGCTATAACAAGGGCGGCACTGAGCTCAATGCCTCACAATTGCTAGCTCTCCTTCTCCCCAGTGCACAGCAATGCTCAGAAACACCAGGCTGCCTCTCTGAACCCATGCTTCTATGGAGGGATGGGGGAGGGGTGGAGTCTGAGATTCAAGAATGTTTTTCCAGTGCCTCTTTCAGCGGTATGAAGGTAAAACCAGGTAGCGTGAGCGCTCACCTGATTTTTGGTTCTTATGAAGTTTGTGTGTGTGTGTGTGTGTGTGTGTGTGTGTGTGTGTGTGTAGATATTTGTTAACTTGGTGTTCTCACTGGGGGGACAATCAGGAGAGCCTTCAGTTTTGCCATTTTGCTGTACCCTCTCCCAAATCAGGCTGTTTTAGTACCTGTCCTCTGAAACTGCAATGCAAAGGTCACCAGTTATCTCCATGTTCTGAAACTAATGGTCGTTTTTCAGGCTTTCTCTTTGTAGAACTCTGATTATCATTTAATCATTTTTCTTTTAATAAAAACATTCTTCATTTGGATACCAGAAGCACATACCTTGCTGGTTTTTATTTTACCTCAATGGCTGTTTCTTATCTATCTCTAGCTTGCTCTCCTTATTCTACCCATAAATTTGGCATGCCTTTAGGCTCAAATATCATTTATCTGTGTACACATACTTCTTAACTAATCTCGCCATGTACAAGCTGATTACTTTATAAGTAAAATCTCTATTCCTACCCTACCTACCAGACAATGACTCATATATCCAACTACTAACTCAGCATCTCGTCTATGATGTCTGGTAGGTATCTCAGAACTAACATATTCAAAACAGAAGTCTTGACAGGTGTGGATACTCACTACTATACTAATGAGGAAAAGCTTCAAAACAGGAGTCTTGAATTCTTCGTTTCAAACTTTGCTTTCACCAAGTGTCCTTTTCTTAATAAATGGCACTATGATTCATTCAGTTAAGAAGAAAAAAATAGTAATAGGTGTCCTTGAATTTTCTTTCTGTTACCCTCAATATTCATCCATCAATTAGACTGGTCATGTTTCTTTTAGAAATATAAATCAAACAAGACTGCCAAGGGTCTGGGGACATGACACAGCAAAAAAAAACCCAAAAAGTTTATGGCAAAAGTTAAAAGAGAAATCTCTCATTATTTTCAAGAGTTGGAGTGAGGAGGATGATAATGTTAACTCTCAGGGGTTGGGAAGACCTGGAATTAAACTGAAATGAAGAGTAGAGGGTTCTTGTTGCTATTGAGGCAACCTTCTCTTTCTGCCTGGAAGTGTTGCATATTTTTTCTCTGCCTGTAATATTCTTAATTTTCTTGTAACATAGCTAGGTGTGAAACTTACAGTTTCAGATTTTTTGTAATCTTTTTTAATTCTCTGAAATTTCTCTCCATATTTTTTTCAATTATATCCCCCTCTTTGTTTATATTTTTCTCTACAATATTCTCAGCATCAAGATTTTGGCAGTTTTATTTCATATATCTTAGTATATCTTTGATATGTAGCTTTGCTTTTTTTTGTAGTCACCAAGGTGAATTTCTTCACTTTATCTTTGAACTCAGTAACACATCTGTAAGCTGTGCATGCCTTTCTCCAATCTAGGCCATTTATCATTGCTTTAAAAGATCTCAGCTATTATATTTCCTACTAATATCTTCCATGGGGTTCACTTATTGATAACTTATTTTTTTTCTCATTGACAAATGTCTTTCCCTTTGTTTTTAGGCATATTGACATACAAGATACTAAATAAACATTTTAAAAGATATGAATAAATAAATGATTAAGTCAATCAAATGATGACTCTCTCACAGGTGGTCTAGTGCTCACTTTATGAATTTATCAGAGACTGCCTGTCATTGATGATGGAAATGAAATGTCTGATTAAGTGATGAATCGAATTAGATACTAACATAATTTCATTCTATTCTTAGGATTTTTTTCCATAAAAAGCTTAACCTAAATAAACAAAATTGCCCTATTTCCTTATTAGAGTCCATTTATCTTTCATTTTTGGTATCAGAACAATCATGGTGTTTGCTTGACTTCAGTGAAACTTTTGTCTGAAAACATGTATGACTGAATCAAATTATTCATTTATATTGCTTCAAACATATATATTATTTTAACAGATTTCTTTTGTTTAGTAGAACTGTTTATGTCAGAGAATGATCATTGCTATTATCATTGTTAGCTTGTTTACAATATTTTCCTTGATGAAAATATTCATTGTTTTTATTTATATAGGTTTTCATAATATTGTGTGATATGTGTAATAAAGGAAGAGTATAATTTGGTTACTCAGATGAGTGGATAACTTTAGGGAATTTCCTTATTCTAAAAATATCTTCAAAATTATTAAAGATTATTTTAAAATTGACATACACTTGAAATAAATTTGGGAGCTAATATATGTGTCTATAAATCAATAAATTATACATGATTTGACAAAACTTGATTTGCTCATTTGATTTGTAATTCAACAGTTATTAACTATAGATATGTACTTGACACTAGAGAAGCCAAGATCACACCATTATTTTGAAAAAAACTAAATTTATTTACTTTTTTAGGATATCTTTTTCAATTCATTTGAGGGAATAGTTTTTATGATGAAATGAAAGCACTCATTAGTGTGAAAAATTGAGAAAATAGCTCCTTTTCAGTGGATATTTTGAAAGGAAAATTTGAAAATTAGTTCAGCAAAATAGGTTGCAGTTAGTCGCCAGAAATCTTTCCAAATACGATTGAGTAGATTGTCAAATTAAAAAAAAAACAAGTCTGGACTTAGGTAAGGAGAGACTTTGTTTGAAAGGATGTTTGCAACAAGGGGAGGGGGACAATTGCAATAAGGAAAATATGCCAAGAATAAGATCAGCAAGTGTCTCAAAGGTTAAGCAGCAAAGTGTTTGTTTTGTTTTGTTGTGTTGTGTTTTGTTTTGTTTTAGGGAATAGTAAGCAAGACTAGAAAGAATTGGATGTAAGAAAGTAGGACAAAAGAGGGTGGTATGATTAGGGATAAGAGCTCAGAGAATGATGTACCCTGTAAAACAGAGTCAGCCTGTTATTAAGAGAGGCTATAAATGAAGGGTTGAGGCTACTGAGACTGCATACGTGTTAGAGTTTGGGAGCCTGGGGGGAAGGAGTAAAGCCTAACTAAAGTTTGGTTAATTCGAGTAGCAAATATTTTGTCCAGTTTGGTCAGTGGCCCAAACAGTTTAGCTAATCATTTATGAAGCAAAGAATGGCATTTTGGAGGTCTATGTCTTTCCTTGTCATAGGTACAAAAGGGAAGTGTCCTGCATCTCATCTAAGTCATATGGGAAAGGGTTCCTTGCAATAAGCTGTTTCTGGAACACAAAGGTGTGGGGTAATTTCTTTAACTTTTGCTTTTTTTTCCAAGATGACAAGTGTATTACTCCATTCTCACATTGCTATAAATAGATACCTGAAACTGGATAATTTATAAAGGAATGAGGTTTAACTGGTTCACAGTTCTGCAGGATGTGCAGGAAACAGTGGTTTCTGCTTCTGAGGAGGCTTAAGGAACTTCCAATCATGGTTGTAGGCAAAGGGGAAGTGAGGCATCACACATGGTGTGAGCAGAAGCAAGAGAGAGTGAATAACAGTGGTGAAAGTGTGCACCCTTGCTGTGTTTCAGATTTCAAAGGAAAGCTTCCAGTTTTTCTTCATTCAGCATGATATTAGCTGTGGGTCTATCATATATGATTTTGATTATATTTGAAGTATGTTTCTTGTATACTCATTTTTTTATGGTTTTTATCATGAACGATGTTGAATTTTATCAAATGCTTTTTTAGTGTCTATTGAAATGATCATGTGGTTTTTAATCCTTTGATCTGTTTGTATGTTATAGCACACTGATTGATTTGCATATGTTGAACGATTCTTTCATCCCAGAGATAAAATCCCACTGGGGATTCATGATGAATGATCTTTTTAATGTATCGTTGAATTTAGTTCACTAGTACTTTTTTAAGGATTTTTACATTAATATTCATTAGTGATATTGGCTTATAGTTTTCTTTTTTTCAGATGTGCCTTTGTCTGGTTTTAGAGTCAAGGTAATACTGGCCTTATAGAATGAGTTTGGAAGTATTCCCTCCTCCTCTATTTTTTGGAATACTTTGGGTAGTATTGGTATTAGTCCTTTAAATGTTTGGTAGACTTGAGCAGTGAAACCATCAGGTCCCAGGCTTTTCTTTACTGTGAGACTTTTTATTACAGCTTTGTTTGATGATCTTGATATTTGTTATTGATTTGTTCATGTTTTGAATCATCTTCTTGGTTCAATCTTGTTACATTATATGTTTCTAGGAATTTGTCCATTTATTCTAGATTTTTCCAATTTATTGCCATATAGTTGCTCTAATCATAGTAGCCACTAATGATCCTTTGAATGTCTGTGGTATCAGTTGTACAATCTCCTTTTTTTGTGTCTGATTTCATTGATTTGGATGTTTTGTCTTCATTATTTCTTTTCTTCTACTAATTTTGGGTTGCTCTTGCTTTCCTAATTTTTAAGATGTATCATTAGGTTGTTTATTTGAAGCTTTTCTTCTTTATTGATGGAGTCACTTCGGGCTATAAACTTCCCTCTTAATACTACTTTGGCTATATTCCATAGATTTTTATATATTGTGTTTCCATTGTCATTTGTTTCAGGAAAATTTCCAATTTCCTTCTCAATTTCTTCACTAACCCACTCATCATTCTGGAGCATATTGTTTAATTTCCCCATGTTTGTATAGTTTTCAGAATTCTTGTTATTTATTTTTAGTTTTATTCAGTTTTGGTCAGAGAAGATGTTAGATATTATTTCAACTTTTTTGCCTGTTTTAAGCTGTTCTGTGACGTAGCATGTGATTTATCCTTGAGAATGAGCCATGCACTGAGGAAAATAATGTATATTCTGCAACCATTGGATTAAATGTTTTGTAAATATCTGTTGCCTCCATTTTGTCTAAAGTGCAGATTAAATTTGAAGTTTCTTTTTTGAGTTTCTTTCTGGAAGATCTGTTCAGTGCTGAAAGTGGGATGTTGAAACCTCCAGCTATTATTGTATTGGAGTGTAACTCTATATTGTTAAAACTGTTATATCCTCTTGCTGAATTGACCACTTCATTATTATATAGTAACCTTTTTTTCCTTCTTTTGTAGTTTTTGCCTTGAATCTATTTTATCGAAATAAATATAGCTACTCCTACTCTTTTTTAGTTTCTATTGTCATGGAATAGCTTTATACCTTTATTTTTAGTCTATGATTGTCTTTATAGATGAATCGCATTTCTTGTAGGCAGCAGATCAATGGCTCTTTTCCCCCTAGTACCCCATGTTTCGCCACTCTGTGTCTTTTGATTGGAGAGTTTAGTCCATTTAGATGCAATGGAATTATTGATAACTAAGGACTTACTCCTTCCAGTTTATTACTTGTTTTCTGAGTGTTTTGTCATCTTATCCTCCTTTTTTTCCTTCCTGTCTTCCTTTTATTGAAGATTCTGTCTAGTAATATGATTTAGTTTTTGGCTTTTTATTTTTTGTGTATCTCTTGTATGTTTTTTAGTTTGAGGTTACCATGAGGCTTGCAAGTACTACTTTATAACACATTATCTTAAACTGATAACAACTTAACACTGTTTGCATAAACCAACTAACAGGCAAAAAGAAATGAAATAAAAACTCTACATCTGAACTATGTCTCTGCTTTTTAACATTTTGTTATTTCCCATTATAACTTATTGCACTATGTCTTGAAAAGTTTGCAATTATTATTCTTTATTTTTTCAGTGTTTAGTCTTTCCACTAAAGAGTAGTTTACACACCACAGTTACAGTGTCACAATATTCTGTTTTTCTGTGTAATTACTATTACAAGTGAGTTTTTTATCTTTGGTGATTACTTATTACCCATTAATGTTCTTTTCTTTCTTACCAAAGTGCTTGCTTTAGCATCTATTCTAGGACAGATCTGGTGTTAAAGAAATACTTCTGCTATTGTTTGTCTGGGAAAGTCTATATCTCCTTTAAGTTTAAAGCGTATTTTCACTGGATATACTATTCTGGGTTAAAAGATTTTTTTTTTCTTTAGCAGTTTAAATATGTCATGACATTCTCTCTTGGCCTATAAGGTTTCCAATGAAAAATCTGCTGCCAGATGTATTGGAACTCCATTGTTTGTTATTTGCTTACTTTCTCTTGCTGATTTTAGCATCGTTTATCCCTGATCTTTGGGAGTTTGATTATTAATGGCCTTGAGATAGTCTTCTTTGTGTAAAATCTCCTTGGTGTTGTATAACCTTCCTGTGCTTGGATATTGCTATCTTTCTTTAGGTTTGTGAAGTTTTCTGATATTATCCTTTTAAATAATCTTTCTACCCCTATCTTTTTCTTTGTTTCCTTTTTAAGACCAGTTAAGTCTTAGATTTGCCTTTTTGAGGCTATTTTCTAGATTTGGTAGGCATGCTTCATTCTTTTTAATTCTAATTTTGTCCCCTCTGACCACATATTTTTCAATAGCGTGACTTTAAGCTTATTACTTCTTTCTTCTGTTTGATCAATTCTGCTATCAAAAGACTCCGATGTGTTCTTCAGTATGCCAATTGCATTTTTCAGGTCCAGAATTTCTGCTTGATTCTTTTATTTCAATCTCTTTATTAAATTTATCTGATAGAATTCTGAATGCCTTCTCTGTGATATCTTGAATTTCTTTGCATTTCCTCAGCAAAGCTATTTTGAATTCTCTGTCTGAAAGGTGACATATCTGTTTTTCCAAGATTGTTTTCTTGTGCCTGATTTAGTTTGTTTGGTGAGGTCATATTTTCCTGGATTGTCCTAATACTTGTAGATGGCTGTCTGTGTCTAGGCATTGAAGTGTTAGGTATTTATTATAGTTTTCGCAGCCTGCGTTTGTTTGTATCTGTCCTTCTTGGGAAAGATTTTCAGGTATTCAAAAGGTCTTGGATGTTGTGATCTAAGCTTTAAGGGGGACCCCAAGCCCAGTAATGCTGTGGTTCTTAGAGACTCATAAAGATACTGCCTTGATGGTTTTGGACAAGATCTGAAAGAATTCTGCAGATCACCATACAGAGACTCTTAGACTCTTGACCTCTTCTCTTCTTTTTCTTTCAAAAAAAATGGGGTCTCTCTCTCTCTCTCTCTCTCTCTCTCTCTCTCTCTCTCTCTCTCTGTGTGTGTGTGTGTGTGTGTGTGTGTGTGTGTGTTCTGAACCACCTGAAGTGGGGTGGAGTGACACAAGCACCCCTCAGCTGACCCAGGACTATGCTGGGTCATACCTGAAACTGGAACAGCACTTGTTCT
The DNA here is from genome assembly GCF_009761245.1 of Sapajus apella. Lineage (NCBI taxonomy): Eukaryota > Metazoa > Chordata > Mammalia > Primates > Cebidae > Sapajus > Sapajus apella. Next base: position 6,901,035 of record NW_022436968.1, on the reverse strand, counting down.
TGCCCAAGACCGGCTGTAACTCCTGGCTATTGCATTTTCTCTCAAGACCCTGGGGCTTTACAATCAACAGGTGACAAAGCCAGCTAGCCTGTGTCCTTCCATTCAGGGCACTGTGTTATCCCAGTCCCCAGACAGGTACACTGGAAGCCACAAACTAGAGTCAAAAACCAAAGAAGTCTTTCTGGTGTTCTGATGTACTGTGGCTGAGCTGAAACCACAAGACACAGTCCTTCCTATTCTTTCCTCCCCATTCCAAAGAACGTTGAGCCTAACCTCATTGCCACTGTCACTGCAGACCCATGGTGATTACTGCCAGACTACTGCCGATGTTACCTTAAGGTCCCTGGGCTCTTTAGTCAGCTTGCGGTGAATCTTGCCAGTCCTGAGATTCACCGTTCAGCATAGTGGACTCCCCTCTGGTCCAGAAATGCTGTGCAAGAGCCCAGTTTTGGAATCAGCAACCCCAAGAGACCACTTGGTTCCCTACACCACTGTGGCTGAGCTGGTACTAAGGTGCAAGACAAAGTCCCCTTTACTTTTCCCTCCACTTTTCTCAGGCTGAAGGAGTTTTGCCCTAATAGCCACCACAGTTTGGAATGTTCTGAGTCTCACTTGAAGCCAGCAAGCCATGAGTCTCACCCAAGCTTTTTGTTGTATAACCTGGGTATTGCTACTGGTTATGCAATAACCACGGGGTATTCAATTAGTAGGTAATGAAGGCTGCTAGTACTGAGTTCCTCCTTTCAAGACAATCGGTTCTTTTCTGGTGCAAGGTGTCTAGAAATGTTGTCTTGGAGCTAGAGCCTAGAACAGGTGCCTGATAACTCTGACAGATGCCCTACTCTGCTGTGACTGAGCTGCTATCCAAGATGCAAGACAGAGTCCTTTCCACTCTTCCCTCTTCTCTCCTTAGTGGAAAGGAGAGGTGTCTTTTGAAGCTTAATTGCCTCAACTTGTGTCTCAGTAGGTCATGTGGCCCAGCAGTCTACTAGCTCTGGGCCCAGTTCATCACTAGGACTCACCGAAAAGTTGCACTGCTTGTTTTAGGTTGCCTTTCCAGTTTATTTGGAGCCCCAGAACACTTTAGTCCACAGTGGCAAGGCTTGTGGTAATTCGAGTTTCGACAGCTGGGATCAGACATATCCCTCTGGCTCAGGCTATTTAAAGGCTCCCTCCATGGCCAGAAGTCAACCGAGTTTGGTGTGGTTTTGCTCTCTGCTATAACAGGATACCACTGAGTTGAATGCCTTACAATTACTGTGGTCTCCCTTCCCCAGCACTCATAAATGCTCTTGACAACCTGCTGCTGCTGCTGAGGGTAGAGGAGGAGTGATGTTGGTGATTCAAAACTGTTCCTTCTACCTTTTCAGTGCCTCTTTCAGTGATACAAAGTTAAAGCAAGGCACTGAGTGCTCATCTGATGTTTGATTCTTATGAAGGTGCTTTTGTTTGTTTGTTTGTTTGTTTGGATAGTTGTTAAATTGATGTCTTTATGGAGGAGATGATTGGTGGAGCCTTCTATTCTGCCTTCTTGTTCTGCCTCCCAAAGGTAAGAATTTTTTAATAATAGGGAAATGATTCATTCATGTGTTTGTAGTCACTAAAACAATATTTGTGAAAAGTTTCTCTAAAAAGAAGGATTTATGTTACACTATAAATTGAGATAAAGTCAATTTACATAGAATTGTATTTCTTATTAACATTAAAATTTTAACTATATATTTATCTCAATTATTAAAATAAATTGAAACATGCATTATTAATACATAAAATAAATAGTCCATTGAATCGCAACCTAGCGTTCACGTATCGTGTTATACACATTGGGGTACTGAACAAGGTAGCTAGTATCTACATATTTTCTGGTGGAGTTGTCAGACATATTTTACAAAAAAAGGGGAGAGTGAACATTGGATCAAATAAAATGCTAACAAGTGGTGTTTGAATAGTTAAATATAGTTTGTTTCAGAAAAATGACTGATCTGATATATATTGACTTTTATATCTGTACATTTTGTGAGCAAGCAAAAGTGCTTCTGGTGTTTTAGAGTTATAGTATTGTCATGTCATTATAGGTCCTCCATACTTGTTCAAATGAACTTTATATAATTATGGGAAGAGTTTTGGTTGTTGTTCTTGTTCTATTTATATGCCCCCAAGTTGTTTATATTATATTTTTTAAAATTTAAAAGTCACACTATTATTTAATTTTATGAATTTTTAAATCATGTAGTACGAAACTCCTTTTTTGATATTTCACAATCTCCTTTTGTTGAAAATGTCCACCTCATAGTGATGAAATGTGAGTAGTGGAGAGCTATACTGAATAATCTGCTGACAAATAAACTTCATAGTATTTTGTTACTTTATTTTTCCAGAGAAGACAAATTTTACATTTGCATATATTATGTTCTTTTTCTACTATTTTTTTTTTAATTTTCCCTTATTTCTTTAGGGTATGCTCAAGAAATAACCAGGTCTGTTAAGATATAGGTGAAAAGTGACTTTCAAAATGATACCAAATCTATTATATTCTCTATTATATTGTATTCCATTACGTATATATAGTCTGATGGCAGAATCCTCAAAGAAATTCAGGGCTTTGGGGGAAAAAAAAAAGAGAAGTACAGTGATTGAAAATGCATCGTTTCTTGGTTTATTGGTATAATATATGTGCGAGAGATAAACAGCCAGCCTCTTAAAAGGACTACAGTAGAACTAGTTTGCTCAGTCAACAATTGGATTTCACTAAGAGTGACAAAGTGGATGAAACCTTTAGAAAACAATGCTGAGTGCATTTTGATAATGATTTATTGTGAATGCCAGATGACACAGTGAAATATTTCCAGAAGATGGGAGAAGTGAAAGATGTGGTTACACAATGTAATGCATTAAAATTAAATTCTAAGTGATGAGAGTAACCTGAGCTGCTTATGCTGACTGACATAGGAATAAAGAATGTGATAAAATTATGAAAGTCTTCTAGCAGGAAGTGGTGGAGAGACTTTGAGTCTTAGAGTGGTATGGGGGAAGCTATTTCCAGAATCATGCAGAGCTTTTGGTCTCTGGTGAATTTATCTCTATCAGCTGAGATCTCTAGGACATAGTGGACAGAGAGTGGGGAACGTTTACCCAGAGTTCAGTTACTCTCTTCTCGTCTGCAGATGAAAGCACACCAAACTGGGCTCTTACACCAAGTACATGAGTTTCCTTTGATTTCTATTGAAGCAGGTCTCTAGATTATCAAGGAAGAATATTGTTAAACAGTTTTATTTAATGTGTTTGAATTCTAAAAATAAAAAAATGCAAATTATTGAAAACTAGCAAAGTATTTTAATTCTAAAAAGTATTTGTGTTATCCTGAAATATACCTGTGACACTAGGCCCCACAGAAGATAAGGTAGAAGTGAAAGGCTATCTTAATTTCAATTTATGAATGTTCTGTTACCAGAGCAGCAAAGTTACTTCTGCCTGTTTCATCAGTAAGATTAACTATCTTATGAACCCCAAATATATATTACAAAGCAGTGCAGAAAGTTTAATCATAAGTTTCTTCTCAGACCTTAATGTGAATTCCTTAATAATATTAACTATTTTATGAACCCCAAATATAGATTGCAATGCAGCGCAGAAAGTTTAATCATAACTTTCTTTTCAGACCTTACTGTGAATTGTCGCTGAGTCTCTGAAGGAGTTACTCCAGAAATCTTTTGTTGTTGTTGTTTTACATAAAGCCATTAAATATATAAAACTGAAGTGTCTCAGTTGGACAACCGTGCATAAAGAAAGTCCTTTAGCTGAGCTGCTGATTTTGATGTGTAGTCCTCACAGTAAACACACTACAGAACAGGCACTAAGAGGACCTCTTTGATGGATAAATAATGCTTATAAAAAGAGCACTAAATTTGGATCCCATGCTATATCTAACCCAAAGACATTGGCTAATATTTTCTGAGCTCAATATATACCAGATACTGTGCCAGGTACTTTCATACCTCTCCTAATGTGTAAAACAACCTTAAGTAATAGGTAATTTTATCTTATGGTTTTAACCACTGCTCCTAGTATATCACCTGTCTTTGTGACTTTGTAATAAACATGAAACTCCTCTGGGTCTCAGTTAAATAAAAACTAAAGTGCTTATATACATACCTCTTATCAACAAGCTGAGGAAAAAGTATTGGGTTTTTTCCTCATTAAGTTTGCAAATAAATGTAGTTAATGATGTATGTGTAATAGAAGAAGGACAAAATTGAAGAACTTTAGAGGAATTTTTATTGAGATGTTCCTATCTGCTTGTGCTATTCACATTATTCAGTACTTGTGTTTTTTTTACCCAGTGTACTTTGAGGCATTTTAGGATGTTGTTTGTAAATATTTTTAAAAATTTTAAAAGGCTTTGTAATTAAACAAATTAGCACAAAAGAGGTAAGTCAGCAGTCCTTCATTTGTGTTTTAATATTTTGTAACTTTTACAGGATATAAGGCGTGGAACTGAACATTTATTTGGCTGATCCTCATCATGAACCGTGCTTTTAGCAGGAAGAAAGGTAAGTGTGGTCATTTTTTAAAACTTGGGAGTCAAGCCAATATTACTATGAACATAAGCAGAGATGTTAAGAAATCAGGTTTTTTTTCATTATTGTTGTCAAA